>NC_041215.1:136367829-136374569 GCF_002837175.3 Physeter macrocephalus | reverse complement strand
CGGGAAAGAAGCCGGAAGCTGAGTCCCCAGGGAGCGGAAGGGGCAGATCCTTGGAGAATGACTCCCCCACCCCAGGCCAGCCCAGCCTGCCCCAGGCTGAGGGGGTCCCCAGAACGCAGGACCCCAGCTTTCAAACCGGAGCGAGCTGGGACCCTCCCCACGCCGCAGGACTGCTCCCAAGCACCCTGCCTCACCCCTCCCTCCGGCCCCACCAGGTTGCTTGTGTGCCCTGCGACTCGGGCTCTGTCGCTCTGACCGACAAACTCCTAGATGGTCCCCGGAACTCCTGAACGTTCCCTCGCTGGGCATCCGGGGCCCTTTACAATGCAGACTCCGACCCCCTCCCGTCCCGCAGCTCCCACACCTCCCACCTAGAGCCCAACGTCTGCGCACACCCGGAGGCCCGTCCACACCCTCGGCCGGGGGACCTCCCTCCCAGCTCCGCAGACGCCTCCCCCGTCGCCACCCGCCCAGCTGGGCGCCTGGGCTCCGTGCCAGCCTCCACCCGTGCGGTCTGGGCCCCACCTCCTCTCACCTTGACTTGCAGCTGCGGGAGGAGCTGTCTTATCTCTCCTGGCAGAGGGGCAGCTTCCTCGAAAGCTGCTTCTGCTTCCAAAGATATTTAGGTTCCCTCACAAGAGCTCGCTCGGGACTTGACATTGAACGGACGGCCAGAGGGACAGCCACCTCGGCTGGGCACTGAGCCTGGTGCAGGGTCAGCCAAAGTGGACACTGACCATGGAGCCTGTGGCCCAGCAGGTGGGGTGACTGGTGGTTCCCCAAAAAGATAAGTCCGCCTCCTAACCCCCTGAAACCTACGGATGGGACGTTATTTGGGAAAAGGTGTGGTGCCGATGTAATTAAGTAAACGATCTCCATCATCCTGCATTTAGGGTGACCCTAAACCCAATGACAGATCTTTGGGTTTGAAAGAAAGAGGGAGATTTGAGACTCAGACACAGAGCAAGAAGGCCACGTGAGCAGACAGAGCCTGGGGGGATGCGGCCACAAGCTAAGAGCCACCAGAAGCTGGACGAGACAGGAAGGGCCCTGCCCAAGAGCCTCCAGAGGAAGCGTGGCCCTGCCGACACCTTGATTTCAGACCTCTGCCCTCCAAGCTGAGCAAGAGTGCGCGTCCGCTGGTTGAAGCCGCCCGGTGTGTAGTAATTTGCCATGGCAGCCGCAGGGGACTCACACGCAGCCATGGAGCAGAATCACAGATCACCCGCGGAGTGAGGGCCACGAAGGATGGAGTGGGGCCGGGGAGCAGGAGGACGTCTGCAGGAGTCAGGGAGGGTGAGAAGTTGACCACAACGAGAGAGGACGCATCGCAACCGAGGCACCGGACAGCTGGGCAAAGGCCCTTCTGGGGCCCGGGAGGGGAGGCCCTGTGGGCCTGGTGATGCTGGGTCCTGTGCTGTGTCACAGGAGGTCAGCAGGGTTTCACCAAGCAGTGTGGTGATCAGACCCAGGTTTGGACAGAGCCACGCTGGCTCCCGTGTGGGGGAAATCGAGGGGAAAAGGGCGCGGGACTCCAGAGAGACCCGGGCAACCCCGTCCCCCCACCAGCTGGGGGGACAGAAGACGCCGGCCTTCGTGGGGCCGCCGCCCCCGCGTCCGGTGCTGAGCAGTCCCGTGCCTCCCTGTGTGCTAAGAGCGTGTCCTGTGAGAGACGGTCAGGCGGCCAAGCAAACACAGACCAGGCGTCCCCGGAAGCTGGTTCAAGTACAAGGAGCCTTTGGTTTGGTCTGGGGACACGGGGTGGCCAGGGCGTCAGGCCAAGCTGAGCTCGGAAGGCTGGCTGCACGGGACCCGGCAGCCTCTCTGCTCTGTTTCTCTCCTTGACCTGCCGTGTGCGTCTCTTTGTGTCGCCGGGTGACAAAGCAGTGGCTTCAATAATCACCAGGTGTCGTCGTGTGTCATCCCGCATGGCTGCTGTGCGGCAGGAACCTGGACCGGGCACGGCGGGAATGGCTCGGCTCTGCTTCACGACTGAGGTCTCAGCCGGGAGACCCCTGGCTGGGGGGGCGCATCTGAAGGGACACAGGCTGATGCTGGCTGTTGGCTGCGGCTTAGCTGGGGCTGCGGAAGGAACACCCGCATGCGGCCTCCCCACGTGGTTAGGGCTCCTCACAGCGTGGTGGCCGGATTCCACTGGGAGCATCCAGAGAGAAGGGGAGACAAAGAGGAGAGAGGGAGCGAGGGAGGGGGAGGCTAGTCTTAAGACACCTCGGAATCCGTGAGCATCATTCCCGCTGCGTTCTATTGGTCCAAGAAGTTACAAAGGTCCGCCTGCGTTCAAGATGCCAGCACGGACCCCACCTATCTCTCTGTGGAGGAACATCAATGTCACGTCCAAAGAAAGGATGTGAGATGGGATATATTTTGCTGCAGCTATTCTGAGTAACACAATCTCTCTTTCTCTCCATCTCTCTGTCTCTGCCTTTGTCTCTCACTGTTTCCCTGAACCTTGGTGTTTCTGTCTCCCTCTCTCTGTCTCTGTAGCACCCTCCCTGTCTCTCTCCCCGCCTGTCCTGTGCGTGGGCCCATCCCCTCTCTGCAGATGGACTTCCTCGGCCCGGCTGTCTCTCAGCTTCTGCCCCTGGCAGCCCTCAGTCTCACTGAGTCAGAAACTCCAGCCTGACCCTAGGTGACCAACAGTTCAGGCAGCCACCTCCCCCTGGGTCTCTGGATTCATGTTCTGGGGACAGAACCCTGGCCAGCCAGTCGGCCATGATCAGCTTCCTCTGGCCCAGGAGCCCCTGCTCCAAGCCTGGACTCCACAGGCTGTGTCGACCAGCAGAGTCCGGCCACCTGGATAATTAAAAGCCTTTGCTGTGGTCTGTAGCTGACGGGTTGTTGCCAAAAGCTCGGCCTCCGTGCACCGGTGCTGAATCAGATCTTGGAGTTTTGGGTGAAGTAGAAAAGAGCAGCTTTATTGCTTTGCCAGGCAAAGAGGGCCACATGCCCCTCAGAAACCGCGTGTCCCAACCCAGGAAGATTTGGTGAGGAGTTTATAGCAGTGGTTCAAGGGTGGGGTTGCTGGTAAGGATTAGGGTGTGTGCAGGGCCTGCACTCCTTTCATCTGGCCTCAGGTGGTCTCCACCTAATGAGCTGCTCTGGTTCCTTTCATCTGGCCTCAGGTGGTCCCTTGATGAGGTTATCAAACTGTGATGTTCTCTGGAATGAAGAATGCTGACATCTTCCATTTGTTGGGGTTTTTAGTTCTGTAAAGAGCTCAAATACATTGTTATATGTAGCCCTTGAGGAGGGACCAGGACCCTGGCCCAAGGCTGCTCTATTGTTTCTTGGCTACTCCTCCCTTGTCTCTGCATCCCCTCCCTTCCCTGATTAGCAGCTGTTTGAACCTGCCCTCTGGAACTCAGGGAAGGTCATGGAGGCTGGAGTCTGTTCCCTATGAACAAGAAACGGGAGACATGGAGAGGCGTCTGTGCCCAGGAGCCCCACAGCGTCCTGCTCGGTTTCAGAGTTTCCCTCTAAACATCACAGTGAGTTGCTGATTTGTCAGGAGAGGCTCTACTCAAACCCGTAAAGGAAAAAAGAATCTGTTGGCCTGTTGTAGCAGAAGCTCTTGGTGCCCTGGAACCACTGCAAGGAGGTGAGAGAGAGAAGGACCTGGGAGTTACAGCCCTTACCTGAGGCAGGGCAAACTCTGACTGTAATTCATACCTCAGAGCCCCGCACGGGATCCAGCTGAGGCCTGAAACCAGATTCCACCTGCTTCCACTCTTGCATGTCTCCCCGTTGCCACTCCCCGCCCCCCTCCCCAGGCAGCCACTGCCTTAGTAAATCACTTGCACACCAATCCTTGCCTTAGGGTCTGCCCGGGGAACAAGGAGTTGGCGCACGTGATTGAGAAGGCTGGCAAGTGTGAAATCCAGGCTGGCAGCCTGGAAACTCAGACAAGAGCTGGCGTTGTCATCTTGGGCCCCAAATCTGCAGGGCAGCCTAGCGAGCTGGAAACTCAGGCAGGGTTTCTATGCCGCAGTCTTGAGTCAGAATTCCTTTTTCTCAGGGAAACCTGGTTTTGTTCTTAAGGCTTTCAACTGGCTGAGGCCCACCCAGGGCCAATCTATTATCCAGGGTAATCTCTTTAAAGTCAAGTCAGTGAATTGTAGATGCTAATTCCATTTATAAAATACCTTCACAGAAGCACCCAGGCAGGTGTCTGACCAATAATCTAGCCAAGATGACCCATAAAATTGAACCATCACACCTCCCAAGACATCTACAGAATGGGATGTCAAGGGGGGATGGCCTTCAGGCACAGCTGGATCCAGGAGCTCAAAGTCTGGCCCTAGGTCTCACCCACCTCCAGACTTGCGTTCCTCCATGTGCAGTCTCCACTGTGACAGTTTCTTCTGTGTTGCATCACCACAGGCCTTCAAGCTCCTCGCTCAGTAACTGCAGGAGAAACCTCTCAGCCCACATCACGTGTCCATCCCAAAGAGTACTCTGACTGTCCTGCTGGGCCGCGTGCCGACACAAAGACCAGTGCAAGCCCGTGGCTGGGTCCTCCACCAGGGCACTGGGGTGAAGGAGGAGTTCCCCAGAGAACTGGAAAAAGGAGAGCCAGAAGGTGACCAAAGGAGCCAACACAGCTCGTCGCTCCTCTAAGCCGCGCTGCTCAGAGCGCCTTGCTTTGGTCACTTTCCTTCTCACAACTTATGACGTTTGAAGACAACGTGAATTTATCTTATTTTCTCACAGGTCGAAAGCCAGAAAACACATGCCATTCAACTGTCAGTGGACACTGAGATGGTCACCTTCATCCAGGTGACACAGCGCCACCTGCTCTGCTCTTCCCCGCGGTGGCCGGTCACACCGGGGTCAGGACCAAGGGCGCATGCCCTGCACAAGGGCCCGATGAAAGGCTACTTCTGAATCCATAAAGTAACAGAAGAACACCCTGGGTTACAATTAATAAAGGTCATTGTTACTAGATGTGAACAAAGACGGCCTTCATTTCTTTATTTGGTGGCCCATTTGGTGAAGCACTTAAGAAGCGCCCAGGCCAACATACACATATAATGGTTTTAATTACATCCTGTGAATTTATTTTTCCAGAGAGAAATATTTCTCAGGGAAATGTCCATAAAAGCAACTTTCGCAGCAGTGTGATTGTGTGTTTCCTAGAGGAAGTCTGTTTAGTTTAAGTCCCCCTCCGAGTACAACTTTTTACAAAGACAGGGGGCCCGAGAAGGCTGCCAACAGCCCCAGAGATGGTGATGTTGTGGCCTGGGACACCGGGGATACTGGGCGTGCAGCCTGCCCCCCATGAAAAGAAGGCAGAGTGGGTGAGGGCAGAGTGGTTCCCACGGGCTCACTCTCTGGGCAAAACCTTTAGTGAGTTTGCAGCGTTATTTCCACACTCAAAATAAGCTTGACAGAATGGGCAAATATAGATACAACATCGTATGCAACAATTTGAAAGGACAGATTCTTTTCAAAATAACATGAGAAGCACAAGTGTAGGCAAGTATGGTGGTTCCTCAACAAATTAAACAGAGAAATACCATAGGAGCCAGCAATTCCAATTCTGGGTAGGTATCCAAAAAAATGGAAAGCAAGTACGCAGATGGATATTTGCACACCCACACTCATAGCGGCATTATTCACAATAGCCAAACGGTGAAAGCAGCCCAGGTATCCACTGACAATTGAGTGGGTAAACAAAATGGGGTCCATCCATAGCATGGAATGCTATTCAGCCTTGAAAAGAAATGAAATTGTGACACAGGCTACGACATGGATGGACCTTGCAGACACCATGCTGAGTGAAAGAAGCCAGTCACAAAAAGACAAATACTGCACGGCTCCACTTATATGAGGTCCCTGGAAGAATCAGATTCAGATTCATTGACACAGAAAGTAAAATGAGTGTCGCCAGGGCCTAGAGGAGGAGGGATGGGGAGTTAGTGTCTAACGGGGACAGAGTTTCCGTTTGGGAAGATGCAAAAGTTCTGGCAGTGGATGGTGGCGACGGTTGCACAACAACGTGAACGTGCTTAATGCCACCGAATATACACTTAAAAATGGTTAACACAGTGACTTTTATGTTGTGTGTGTTTTACTACAATAAGAATAAAAGGGGGGATAATGACACGTCAAATGTTGTTTGTTAAACCCAATAAAGTGATAAATTGTGAAAAAAAGTTACATGGCATTTTACGAAATTGACTACATGCTAGGCCATATGCAGCCTCCACTCAGCTCAAAGGTGTGGCTGGTCCCATTCTCTCACGTGATGCATTCAAACCAGAAATCAAGAACAAAAAGATAAAACGGGGGAGGGGGAAGTACGTATCTGACAACAGGCCAAAGAAGAAATGATTATGGAATGAGAAAATATTTGCAACGGAACCAAAATAAGCCCTCCCCATTCAATGAAATAGTATTCAGCTATCAAAACGATAGTTAAGAGAACAAAACGACAAGGGGGAAATACACTAAATTCTTTCCCGAAGACAAGAAGTCAACAGTTGCGTAACAATATACGCCACATTGTCTCAACAGTGTAAATATGTGTGTTGATGTGTACGTGGTGCATATGCATAAAAAATAGATGCGATTGTAAAAAAAAAAAAAAAAAAAGAAAGACGGGAAAACAGATACCAGCAACCAGCATATAAATCGTTAACTTTGGGATTATGAGTCATGTGTACTTCCTTCTTTTTTTTTTTTTTTTTTTTGTGGTACGCGGGCCTCTCACTGCTGTG
>NC_041215.1:136359549-136367705 GCF_002837175.3 Physeter macrocephalus | reverse complement strand
CAGGCTCCGGACGCGCAGGCTCAGCGGCCATGGCTCACGGGCCCAGCCGCTCCGCGGCACGTGGGATCCTCCCGGACCGGGGCAAGAACCGGGTTCCCCTGCCTCGGCAGGCGGATTCTCAACCACTGCGCCACCAGGGAAGCCCATGTGTACTTCCTTCTTGATGCTGTTTTCTAACTGAACAAAAATTAAGTAAGCAGGAAACCAAAACAATGAATGTCATTGGGACAAAAGTAACAGTAGCTGTGTGGGTGGAGCACAAGGAAAACCCCCAGCACCCACCTTTTGGTCCCCTGGGTGTTGATCCAGCCACTCAAGCAGGATCGATGGCAGGGCACTGGGTGGTCAGAGAAGGACACGAGACCCCCGCTTCCATCCTCTGCCTTCCCAGGTGAGGGGAGCCACCGGCGGGACCCCTGGAGTTGATGAGGCCAGCTCTGCTCTGTCTGCAATGTCCCCCAAGTCCTCTGGCTCTTCTCTCATCCTGGAGCCCCGGCCGGCCGTGCCAGAGCCCGGGGAGCACCTCAGTACCCCAGAGCCTGCTAAATCAAGGGGACTCGAAGCTTTCAGGAGGCCCTCCAGCCCCCAGTCAGAACCAGAGGTCCAAACGGAAGACGTCTCCTCCCCTGATCGGGGGGAAGGGAATTACACATATCAACAACGAGACGATACATAATAATACATTCTCAAAATATTAGTGGTATAACCATGGGTAGCACACAACTTACAAACAATAAGGGATGCAATACTCATTATAAATCCCACGGGGGCGATAATCGATTCTCACAGAATTGCTTTGGTGGGTTTTTGCTGAACCCTCGTGTTCACAGTCAACCCACGGCTGTAACTGACCGACAAGCGTAGTTCTGACCTGAACGTGGGTTAACGTTTCCATTTATTTTAACAAGTAAGAGGGAAGAAATACAATTCCTGCAGAGGAACTTCGCCTGTTTGGCAATGACAGGAGCGATGACTCTGCTGAACTGAATAGTCATTTTTGAACGCTGGAGTGGATTGCCTCCGTTTTTCGTGCTACTCGCCACGTAACGGCTACAGATACACGCATACTTTATCATCACTCTCCCTCTATCAGAGTTGCCAGCTTCCATGGTGTAAATACTTCAACCTTGGCCAAAAGGGACTTAACTGAATTTGGATTCAGGGAGAGATGCAACACACAGTAGTCCACCGTACAGAGAGCCCCAAAGGCAGAGATGAGAGTAGAAAGTGATAAAATAATTAAGAAGCGATGAGTTTTCAGTATCCACTCCTTTTGGTTTTTAACACAACAGCTCACAGAGTTCCGGAAAGTTTAACAATCGCCTGTACAGGCAGCTCCAGCTCACCGTGCACCCCTCGACCTGTGCTCTGGCCCCCGGGGTGCCAGCGTCTGGGGCATGTGGCCCTGGAGGTCTGGCGGTGCCCCTCAGGCAGGGCCCTGCAAGGCTCCTCCTGGCGGGACGACGAGGGGCACGCTCACCCCAGAGACAATTCTTCTCTTTATAAACTGTGACCTTTTCATTCCGTTGCTAAGGAGTCTAATAAGAGTTTTATTTTAAAACCACAAATGGTTGTTTTGGCAGCTGTAAAAATAGGGGAAATACTGAGATGGGTGTGCAGTTTTACAGGCGATAGGAGGAAGTCTTGTGGAGGGCTGGAGGCTGGTCCACAAGCCCTGCCCGCGGGGTTGTGCTGGCAGCAGGACACAGAAGCCACTGCTAAGGGGACAGCTTCCTCCCACGGCACTGCGGGCTGCAAGAGGCACGTCCACGCGCTGATATGAGGTTCTGATTTTGCATCCATCTGAACGAGCTTAACGCCTGCCTAAAAGCCACGGTTTAAGAGCTTCTATTTGCAAGTTCTATTTTTAAATGCATCCGGGTGTTTGTACTGAAACTGCCCCAAAGACGCTTTCCTTCAGGACCATAATCCCTGGAAATGGAAAACCCACCGGAAGAATGCAGCTCTGCTCCACTCCCTGGGTGCATCCGGGCAAAGTGAGGAGTGAGGTCACCTTCGAGGTGGGTCCAGCCACACTGGGGACGGGACGGGCGTGAGTCCCAGCGGCCAGGCAGCACTCAGGCCACACGACGGTCCGTGGCACATGTGCCCTTGTGGGCCCTTCTTTCACAAAAAATTTTAAAAGTTCTATTTTACAACCACATTGTTATAAAGGCAGATGTATTAATATTATATATTCAAACATTTACTCTGACCCCAAAGTTAATTTTTTTATTATAAAAAGTTACAACACTTTCCCGGGCCCCTCAAAGCGCTGCACCTGCTGTGCCCGGTGGGTTGGTGGGTCCTGCCAACGCGCCCAGTGGCTGTGGCCCTCGGGCTGATGGGCCAGGTATCAAGGTCCTGGCTCAGGTGTGCAGTTTGAGACGGGCAGGGGGTGACCGTCACCCTACAGACTCAGGCGGGGAGGAGTCCTTGCTGGGGCACCAGCCAAAACAAACAGGGGCTTTTAAGAAATCAGTGACTTGCCCTTTCTTAGCTGTGTGCTCCCCCAGATGACAGAACAAGGAACCCAGCCCGGGGACCAGCAAGCAATGTGTTCTCAGCCCAAAGGCCAGCAGCCCTGGACCCGGCCTCACGCTCTTCAACTCAGCCCAGGTTTGCTCACCCCGAAGGCAGCTGGACAACATGCCTGGGGCTTAGACCTGGCAGAGGCCCGAGACTTGCTATCACAGCCTCGGTTTTCTCATCTGTAAAATGGGTAGCTAAGGCCTGACTCCCAGCCCCAGAGAGGCTCACGTGAGAAGGGGGGAGGGAAAGATCTTTGTAAACAATTCCATGCCAGGAGGGCTCTTGCTTTTTCCCCGTAGCTCTAACAAAAGAGCAGAAGGGGCTTCCCTGACAGAGGGAATTCCAGGCCCTGACCAAGGTGCCAAGCCCTGGAACCCCGCAGGGCAGCTACAGCCAACCTGGAGAGCCAGTGCCAGGCACGCGATCGCAGAGGACAACTTTCCCCGGGGTTTAAATGAAAACTTTGGAACACCCTGGAAGGGTCTCAGGCTGCCTGAAAGTGAAATAGAAAAATTAGCAAATGCTCTCGTCCCAATCGGTCTCTGTCCTGAGAGGCACATCCCCCTGAAGCTGCCTGCCCGTCGCCCCCAGTTTCCAGGGGCCGTGATGAAACCTCCTGAAAGACGGTTTGTATTCGGGAGAGAACGATGACATCCACCCCTGGCTGGAGGAGGGCAAGGCGAGGCCTCTCCCGGCAAACTCTGAGCAGCGGAGGGGAATGGAGGCTGCAGGTCCCTCAGGGGGGCAGGAAGCACAGGCGGGCTCAGCCTGCAGGGGCTTCTGAAGGCCACCTCTGCTGACTTGGCAGAGCCGGCGGCTACAGCAGGGAGGAGGGCGGCTGGAGATCTGGGCTAGTGGGATGGGTCACTCCTTGTGGTGGGCAAGGCCTGAAGAAGCAGAGGGGAGCCTCCAGCAAAACCCCCAAGGCATCCCTGGGGAGTGGTCAACCAGCCTCTGCTTGCACATCTCCTGAGACCACACCACCTACGGACCGCTCCATCTGAATGGAGACGTAGTCCTTACACAGGGCCAAGGCCATTTCCCTATATTTCGCATCCACAGGTCAGTGCTAGGGCCACAGAGAACCTTTTATTTGAAGGTTCCTCCACCCACCAGACCTTTTATCTGAAGACAGTGGTCATCTCCCTGCTCCAGCTTTTTCTTCAGTCAGCAAAGTATTCCTGTTTTTAATTTTGAGAAGTACTTCCAGAACACCCTCGAAAAATACTGACCGACTTACACACCACATCCTCAACCACACCATGCATTATTCATCTTTCTAACCTCTGCCAGCTGAAAACTTGTGCCAGTGTGATGCTGACATTACATTACGTGACTACTAGTCGATACTTATATAGCCCGTACTACGTGCCAATTACTGATCTTTGTACTTTATAACCAGTAACATATTTATCCTCTGACAACAAACTATGAAGCCGGGGCCATGTGGATTAACCCAATCAAACACATGGGCAAGTGAGGCAAAAGTTTAGGCCATTTGCCCAAAGTCACCAGCTAACAAAGGAGCCCTCCACAGGCTGAGGGCTGGGCGCCCTGACCTGCTGGGGTCTGAACCCGAGTCACTCTCTCCGGCCTGGACTCCCAAGCTCTCGGCCCCTTTATCCCTTGATGATAAGGCCAAACGTTGGTTTCTGGCTCCTTCCAGGAATTGGAATTCATGCCAGAATTCCATGAATGGACTGCCTATTTTGTCACTTCCTTCCATCATTCAACTGGGCCGTAAGTATTTTTCTTATTAATGAGAAAGCCTTTGCCTCTTATGAATATTAACTCTTTGTTAGAGACATTGCAAATATTTCTCCCAGTGAGTCATTTTTCACTTTTGCTTGGCTATATAGAAATTTTTATTTCTTATAGAGCCAAGTATATATAGTTTTTTTCACTTAAGCCTTCTGAAAATGTCTTTTTTAGGAAGTTCTTCTTCACCTTAAAATATGTCTAGCACTTAGCACCCTCTCTTCTAAGTGCTTTATTCCGATACATTACACTGCCTCTCACAAAACAGAACTATTATAAATAACAAATTTATTAATAGTATAATAAATATATCAATAAATTATATAAACATATTTATACATACTGTAAATATAAAATATTCTCCAATTATTTTCTTCCGGTATTCTCATATGTTATTTATTTATTATTTCTGGCTGCGTTGGGTCTTCGTTTCTGTGCGAGGGCTTTCTCTAGCTGTGGCAAGCGGGGGCCACTCTTCATCGCGGTGCGCGGGCCTCTCACTGTCGCGGGCTCTCTTGTTGCGGAGCACAGGCTCCAGACGCACAGGCTCAGTAGTTGTGGCGCACGGGCTTAGTTGCTCCGCGGCCTGTGGGATCCTCCCAGACCAGGGCTCGAACCCGTGTCCTCTGCATCGGCAGGCAGATTCTCAACCCCTGCGCCACCAGGGAAGCCGTCTCATATGTTTTGAACTGTTTAATTTCTTGGAATTTATTTTTGTATGTAATAGTTTTGCCGTATGGAAAACCACACGTTCCAATGCCATTTATGTGGACAACAATCTGAAATACTTCTGCTTTGAAGTTCCACATTATCAGAAATCAAAATTCCTAGATTTACGTGTCTGGTGGGGGGGGGTTCCTGTGCTATTTCAGTGATTCATATTTTCCTACACCGGCACCACTCTGTTACAATGACTAGAGCCTCATTGTATGTGATCAGCTTACATTTCTTCAATAACGTCACCGGGATTTTAATTTTTACTGTTCAATTTCCAGAATTCGGGGAGAAAGGTCAGCTTGCGTCCCTGAGGCCTGCACCCCGCCCACGGCCTGCAGCCACCGGGCACGCAGACTCGCCGCAGACTCGCCGTTTCCCTGGCCCTTCCCCGTGCCGTGGCCTTGCCCACCCTCCTGGGCACCGCTCCCCCTCCTCCACCTCCGGGCAGAGGGAGCTAAGGGTCCACACAGCAGAGCTGGACCAGGGCAGCCCACCGTCCTGGCTGGAGTGCAGCCCCGTGTCGGGGTGTCCCCCACTCACCCTCGGCCTCCTGTCCTGCGGGGAGCCGGCAGCCGGCGCCCCTGGTCCCGCCCCTCCACGCGCCCTGTGGCTCGCGACCGGGACGACAGCCGGAGCCCCGGGGAGACCTGTGCCCACCCAGCTCCGTCCGTCTGTCCCCTGGGCAGGGTGGGCACGTCTGCACTCAGGAAGCTGGGAGTCTGGGAGGGCCGGGCTGGCCCCTCACCGCTTTATGAAGGCAGCGCCTCCCAGAACCGTCAGGGCCCTCAGCCCCAAGGGGCCCCATGCCCGGCTTTGGGACCATACCGCTCCCCGGTGCCACCAGCCAGGAGGCCCGAGTCCCCTCGGTGGCCACAGGCCGAGGCAAAGCTGCACCTTTGGTGTCCAGCTCTGGGTGTCCTCAGGCCAAGGCCTGGGCAGGCCTTTCCTAAGACCTCAGCTCAGAACACAGTCCGGTCTCTCACAGGAAAACGCTCGGAGCCAGCGATCCAAACACGGAGGAGGGACCGTCCTGGACTGAACTGTGCGTCTGCGGCACGTTCTCTCCTCGAGCCAGGAAGGAGACGTGCCACCCTCCAGCAAGATGGGGACACGGCCCACCTGCCCTGAAGGATGAAGGGGCTGAGCAGGTGCCCCCGGGAGCCCCCGTGTGAGCCGGAGCGCTCTTGAGAAGCCCCCTGATGCTGAGGGGTCGCGGCGACCCCATCCACAGGCATCTACAGCTCAGAGATGGTGTGCGGGGACATCCAGGCCACACAGCCTCCAAATCCCGAGCTCTCCCCAGGCCACTGGCCTCCTTCCTTCCCACCACGTCTGCCTTTGCCTGTGGGGTTTAAGGGAAAGAAAAGCATCTGTCACCAGAGGAGACCACCTCGGCAAGGGCAGAATTCACCCGGAGAGGTGGGGTCCGGCAGGGAGAGGGACCTGCGCTCCCCCGTGGGGCACCTTGGTCCTTCTCTGCCGGCAGAGGAGAGACATGGCTCAAGCCCTGGTCGGGGGCTGGGGGAAAGGTCCAGGGGTCATGGGGGGCGCATCCCGTCCGTAACCCGGGCGGCCAGTGAGACGTGCCCCCAGCCAGCATGCCACCCTCAGGCCTCAGCTACCGACCCGCCTGCCCCTTACTGTTGATGATGAACCTTGCTTGGGCTTTGAAACACTGTGGCGCGATCCATGGACACGACAGAGACCAGTGATGGCAGCAAGCCACTATCTGGCCCGACCTTTGATTTTTCAGGTCCATCGGGGGCTTTCAGTCTACAGTTCAGAGCAAGACCCAGGAACCAGCCCCCAGGACCGGCAGAGGAGGACGTCTTGCTCCACTTGGGAAAAAGGCTGCACAAGCCTGAGACTTTCCTTGAGCTGGGAGCTGAGGCCACAGGACAAGCACCTGGCACAGAACCCAAAAGAGGGCAGAGCCCAACCCAGAAGGGAGAAAGCCTGGAGCCCGGGGCCACCCTCCTGCGGGTGTTCTCCACAACCTCCCAGAAGACGCTGGACAGCTTTTCACCATGTATCCCTCGCAGTGTAGACCTGGGAAAGAGAGCAGCAGCCACTGGAGGGGCGACACCTCCTACTGGAACCTTCTCCCCCTCCCCCTCCACGGGGCAGCGACAAGCACTGTCCGCTTCAGGGCACTGCAGGCAGGGAAGTGTACTGGGTCCAGAGCTGCAGCCCGGGGCGGGCAGGAGTGCTGAGGGGCCGCACCCCAGGGACAGAGAACCACAGAGGACTGGGGTTAACCGAACAGAGGGCGCCCCTGCGGCCCCGAAAGCCAGGCCACAAGCGTCTGGCAACAGGAAATCCCTGGATAATGAATATGTAACACAACTAATTGATAGAGCAAAAGAATAATCCATCCTGATCAGGCAGGATTTGATCTATGACTGTGAGGATATTCTGACACCAGATGACCTAGGACATCACATCACCAGGCCAAAGGAGAAAAAGATACACTCCCCCTAACAGAAAAGAACGATTCAACACCCATTCGTGTCGATCACTCTCTGTGAGCCGGGAATAGGACGTGTTTCCAACGTGATAAAAGTGCCTTAAAGCAGCGGTCAACGTTGCTCTGAACAGCAGCGTTGGAGGGACCATCCGTCACGTCGGTGACAAAATGAGGATGATGAGCATCTTCTTTGTTCAGCGTCACTTCGGGTGAAAGGCAAAGTGGAAAATAATATTTACAACGTAAGACACAAAGGGCTTCTGGAAACAAAGCAGAAGAAAAAGGCCAAGAGTCCACCAGAATCAAGGGCAGCTGATCAGAAGACTCAGTTCACAGAAAGCAACCAGTCCTTAAACACACCGCAAGATGCTCGAACCCATTCGAAATAAGAGAAGTGCAAATTAAACCTCACCGAGATCCTCTTTCTCACCTGTCAGAGCAACAAAAGGCCAAACGTGGGCTTCCCTGGTGGCGCAGCGGTTGAGAGTCCGCCTGCCGATGCAGGGGACGCGGGTTCGCGCCCCGGTCCGGGAAGATCCCACGTGCCGCGGAGCGGCTGAGCCCGTGAGCCGTGGCCGCTGAGCCTGCGCGTCCGGAACCCGTGCTCCGCAACGGGAGAGGCCACAACGGTGAGAGGCCCGCGTACCGCAAAAAAAAAAAAAAAAAAAAAAAAAAAAAAGGC
>NC_041215.1:136337931-136359532 GCF_002837175.3 Physeter macrocephalus | reverse complement strand
AACGATGAGAGCACCGCGTACCGCAAAACAAAAAAAAAAAAAAAAAAAGGCCAAACGTGTGACAATATGCTGCTGGAAAGGCTGTGGCGAAGCAGACATGCCTGCACCTGTGCTGGCGGGAGACCAAACAGCACAGCCCACGATCATCGCCTTGAAGCTGAGGTGTCGACATTACGGTGCGTCTACCCAGCAACCCGGCAACCTCGCTTCTGGGTGTCCATCCACGGACACACCTGCACACGTAAGAAACGAAGCAAAACAAGGTCGGTCACTGCGCAAGGCTGGGAACCACCCGAGGCCAGCAACAGGGAGCTGGGCCGCACGCACCGGGCACGTCCTCGGGACACTCCGCACGGCTCTGCAGGGAATGACGATGGCCTCTAGGGACTGGCAGGGTGCAGACCCCAGGATTTGGGAAAATTTTAAAAACCAAGATGAAGAACAGCATATATATAGCATTCTACCTCTCGCGATGCTGTGTGTTGTGGGAGTATAAAAATATGTATTCATGTTTCCCTAAAGAAACAGCGAGATAAAGGAGAATCTAATAAAAGAGGCTGCCTACAGGGGCAAGAAGAAACAGGGCAGACAGGGGTGAGAAGGGGGAGACCGCTCGGTGCAGACCTTTTGCATCACTTAGATTATTGATCCATGTTAATATATAATCTATTTCTTAAAAAAGCACTTTAAATAAAAATATGGAAGCCATATTTTTCAAATTATAGTTATGCCACATAGAAAAATGTGGAATGACTAAGAATACTGATACGCGAGAGCAGCTAACGGTCATCTTCTTTTTTAAAACGCCATGTCCACGTAACACGGTCATCGGGTGTCACGCCGGGCCCGTGGGAACACGGCCCAGCCCTGCCGTCCACGCGCAGCTCCCGAGGTCGCGCTGTGCCGCTGCCCCACGGCACGCCCGGCGGGGGGCCGTCTCCACGCGCCCATCGCGTCCTGACTGCGGTGCCAGGAGCCCCAGGGCTCCTCCCGCCCCTCTTCTCCAGGCAGCGTCAGCCTGGTCCCATCTTGCCGCGGCCCGGGCAGGTTGTCCGGGGCCTCTGTCCGGCCCGGTCAAGGTCATGCCAGCTGCACACGGCACAGACCCACTTCCTGCAGCTCCATCCAGACAGCCGGAAGGGCGTCCAGCAGGCCCCCTGCGATTCCCTTCAGGCAACGCCAGCTCAGACGGGAGCCTTTGGGGAAGGCCCTGCAACAGTCATGAATCCAAGACACACGTCCGCGTCTCGTCCCGGGCAAGCAGAGGCCCTGTCACCTGTCTGCAGTGTAGACGCATCACGAACGCCCCCTGACCTGCGGCAGAGCCGTGGCGACAGTGGGACCCACACGGCTCCCCTGTCGCTCAGAGGGGCCCCGTCACCCCTTCACGGCCATGTGTCACCACTCCTAGGTATCAAAGAGCGAGAGGGGGCAGGTCACTTGTCATCCAAACCGGGACCCTCCTGCAGGCGGGGAAGGGATGTATTAATAATTATGCCTCAAGAAGAGGCACGGCCGCCAACGTCCTGAGCAGATCAGAGCTATGGCTCCGCTCCCGGGGGGTGCGCGTTGCGCCCCAAGTACAGGAGGGCGCAAGAGGCAGCGCGCACCCGGCGTTCAGGCCGGGGTCCGGCAAGCGAGGCCCGCGATCGCTGCCCGCCATCACCCGGCGAAGCGCAGGCTTTGACGGGGACCGTAGACGGCAGACCTAAGTGTCTTTTGGTTAGTTACGTCACGGCGACAGCAACGCTAAGAGCCTTTTCCGAGAACAGAACGAAAGTCCGAGAGTGCAGAGAGGAACAGGGCAGACGCTGTGAATTAGCCGACAAGCTGTGGCCGAAAACTGGTGCGGGCGGAGCGTCCTCCGAGCGGCCCTGACTCGCCGGCCGCGCGGGGCGTGCTGAGCCCGCGGGGCGGGGGCGGAGGGCGGGGCTGCCGGGGAACCTCGCACCCCGAGCGCACCCACCGCACTCGCTTACAAAGCCCTGGTTCCGCCTCGGCTGGACGGCACAGCCTCCGTGACTTAGGCCTTGACTTCCTTCTGAACCCCGTTTTCGGGTTTTTTTTGGGGGGGGGCCGGGGCGTCTGCACCACGAAGCTTATGCGATCTTAGTTCCCCGACCGGGGACTGAACCTGTGCCCTCGGCAGTGCAAGCGCGGGGCCCTGACCACTGGACAGCCAGGGAAGTCCCTGAACCCCATTTTCTCACCAGAAAGACCAACTTGCTTGGTTTAAGAAGCTGATAATCAATCTGGAACTCAGCTCTAAATATGGACTTAAACACTAGTATTATAGCTTAAAAAGCCATTTAAATGTAATTTCTCTCACTGAATTAAAAAAAAAAAAAGTCCTTCCCCAACTCCCTTTATGAAAACACACCTAAGCGGCAGGAGGGACTCTTCCAGGGGCCTCCTTCCGCCCTCTTGCAGAGCTTGTGTGAACTGTACTCACCCAAACACTTTTTAGGAAAACATGAGGCCTTCTGATTAGTGAAATGCATCACAGGACAGAGGCGAACGCAGCCCCGCCTCGGCGAGAGCTCAGCCCGGGAGCGGACAGGCCTGGGGCTGCCTCCCAGCTCGGCGGTGGGCTCCTGGGGGCCGGGAGGGCATGAGGAGCGAGGCGCTCTGCCTCTGCCCCCCTGGGAGCGGGCAGAAGACCCCGGAGCTGGGAGGGGGTCTGGGTCTGTGCGGAAACCCGTCCTTCAGGGCGGCCGCCTGAGCACAGGGTTCTGCGTGCGGCCTCATCCTGAACCCGATTCCTGTGGGAACTCGAGCAGACTGGTCGTCCTAAGCCTGTGACTGGTGACACCAAGCTGGTAAAGGTCCAGCCACCTCTCCTCTCGCTCGTGTGCCCCAGGGCTGCGCAAGTCAGCAGAAGACACATGCCGGTCAGTTCAGGGCAGCTTGGAAAAGAAGTCCGGGAATATTTCAGGGGCACTTGTCAACAGACTGAGAATTCCAGACCCGCCCCCACCCCCTCAATCCTAAACTGCACTTATATTGTCACTAAATAACATCATCTCTCTTCACAGATTCCAGTTATCATTTTTTAAGTTGCTTATTGAGAAGAAAAATAAGCATGAATATCAAAGTAGAAAGCTCGAATTTTAGTCTTGTTATTTTTTTCAAAGGTTTATGCATTTCCTTTAACTATAAATATGTCAGCTCAACTTTTAAATTAAAATTTTTCTTTTTTTTTTTTTTTTTTTTTGTGGCCGTACCACGCGGCATGCAGGATCTTAGTTCCCCGACCAGGGATTGAACCCGTGCCCCCTGTGGTGGAAGTGCGGAGTCCTAACCACTGGACCGCCAGGGAAGTCCCTTAAATTAAAATTTCTGAAGTACGACTCTAGTACTTCTTGAAAACTTACAAGCCAAAGCAGAGAAAAACATTTAAGAATCCCATTTGTGTACTCTATCAAAATAATAAATAACAGGATTTAATTCGTTTGTGATAAGATACAGTAATAACTACATGCAGAGACTTTCTAAAACTTCCTGAATGGTCTTAAAATTTCTGATAAATGCTTATGCTTACCCTGCCTTATATAAGACTTCAATTTATACAGAAAAGGGGTGTCACCATGAGTGAAAATATAAATTTCCCTGAACTTTCTTCAAAGAAAAACAAACGGCACACATTTGAAAACTAAAAAAATCCAAATGCTTTTTTCCAGGTGTGAACTGAACTGCACAACCCATACACTGATAGAAAAAATATCTGATTACTTTTAATGATTTATGTATAAAAGAAAAATAAATTTTATGATACAATTTGAGAGACTACTTCATACAAAATTTTACTCACATACAATATGCAATTTTTTGCAACACAAAATCTCTAGTCTTAGGTACAAATTCATTAAAGGTAGACACACCTTAACCATCCCTTTAGGATGGTGGCTGCCATTCAAGTCAGTGGAAAAGAGACGATGAGCATGTGAAGGACTGGGGACTGATACACCTCCCCTCCGCCAATGCTGCTTTTAGGGGAACCTCGCCAAACAGAATTTTATGGTAAACTACAGAAAGGAGAAGAAGACCAATGTTTCACGACGGCAGATCTTAATAATCTGACCTTGAACTTACTCAGCTTCGAAAATCATAGAACTACCTTTGTAACAGATTTAATTTGGAAATTACACTAAGAAAAAACTTAACCGTGCCATTTGTGCTAGTCTTTTAAAGAAACAAAACTTTCTCAGGCAAATTCTAACACTTAAAATGGCCCTCCTTGGGTTACATAATAAATACAGTGTCTAGAAATAAAAGTATCAGGACCCAGACCTTAAGACCCGTAAGTATGTCTCCAAACAGTGAAATCCTTTATACACAAATGGAAGACTTTAGTATTTACAATATTATATGCAGTGAAAAACTAAATATAAACCATGTTTAAAAAAAAATTTTTGCTTTAAAAAAACAATTTCCAAAAAAATGCTAACATTAAAAAGTTTGCAAATCCATGTATCCTTTTAAGTCTTCCTTTTGCAGTTTTCCCTAAGCTACCTGTCTCTCAGGCGCACAGGTGCTTACACCTGTGCGAAGGAAAAGGCATGATGCCGATGCCATGCAGAGCAAGCCCCTCTTCTGGAGAGAACGAGGCAAGTGACAGAAGTGTGCACGTGGCAAAAACCCAGGGGCAAAATGTTGAGGAAAGTGAGGATACGGCCTGTGACAATCTCATGTCCAGACGATGTCCATGAAGGCCGTACTCCAATCTCCTTTTTAAATGTATGAACTTTAAGGGCTGGAAATATAAGCAAAAGATAAAAGGGACCAGTAAGAAAATTACATAACGTGTATGCAATTACAAAGAGTTCGTGCGTACCTTATAAAGATATGGGCCGAAATTAACCCTTTTCAAGTGGAAATGAGCTAAAAATATAATTCATGCATTTTCAGGCTTCTTTGTATTTATGAAGCTCCTATCAAAAAGTACAGCCATCCTTCACTCAGTGCTTGACTCACGGAAGTTCTGTCACTAGACTCAGAGTCTGAAATCACGGACGCCTGCATCCCTGGCTGTGCCAGCACCACTTACCTGCTGGAGAATCTGGCACAGAACTGAACAGCCTACGGCGGAAATACAAAGAACAGGCTTGTAAAGAAACTTTTCACACAGGCATGTGCAAGAGCTATTTATAACCAGCAAGTATTCTATCCGGACAACTAGCAAGTATTCTAGCCGGACGGAGGAAGGTAGGAAAACATGGTCTTTCACACACTGAATATGCCTCAAGCTGTAAAGCTCTGAAAATTAGTTGGATAACGTTGTAAACTGTTCATTGTCTTCAAACGGAAACTTAAGGAGTAAGGATACGTGCAAACTGAGGACGACCTTTGACGACCTTTAGTCTCCAAAACGTTTGAGCTTTCACCTTCTGGAACTCCAATGGATACTATGTATCATTTTCTGAATTTTCTCTTCATTCTTCAGGATACTGGCCTTCACAGCGCAGATCCTGTCCTGCTGGTCTCTGACCAGCTGCTCCAGCTCTGCCAGCTCCGCCTCCAAGGGCTCCAGGGCACAGTCTGTGATGCTGAGGGAAAGCAAAGCCAGGGGCTCATAAATATCTTTCTCATTTTACATTTGCTTCTTAATTAAAACAGTGCAAGACAACAAAAGTGAATTAGTCATTGCATCCAAAGAAAAAGGGTAAAAACATAAACGTACTCTTAGAGTGAAAAATTAAAATACTTTCAAATTACAGTCACAAGGCTTTGGGGATTTCCATAAGATACATGAAAAATATGGTATCCAAACTGCAAAGTTTGCTGTCTGTTTTAATGTCTAAATCTCGTTTTTGAACACTGACCGCCGATCTTCTCTAACTGCTACAAAGAAAAAGAAACGTGTTTCCTTCGGGGGAGGAGGTAAGAAAGAGAGGGTTGAGAGGCCGTGGGCTCTCGGGAGCTCTCCCCCTGGGCTGCGGGCACACGTGGGCCCGGGCCCCCTCCCCGGCCCTCCCCCTCCCCGGGCCCCTCCCCCTCCCCGGGCCCCCTCTCCCTCCCCGGGCCCCCTCCCCGGCCCCCCACCTCTGCTCCTTCTGCAGGGCCTCAGCATGCTGCCGGTTCTCGCTGTGCCACAGCTGCAACTCGTTCTGCATGGCATCCACGTCCTCCTGGATGTAGTCCATGATCTTGCCCAGGGGAAGTGCGCTCCTGCACAGGGTCTGGATGGACACACGGAGCTTCTCTATCTCCTTGGAGACTATGTCCTTCTCCTTCTTCCACGCCGACTCAAAGACGAGCAGTTTCTCCTACAGTCAGTGGGAAGAGAATGAAGAGAGCGCAACACCCTCACTCCTAAGGCAGGACAGGGCCTGCTAAGGGCGGAAGGGGCATCGGCGTGGGGACAGTGCCGGTTCGGGACCCAGCGGGCTACGGGACACCGCTCCACGCCTGTGACCGTGAGGCTAGGCCAGCAGTGGCCCCGGGGTGCCAAGCCCTGTGTGAGCACGTCAGCAGCGCCCCGTAAGGGCCTGTCCCTGGAAGGCTGTCCGAGGGGCACATTTCTGTAGGGTAAGATTTTCATTTCCCAACTGACCAGAAACTTACTGCCGCTATTGTTGCAAAAGCTCAGGCAGGGCCACTGATGATCTTCCCAAACCGTCTGGCGGGAAGGCGACCTGGCCCTGCATCTCACTCCTTGATGCACCACCTTCCCAGCTCAAACGACTCTGCAACCTAGCCTGCCAGGCCAGAGGAGGGCAGCTGCCAGCCGAGGAGAGGAGGGCCGCGAGGTGGAGAGAGGGAGATGCGGTGTGCGGACGGAGGGCACGGCCAACGGCAGCGCGGGGGCAGCAGGTGAGGTCGAGGAGGGCTGGCCTGGGCTGGCTGGTGCGGAGGTGATGGGGCCTGGGGCCCCGGCGGGCATCGAGGGTGCAGGGTGGGCGGGGGAGGGGCTCATGCACAGCAGGTGAAGGAGGTGACGATGGAGGTGACCAGGGAGCCTCATGCAGTTTTGGCCAGGAGTTCTTGGGCTCTTTGACGAGCAGTATTTAATTCCCTTCACATGAGGTTTTACCACAGGCATCTCTGAATTTCAAAAACGGATGTAAGCACCAACAGGCAGTTTGGGTCGGGCAACCTTTCGTGGGGAACGAGCAATGTTCAGCAAGTGCCCCCCGGGTGTGCTCCCACTCCACACAGGCTGACTAAACGTCCCCGCTTTACCCACTGACACTGTGAGTCAGATGCATTAAGTTATAATTAATCAACGTCTTGTTTTATTTTTAAACTTCTTTTATTAAGTTAGATAACCGCTTGTGTCACTTCTAATTCCGGTTTCAGACCGTAGGCCCCAGGAGGGCAGGAACCCTGCATCTGGTCCATATAAGTGCTCCTTAAATATTTGCCAAATGAACAGATGAAGTGAATAAGTAATTTGTGAGTCAAGATCCTAGCCCCACCACGTCCTGGCCTTTGGCAAACACATGGAAAGCCTTAACATAATGCCTGGCACATACAAAGTGTTAAGTACACAGGACTACAAATAAAAGGCCAAGCTCATAGAATTAATAAGTGAGCTCTGCAAGGTTGCGGGATATAAGATAAACATACAAAAATCAACTGTGTTTCTATTTACTGGCAATGAACACACGGATACGAAAATTAAAAATACAATGCCATTGATAATTGCTCAAAAAAAAGGAAATACTAGGTGTAAATCTAACCAAATATGTATAGAACTTGTATACTGAAAACTACACAATGTGGATGAAATAAATCAAAGGAGATCTAAAAAGAGAGAGCCATACCCTGTTCATCAATTGCAAGATTCAACATCGTAAAGATGTCATTTCTCCCCAAACTGATATATAGATTTAATACAATTCCTACCAAAATCCCAAATTCTCTGTAGACGTGGACAGGATTATCCTAAAACTTATAGAGAAAGGCAAAGGAACTAGCATAGCTAAAGTATTTTGAAAAAGAAGAAATAAGAGGGAAGAATCAGGCTACCCAATTTCAGGACTTCCCAGATAGCTACAGTAATCAAGACAGGGTGGTACTGGCAGGATGGACACACAGATCAATGGAACGGAACAGAGAATCCAGAAACAGAGCCTCACAAATATGCCCAACTGATTTTTGACGAAGGTGCACAAGCAATCCAGTGGAGGAAACATAGCCTGTCAACATAAGGCACTGGAGCAACGGGACATCCACAGGGGAAAATGAACCTTGATCTAAGTCTCACATCTTGTACAAAAATTAACTCAAAATGGATCACAGGCTTAAACGTAAAACAGAAAACGATAAAACTTCTAGAAAAAAAGCTAGAAGAAAATCCTTGGGATTTAGGGCCAGGCAAAGAGTTCTGACTTGACACCGAAAGCACGATCAATTAAAGGAAAAACCGATAAACTGGACTTCCTCAGAATTAAAAACTGTCGCTGGGCAAGAAACCCTGTTGAGAGCATATGCAGGACAGCCTAGAGAGTGAGAGGACATATGTTCAAACCACAGACCTGGTGAAGGACTAGTACCTAGAATGTAAAAACTCTCAAAAGTCAACAGCAAAAAAAACAAACAATCAAATTAGAAAATGGACAAAAGAACAGACATTTCACCAAAGATGATATACAGAAGGCCAACGAGCACGTGAAAAGATGTTCAAAATCATTACCTATTAAGGAAATGGAAATCAGAACCACAATGAGATAACACACCACACCTATCAGAATGTTTAAAACAAAAAACAGTGACCACGCCAAATGCTGGGAAGGGTGCAGAGAAACTGGATCCCTCATTCACGGCTGGTGGGAATGTAAAATGGTACAGCTGCTCTGGAAAACCATTTGGCAGTTTCTTTAAAAGCTAAACACGCAACTGCCATACAACCCAGCAATTGTACTCCTAGGCACTGATCCCAGAGAAGAGAAGACATGTTCACACAAAAACCTGTATAGGTATGTTTACAGAAGCTGTATTCAAAGGAGCCAAAAATTGGACACAAGCCAGATGCCCTTCAAGGAGTGAGTAGTTAAATAAACTATGCTACATCTGTATCATGGAATACTACTTGGCAATAAAAAAGGAATGAACTGTTGATTCACACAACAACCTGGACGGACCTTGAGAGAGTTATGCTGAGTGAAAAAAGCCAGTCTCAAAACTTACATGCTGCGGGCTTCCCTGGTGGTGCTGTGGTTAAGAATCTGCCTGCCAATGCAGGGGACACGGGTTCGAGCCCTGGTCCGGGAAGATCCCACATGCCGCGGAGCAACTAAGCCTGTGAGCCACAACTACTGACCCTGCGCTCTAGGGCCCGTGAGCCACACTACTGAGCCTTCGTGCCACAACTACTGAAGCCCGCGCGCCTAGAGCCCGTGCTCCGCAATAAGAAGCCTGCGCACCACAACGAAGAGGAGCCCCCGCTCACCACAACTAGGGAAAGCCCACGGGCAGCAACGAAGACCCAACACAGCCAAAAATAAATAAATAAAAATTTTAAAATTAAAAAAAAAAACTTACATGCTGCATGATTCCATTTATATAACATTCTTAAAATGATAAAACTATAAAAATGGAGAACAGATTAGTGGTTGCCAGGGGCTCAGGACGGGATGGGGTGGAAGGTAGAGGGTGGGCTGTGGTCAGACAAGGGCAACAAGAGGGATCCTTGTGATGATGGAGATGCTGTATCTTGACTGTATCAAGCTCAGCATCCTGGGTGTCATACTGCAGTCGGTTTTGTAAGATGTTACCATTATTTCTTACAACTGCATTTGAATCTACAGTTATCTCAAAATAAGTTTAATTAAAGAAAAAAGGTAGTAGCTATAAAAATGCTTTTAAATTAAAATGCTAAATGACTCAAATGAATCAGTACAATGACAAACGACTTCCCAGGAAAAACTGTGTTGTCTTTATTATATTGACTACTTACTTAGTAGAGACATTTAAAATTCTATTTAAACCCACACATAATGATTATTAAGTAATTCCTATGTATCTGGCATCATGTTGTCTCTAACACAAAACTGCTTAGGGCACAGAACTTAGGATGGAGACTACCAGGCACAACGTCCTGCAAAACTGGCAAGTCCCACGTGGATGAAGACGATAAGGGGTCATCTGTCAAAATCCTCCATGTTTCTGTGGCAGAACCAAGCAGGATCTGGGACACTAATCTTAAAAGTCATAATTTTACTTTTAAGAGCCTAAGAATTTTAAACAAGATACGTTTGGGCTTGGATTATGATAGTCGGGAGAGGCTTTTATTATTGCTGCAAAATATCAAAATTCTGGCATTTTTCAAACTTTCACTTCAAGTGGCAGGTGGGGTGGATAAGTCAAGCACTGATTATGTGCTTTAAAAGCACCCTCCACTGACGACGGCCTCTGACTTACGCATAGCTTCTACTGCTATATCAGCAACTTTCCAGACAAATACAGCCATTATAAACCCTTGTTTTATAGACTTTTAATATGTACGGTAGAATTTGAGAATCCACCACCATACTCACCACACAGGAATCAGTCACATGAAATATGCTTAATTCTTGAAAACGGAAGAGCAAAAAAATAACAAAACTGTATCATGACCCAAAATAGTACCTAAAACCGCCTGGAACACAGGAGGGCCCGTGGGCCCTCGAGGCGCAAGCAGCCGGGAGCGTGTGCTTGCAGGGCCCAAGCCGGTCCCAGCCCGCCTGCCCGCCTCCCCGCCTCCCAACTTTACGGCCTCGGGAGCTTGACGTAACCTCTCTGTACCTCGGTTTCCTCACCGTAAAATGGAAGTAATAATATTTACCCTGCAGGTCAGATTAAGTGGGGTAATATAAAATAAGCAGCTCAGGGCCTCGCACAGAGTAAGCCCTCAATAAACAGCAACGATTATCATAAATTTATCCACCATGAAGGATGAAACTGCAAGGCCTGCAGGAGGAGGAGGCGAGTTCCTGCTTCAGTGCAGGCACCACAGCTCGAGGCAAGGCAAAAGGCTGACAAATACGCTGATATACTGTCAACACCAACCAACAAGCTGTATGTCCAGCTTCAGGCAGACAAGTTCTTTCACCAAAAAATCATTTGCCTTCCTTCCTGACATATCCCCTTCCCCGTCGCCACTTTATAAACAACCCAAACCATGAAATTAGCCCTTAAAAATCTTTACCGAAAGACAGCAGTGCTGAGCTCAGAGATCTGCTCTGAGCTACGCAGCACAGCCCGCAGCTCCTGCGTGTGGCTTGCCACGGGAGCAGCTGCTACAGGTGACACAGAGGGGCGGGAGCTGTGTGTCACGGGCACGCACACCCGCCCTCCCGCCTGGCTGGCCCTCCTCCTGCTGCAGGCTGCAGACTATTTGCTCAGCTGGTAGCGTCTGGCCGGCCACTTCGCACGCGCGCTTCAGAAAAAGCGACTTTCCAAGAGTTTTCAGGAGAACAGTTACTCCTGGGACTTAATACCATTTGCATTTACCACACACATACTTGTCCCCAGAACTGTGGGCATTTGTGTTTACAGTGATTTTTAAATTTATAATGATTTATTATTATAAGTCACACACATAAAAACTGCTGACCTCCGAGATTTGTTTCTTTAAATTTCAACTGCAATGCTTCAGGGCAAAAAAGTACTATTGTTAAAATACCGCTTGGAAGCCTGACCCTTAGATTCTGCTAGAAGTCTCTCAGAAGCGGGCTCTGGGGTACGACGCTGCCCTCCTCTCTGCCGCTGATCCGAGGGGTCACGGACACTCCTGAGCAGAGCTCTACCCGACATGAAGCCAACCCAATAAACAAAGGCCTGATTAACTGAGGAGGGGGTAATAAATCAGAGAGTGTGAGTATCTGCTTTAAATAACGTACTCTCCCATGACTTCAGGAAGCGATTTATATACAACCTGTCAAAAGTTCATTTTCTTCATAAACCGAGGAATGCCTGCATCCAAGTTACATGAGAGAAGCAGAGACCCACAGAATAATGATTCCAAGCGTCCTGTTCATCCAGAAATATTCCATCACCAAACTTCTCTGTAAACCACACATTCATTTCTAGTGTGGGTCAAACTGGTATCTTGAACACACAGTAAAACAGTCTGGAATCAAACACTTTAACCTTTACACACACACAGAAGAGCACCGAAGACGTAAATGAACGGTTTAACAAAATGATAAAGTGACACCTGCAGCCATCATCTGGGTGAGGAAAGCAAACCCTGCCAGGGTCCCCAAAGCCCAAGGTCACCGTCAGTCTGCCGTCCCTGGTGCTCAAGTCCCGGGTCTGCATGACGGGCTCTGCTGTTTGCTGACCCGTGTGCCTGTCCTATGTGCACGGGACAGATGGACTCACACGTGGATCTGCATGTGTTGGCCTCTGTTGCTCAACACTGTACTTGAGAATCAACCACGTAATCACGAGCACATGCGTTCTGTTCATCTGCATTGCTGAATGGTTATGTCATCATACGAATACACCATGATTTATCCAACCACTCCACTGCTGGCGGACACTTGGGTGATCCTTGGTCTGGGGCCATGACAAACAAGGCAACTCGGAACAATCGTAAAACGTCTGTCCTTAACTCACACGGGCACAGGATTCTCCACGGCCTGCAACAACCTGGCATTGCTGGGTCAACGGGTACGTATGTCCACAGTTTTCCAAAGTGGCTGTACCAATTTACATCAAATATTTTTCACAAGCCAGTATTTTACTTCTGTGCGTATACGAGAACATCGACTCCGACGGCATTTCCACAATCTGACAGCTGCAGGTATGACTACTGAACACTGGCAGCAGAGAGAAAACCGCCGGTCCAAGTCAGGGACATGCTGTTAAAACAAACCTCCCAGCTGGTAAAATCTGCTCACTGCAGCCACTACGGATAAGAAATAAACACGAGCAGGAAGCTTTTAGAACGTACGTATGAGAAGCTATATAGCGTGAGGTTCACTGATGTCCTACCTGTGCGACTGTCTACATAATCTTGGGCAAGATAACTCCTGTGCCTCTGTTTCCTAACCTAGAAAATGGGGATGACACCTATCTCATAAATTACTGTGAGCATTAAATGAAGTGATGTATGCAATTCCTTAGGGACAGTAAGTGCTCTATCCATGCCAGCTGTTGTTATAATTATGATATTGTCTACGACTGAGAATATCGGATGGGTAAGCTTCTACAGGAGAAGAAATGCATATAAGGAACCACCTAGAACCTGGTGCAGAGAGAAATCAAAAGATAATTAAATGTTAGCTATTTCTACAAACATTAATGTCCTTGGAAAGGAATGAGGAACCCTCGCAGAAGGCTGGTGCGTAAGATAAGGGTACGGAGGCTTGGCGTGGGGTCACTGCGGCTGAAGCCAAAGGTTAGTGCACAGAACAGAGAAGACGTACCTTCAGCCTGGCCTTTCGGACTGACCGGAAAATGGAAAGAATTTAAAAATCATCTTGTCACATGCAGGATTGACCACACTGACACTAACAAAGCAGGCAACAGGGAAATGTAGAACTCAGATCCCCAGCTAAAATGATCCCTTCTCTACTTAAAGTTATGAAAGTAAGCATATGACCTTACTGGCCTAAACCTGGTCCTTTCAAACATTTTTATGAAAGGCTATTCTCATATATTCATGCTTTCAGAAAAACTTTAGAATATTCCCTGCCAAATTCCGAAGCATCCATTGAATATTTACTGGAATTGCATTAAACTTACAAGTTAACTTGAGAGAGGTGACATCTCTATAATACTTAGTTTCCATCCAGAAACACAACGTCTCTCTCGACTTTTTCCAGACCTTTTGTATTTCGTGGTAAAATTCTGTGGTTTCTCCATACAGTTACTATAAATTCTTATTAAATGCACACATGCCTTGGAAACTTACATTTTTGTTTCCAGTTCTGGATGGGGGACTTGATATACATTGTTTCCAACTGGTTATTGCTGACATATAGGAAAAATACTGGCTTCTGTGTATTTATTTTGTCACTGGCCACCTTATAAATTTTTTAAGTAGTTTTAACCTTTAGGGGGTTGACTGACTTGGTAGACTGCTGTCATCTTCAAATGATGGTAACTCTGTCTCCTTTCCAGAATTCAACCTCACTTCTTTCTGCACCAGCTAGACCCTCCAGAACATCTCAGCCAGGTTTCATTTCGCATCCTCGTTCCTGAATTGCTTGGAAACACCTGCAGCCCCTCCCTGTCGTGTAGGATGCTGACTGGTCGACGCAAGTACTCTCCCTCCTGTGGCCCGAGGTACCTTCCTCCCCCTCGTTCACCGCAAGCTGGTAGCAATAATGGATGTTGAATTTCGCATGTGCCATTTATTCTTGAGAGACAACCCACCCACTAGTGATTGTACCTGAGACACAACGCACTCACTAGTGATTTTTTTTGGTTCAAGAATAATTTCTTGGTTAAATGTAAGGTAAGTAAGCTAAGTTTAAAGGATGCTACGACAGCTGACTTGCCTTTTTTTTTAACTGAAACAACTGACTCTTTCCTGGATGTGGCAGCCCAAAAGAAGAAGAAACGCTGACTATTAAAGAAAATGGACAAAAATATATTTATCCACTAGGGAACAGAGTTTCCATTCCTAGAGTGTATTCTATTTCACTATTAATCATATAATAAAATATACGCTTTAGAAAAAAATAAGATTAGGAATTCGTAACCATGAACCTTTATTTTTGCATTTCTTTATCTTTGTTGAAATCTCTAAAATTCATTCTAGCTAGAGATTTTTAGGATTCTGTAATTCTTTTAAGCTACACCAAGTAGATTCTGCCCAAATAACAAAACTGAAACCGAACTAGGGAACAACTATAAAACAGAGCAAAATGTCAGAGGCAACCATGCTCAGGAGATGGACAAAGGCAGTGGACGGCTCAGAGCCGGACAGGAGGACACTCGGGCAGCCAGCCCCCTCTCGCTCCGCTCTCCACGTGGGGACGATCTCCCAACTGCGGCACAGAGTAGAGGGCCACCAAGCTTTGGAGACTCCACCACAAGGCGGCGGATGTGCTGACTCTGCAGGCAGGGAGCCCTTGGAAAATGCCGTCTTAGGCGATCACCCATGATGGGAGCCTCTGCGGAAACACAGGTTTCTGCGGAGAGGTCCGGCACACCACCAGAGCACAACAATCCAAGTGTGGATGCGTTGGAGAGGGAAAGGGAAACAGCCTGACTTCACCCATGGTGTCACTCCTCCCCGAGGTGGAACGGCTTAGGGCCAAGAGAGACCACCACGGCCTGTGACGTCTCCCAAGGGGGACAGTGAGAGCGCCGGCGTGGGCACTCCGCTTGCCCAGCTGTGCGGGAAGCTGCCAGAGAGGCTCCTTTCTCTCTCTCCCCATCCAGAGTCGTGAGCTGCATGACTGGGGGGCTCGGAGCGGCTGGGAGAGTAGCAGGTAGCTAAACTGATGCAGATCCTACTACCCCCACTGCAGACTCCACCAACAAGTCCGCCCACGAGCCACTGGGGAAGCCTCACCTACGGACCCCCAGCTGGCCCATGGGCGCCCCCCAGCGCTCAGCGTGCCTCACCCACACGCACTCCCACCCTGCGGCCACTCCTGTGTGTGATCCCCACATGGTGAGAGCAAGTTCTGATGGACGGCTACTGAGCATGTGCAGAGAGCCAGCCTGAGTCTGTTGAGGGAGAGACCACAACCTTCAGCTTGAGCTCCACTCCTGGGAAAAGAGACGGAGGCTGTCATCACCCAGCCAGGAGCTGCAGGGCGGAGAGACGGCATAGAAGCTGAGGAATTCCGCTGAAGGAGGGAGCGAGAAATGGCAAGAAACATGGAGCGAGCGTACGCAAAGGAGACGAGAAGGCCTCAGAATCCCTAGCAGGGCTGGTGGAAATTTTTATCACCCAAAGTCAGTTAGTAAAGATTGGAGGGGATGGCTACTACTTCAAACGTGAAGAGAGCAACATAAGACTCAAGGAACAAGGGGCTTCCCTGGTGGCGCAGTGGTTGAGAATCCACCCGCCAATGCAGGGGACGTGGGTTTGAGCTCTGGTCTGGAAAGATCCCATGTGCCACGGAGTAACTAAGCCCGTACGCCACAACTACTGAGCCTGCGCTCTAGAGCCCGCAAGCGACAACTACTGAGCCCACTTGCCACAACTACTGAAGCCCACACGCCTAGAGCCTGTGCTCCACAACAAGAGAAGCCACCTCAACGAGAAGCCCACACACCACAACAAAGAGTAGCCTCTGCTCACCGCAACTAGAGAAAGCCCGCGTGCAGCAACAAAGACCCAACGCAGCCAAAAATAAATAAATAAGATAAATAAGTTTTTAAAAAAAAGACTCAAGGAACATGAAAAATCAAGAAAGCATGACACCACCAATACTCTTCCAGTAACCAATACCAAAGACATGGAGAGCTCCGGTTTACCTGATAAAGAACCCAAATAGCTATTTTAAGGAAGTTCGATGAGCTGCAAGGAAACACAGACAGTTCAACAAATCAGGAAAATAATATAGGGAAAAAAACGAGAAGTTTAGCAAAGAGATAGAAACAGAAATTCTGGAGCTGAATAACACAACCAATGAAATGAAACGTGACGAGAGCATCAACAACAGAATGGTTCAAGCGGAAGAACCTGTGAAGTAGAAGACAAGACCTTCAAGATTATCCTGTCTGGGGGGAAGAGAACCAATGAAAAAGAGTGAAGAAAGCCTACGTGATCGATGGGCACCATCAAGAGAAGCAATCTACAAATTACTGGAGTCCCAGAAGAAAAGAGGGGGAAAGGGGCAGAAAGCTTATTTAAAGAAATAATGGCTGAGAACTTCCCAAATCTGGAAGAAGACTTGGACATCCAAGTTCAGGAAGCTCACAGTTCGTCAAACACACTTCACCTAAGCAGATCTTCTCCAAGACACACGATAATAAAACTGTCAAAAAACAAAGACAAGAAGAGACTCTTAAAGCAGCAAGAGAAAAGCAGCTTGTAACTTCCAGCTACCCCCATAAAGCAATCTGCAGATCTGTCAGCAGAAACCTTACAGGCCAGGAAAGAGTGGGACAAAATATTCAAAGAGATGAAGGAAAAAACTGCCAACCAAGAATACTCTATCCAGCAAAGCTGTCCTTCAGAAATGAAGGAGAGATAAGACTTTCTCAGATAAACAAAAGCTGAGGGAGTTCATCACCACTAGATCTGCCTTATAAGAAATGCTGAAAGGAGCTCTTCAGGCTGAAACAAAAGGACACTAATTAGTAACATGAAAACATGAAAATATACAACACACTGGTGAAGATAAGTATACTGCCAAATTCAAAATACTCTAATACTGGCCTCTTGCCTTCCAAGATGGCCCACACTCTGCCCGTGCAGTGTGTATCTCCCTGAATAAACCTGCTTTTGCTTTAAAAATAAATAAGTAGATAAATAAATAGGTGTACGCATAAATGCAATTATTTTTCTTGAAATGTAGTATTAACCAAATTTAAAACATTTCACCTGAAACAAAATGCTGATCTTGAAGGAAGCAATCTCAAGATGGGACCTCATAGTTCTTATGTCATGACATATAGTTACTCTTAGATTTATGGCCATTTAATAAGAAGCCATAAAGTCTCAAAAATAGCATATTTGTTAACTGTAGACAATCCCATGTAAATCGTGCCTTCTAAAGTGTCACAGACAGAGAAGAAATGTCACAAAGCCTTATCCATGTCTAACGTTTCTGCTAAAGCCAAACGAAACAACAACAACAACAACAAAACTCTAGTACTGTAATGTGATGGAGGTATTAACCACTTAACTCTAGTATAAAGGTTTGAGGAAAAAAGTATTAAAAATAACTAAAGCTACAATAATTTGTTAATAAATACACAATATAGGGCTTCCCTGGTGGTGCAGTGGTTGAGAGTCCGCCTGCCGATGCAGGGGACGCGGGTTCGTGCCCCGGTCCGGGAAGATCCCACACGCCGCGGAGCGGCTAGGCCCGTGAGCCATGGCCGCTGAGCCTGCGCGTCCGGAGCCTGTGCTCCGCAATGGGAGAGGCCACAACAGTGAGAGGCCCGCGTACCGCAAAATAAATAAATAAATAAATAAATAAATACACGATATAAAAAGAGGTAGATCACAATATCAAAAACATAAGGGGGAGTAAAAGGGTAGAGGTTTTGTATGCAATTGAAGTTAAGCTGTTATCAGTGTAAAATAGATTGTTATAGCTATAAGATGTTTTATGTAAGCCTCAGAAAAAAAGCAAAAAGAAAAAAAAAGCAAAGCAAAAACCTACAGTAGATACACAAAAGATAAAGAGAAGAGAATCAAGGCATACCACTATGGAAAATCATGAATTCACAAAGGCAGGCAGAAAGAGAAGAAACGGACATGGGAATCAGAAAACAGCCAGAAAACAACAGGATGGCATTAGTAAGTCCTTACTTATTGTAATTACTCTACATGTAAATGGATTAAATTCTCCAAGCAAAAAGCATAGAGCAGACCCAGCAATTCCACTTCTGGGAACACATCTGCAGGAAATGAAAGCACCATGTCAAAGAGCCATCTGCAGCCCCATGTTTATTGTAGCTCTATTCACAATAGCAAAGACATGGAAACAACCTAAGTGTCCATCAACAGATGAATGGATAAAGAAGTTGTGGGATGGATGGCTAGATAGTTATACACAGTGGAATATTATTCACCCACACAAAGGGAAGAAATCCTACCATTTGCAACAACACAGGTAGACCCTGGGGCATTATGCTAAGGGAAATACATCAGGGGGAGAAAGACAAATACAGTATGATGGGGGTAAGGGGAGAAGGAATTGGAGGAAGGTGGTCAAAAGGTACGAACTTCCAGTTATAAGACAAATAAGTACTGGGAATGTGATGTACAACACGATGGTTATAGCTAACACTGCTGTACAGTATATATGAAAGTTGTTAGGAGAATAGATCCTAAGAGTTCTCATCACAAGGAAAAAATTTCTTTTTTTTTTGTATCTATAAGAGATGATGGATGTTAGCTAACTTGTTATGGCAATCATTTCACGATATATTTAAGTCAAATCATTACGCTGTACACCTTAAAAGTACACAGTGCTATATGTCAATTATATTTCAATAAAACTGGGAGAAAGAAGGCATAGAGGGGCTGGAAGGATTAAAAAAAAAAAACAAGACTCAAGTACCTGTTGCCTGCAAGAGACTCACTTCATCTTTAAAGATACACATAGGCTAAAAGTGAAGGGATGGAAAAAGATATTTCACAAAGTTAGAAACCAAGAGAGCAGGGGTATCTATACTTGTATCAGACAAAATAGAGTTTAAGCTAAAACTGTAAGAAGAGACCAAAAGGTCATTACATATAATGATAAAGGGGTCAATTCATCAAGAGATTATAACAACCATAAATATATATGCATATATATGCATATGCATTATAAATATATATGCACCCAACATCGGCACACCTAGGTATATTAAGCAAACACTAACAGGAGAGAGGAAGATAAACTCTTGGGCTCAAGCTGCCCTATCTGACCTAGAAGTTCCACGGAAACAGAATTCTGAAAAAGTATCAAGCCTCCTACTGAGTCCTGTCATCAAGGCAAGGAAACCAGTGGCCATTTTGTAACGAGGACGGATGACTCTGGGAGTACCCTCAGACGACCAGGGCAGAAGCGCCAGGCTCAACAGATGGAGAAAACTGGTATCAAGCACTCAGAGGAACTTAAGTCTGAGGAGACATTCCCAGGAAGGGCCCTTGCTTTCCATGCAAGGCATCTCCATGGCATTTCCATGGCTACAGCATTCACATTTAAGCATCAACTAATAAATCTTCAGGGACATCAAAGTTATTCACATAGTTTATGTCATTTTCATTACATCTCACATTCCTCTCATCTCTTTACAAGTCTATATTTGTTATTTAGATTTCTCAGGAGCTCAAAGATTAAAAAGGTGTGTGCAGGCATTTCTTGTAAAATATCGTTAGGATGATCTCACCTTGGGGAGAGAGGGGAGAGAGAGCGGGGAGAGCCCTGGGGTAAGTGAGCAAGCTTGGAGTGGCTAGGTTCATGCAAGCCGGGGCCAACAAGAAACAGTCCCTGCTCCTGACACAGCAACCTGGGCAGACGCACCGGCGAGGAACAGGCCCCACTCCCTGCATGTCAGCAAGAGGAAGAAGCTATAACTGGAGCACACAGGCCACCAGGCAGGAGGTAGTGCATGTTCCCTATTGGTTAGGACGATGCTTTTAGATCTGCCTCAAGTCCATAGCTCCGTAGCCCCCCCACCCAAATGAGCCAGGTCCAAGAAGGACACTGCTACCACCCAGGGATGGAGGGAGTGGACAGGCTCTTTCCTCCCCGAGCATTGACCCCAGGTCTTCTAAGGGTTTAATGGGATCAGCCCTTGTGCACAGGAACCAGAAATGCAGGTTAAGCAACTCCTACCTCATCCCTCCAGGGATCAGCGACCACCTGGAGCAGACGCTTGAAGGCACCGTCTCATTCCTGGCTGCGCGTCAGAATCACCGGGGGACGTTTTTAAACGTACCCACACCAGGATCCTGCCCAAAGACTGACCTATGGGTTTGGGGCAGACCCAGCACCAATATTTAACAAGACCCATTTGGACAGGGCTAACGCACAGACTGTTTGAGCAGATGTACCTTAAGGAAATTTCAAAGGATACAGGGTTCTAAAGTCCACTTGCTTTATACTTTACATCACCTCCCATGATATAGGCAGTGGCAGCAAATGAATCTAAGTTTAAAAATATACTTTAGAAGTGTTCTTCTCTTTTCACTATCATCTCTGGAAATGCCCATTGGGATTATTAAATTATTTTGCTTTTCCTTTCCATTCCTTTATTAACTAATTGAATTTGCTACTTTATTTTTTTTAATTTATTTTATTTATTTATTTTTCGCTGCTTTGGGTCTTCGTTGCTGCACGCGGGCTTTCTCTAGTTGCGGTGAGCGGGGGCTACTCTTCTTTGCGGTGTGCGGGCTTCTCATTGCAGTGGCTTCTCTTGTTGCGGAGCATGGGCTCTAGGCACGCGGCTTTAGTAGTTGTGGCTTGTGGGCTCTAGAGCTCAGGCTCAGAAGTTGTGGCGCACGGGCTTAGTTGCTCCGCGGCATGTGGGATCTTCCCGGACCAGGGCTCGAACCTGTGTCCCCTGCATCGGCAGGCGGATTCTTAACCACTGCGCCACCAGGGAAGCCCCGAATTTGCTACTTTAAATGTCTTGCTAAAATATTTATCATTTTCTATTGAGCCTACTGCTCCAATCTGTCCTTATAATTCTGGCTCCAGTTTTACTTTTTCATATTTAGACTTCTAAATTCTTACCATATTTAATGGCTCTAAAAATACCAGATAAAATAATCATACCCAGGGCTTCCCTCGTGGCACAGTGGTTGAGAGTCCGCCTGCCGATGCAGGGGACACGGGTTCGAGCCCTGGTCCGGGAAGATCCCACGTGCCACGGAGCAACTAAGCCCGTGCGCCACAACTTCTGAGCCTGAGCTCTAGAGCCCACAAGCCACAACTACTAAAGCCGCGTGCCTAGAGCCCATGCTCCGCAACAAGAGAAGCCACTGCAATGAGAAGCCCGCACACCGCAAAGAAGAGTAGCCCCCGCTCACCGCAAC
>NC_041215.1:136314017-136337786 GCF_002837175.3 Physeter macrocephalus | reverse complement strand
CTGTGTTCCGCAATGGGAGAGGCCACAACAGTGAGAGGCCCGTGTACCGCAAAAAAAAAAAATAAATAAAATAATAATCATAATCATAATAATCACGTCCAAATTAACCATTAACCCCCAAAGGCAGTTACTGGGCTATGACCCCAGTGAATTTCACGGCTGGAATGTGAAATGGAGAAGAAATCAACACTCAAACCTGTAACTGGAAGTAACGGGATATCAGAGGTCTCCTGCAGAAGATAAACTTCACAGAATTCATGATGAGCATATAAGGAGTGTGCCCAAGGCTAGGAGGGCAAAGGAAATTCACAGAAAGCACGCGGGTCCCAGACACCCTGAGGGTGCTGAGGACAGCGGCAAGAGTGCTGCAGGCGCCCTGCAGACACGGACGGCACAACTAGGTCTTCTTAAGCCGGGACTCATTATTCTTTGCTCCTCCAGCACTCGAGTCAGTCCAAAACACATCCTACAATTCCAGTCAGCCACCGATGCCACGAAGAAAACAGTCGGGTGGGATGCTCGTGGTGAGGGGCCGGAGGGAGGACTGGAGTAGCCGGCAGGCAGGGAAGGCCTCTCTGAAGAGGCGACATGTGAGCGGGGACCTGAGCGGGGGTTTCCGTGACAGGCCTGATGCTGGCCACCCGGCCCAGAGGCCGGAAGCCGCCTGCAGATAACCGTGGCCCACAGCACAAGCCAGGGGAGGAGGCGGCTTGCCCGCAGGAAAGCAATCAGGAAAGCGAGCCGCTAATGACACCCTGACAACAGCCCCGCCCCACCGCCTACAGACAGACAGACAGACCGAGGGAGCGCAGAGGGGACAAACCTCAGCTCTGGGATCCGGCCGAGCCCCCGCAGGGCAGCTGCACCCAGTGTCCCTCCCAGGGCTTCCGGGGCGGGGGTGGGGGAGGGCAAGCTGACCCATGTGTGTAGGAGAAGGACCCCTACCCAGGCCTCGCTACCCGCGACCTATGTGCCCCGCAGGCAAGAGCACGGGAACCTGTGACTGTCGGCAGCTGGGGACCAGGAAACCCTGTGAGATCCGAGCTACCGGTTCTCAAGCTGTCGTCAGATAAGACGTGAGCTCCTGCTTCTGACAGCAGCCCTGGGGAGAGGAGCCCCCGAGGGGACCAACCTCTGTCCGAGAGGAAGGAAGGGCACCCAGCCTCAAGGCTCCATCAAACCTCTGTGAACCAGCTCACTCCTCTGACTTAAACCGTCTAGGGCACAGGAAAAAAAACGAATTTTACAAAACCAACATAATCTTGATCGTAACACCTAATGACAACACACTGACACATTCGAACAAACACCCCAGGTTAATTTCACTTGAAGAAAGATACAAACTTCTATTTTAAAATAGTAGTAAAATTGAATATAGTTCTGCAGTGGACAAATAATAGTCTATGACCAAGCAAAGGTTATTTTAGGAATGTAAGAATTGCTCAACATTAGGAATTCTATTAACATATGATAATCTCAACAGTTGCCAAAAAGATATTTGACAGCATTTAACATCCATTTCTGATCTGATGCCTAGAACAGTGCCCAGGATATGGCAGGTGATCAATAAATGGCTGGTGAGTGAATGCACACTGACTTTTTTTCTTTGGCCGCGCTGTGTGCTGCGCAGGATCTTAGTTCCCTGAGCAGGGATGAACCCGCGCCCCTTGCAGTGGAATCGCAGTCTTAACCACTGGACCACCAGCGACGTCCTGAATACTGACTTCTAAAACAAAATAACTTATAATCATAAAACAAGTTTATATTAAGGTTTTTTTAAAAGGCTGAATAAAAACTAGTAACAAGTGTCCAACTTAAGAAATTAAAAAACAAAACAAAACAAAACAATAAACTCAAAGAGTAGAAGGAAGGAAATAAAGAAAACTTGAAGTATCAGCAAAAAGTAAAATCAAAGATACAAAGTGAAGATCAACAAAGCCACAATTTGGTGGTTTTAAGAGAGTGACAGACAAATTTCTGTAAAAAGTGATTTAAAAAAAAAAAGGAAAAAGCACAAATAAGTAATATTATTATTATTATTTTTTTTTAGCAGTACGTGGGCCTCTCACTGCTGTGGCCTCTCCCGTTGCGGAGCACAGGCTCTGGACGCGCAGGCCCAGCGGCCACGGCTCACGAGCCCAGCTGCTCGGCGGCACGTGGGATCCTCCCGGACCGGGGCACGAACCCGCGTCCCCTGCATCGGCAGGCAGACTCTCAACCACTGCGCCACCAGCGAAGCCCAGTAATATTATTAATTAAAAAAAAAAAACACCTAAACTACAAATAGAGCAGATGTTTAAGAGTTCTATCAAAAGCTTTTTTGCGCACATGGCAACAAAGAGTAGCCACCGCTCGCCACAACCAGAGAAAAGCCCACACACAGCAACGAAGACCCAAAGCAGCCGAAAAAAAAATAAAGTAATAAAATAAATAAATTTTTTATAAAATGCTTTTTTGCAATAAGCTTGATAGTTTAAAAGAAATAAATAACCAGAACTGACTCAGGGAGAAATAGAAGCCTGAATACGCCCATAATTAATACAAAAATAAAAGCAGTAGTTTAAATTTTTCCCACAAAAGAAACACCACACTCGGATGGTTTCACAGGTGAGTCCCACCAAATTGTGAAGAAATGTATCATTCCATCATCTACAATCTCTTCCAGAGAGAAGAAAAGGACACTCCCCAATTCATTCTTAACCTGGGGACAAAAACAAGACGAAGACCACATGAGGAAGAAAATCAGGGGCCCATTTCACCCACGAATATAAGTGGAAAAATACTAATCAGCAACTAGAATCTAGCAGTGGATAAAAAAGATAGCATATCATAGCAATGCTGGTTTTATACCAGGAATGTAAGAATAGTTTAATATGAGAAAAGCTATAAATGATATTTATCAAATTAAAAAAAGACAATAGAATCATCTCAATCAATGTGGAAAGAACATTGAATAAAATCAACACCCATTCAAGATAAAAGCCCCATACTGGGAAAAATCGTACTTTCTCAACTTGTTTTTGCTACAACAATATCAGGAAGGGGTAACTTCTAGAAGCACGTCCATTAAACATCAGGAAGGAAACGAGGTTGCTCAGTCTCACTACTACTATTTCATTACTACCCCGGGCAGAGCAATTAGACCCTATAAAGAAAACCGTGAGGACAGGAAAGGAGGAGGTGAAGCCGCCTTGACTCAAGGTGGCACACGGGCTGGGGTCAGAAGGCCTGCGTGGGAGTCCCGGTTGCACGCTGACCGGTCCCTTAGCCTCCTGGAGCGCCCCCCCCCCCACCCCCGTCTGCATCTCAATATCAGCTACCTTAGTATCCAGTGGCTATTACAGCATAGACCACAAAAGCATCAACAGACGCATTTTGAAGATAATCAGTTTATCGAGGAAGCTGGTTATGAATCAACAGCACGCCTACCTACCAGCAACAAACAGAAAACAGTTTTTAAACATACAGCACTTAGGGCTTCCCTGGTGGCGCAGTGGTTGGGAGTCCGCCTGCCGATGCGGGGGACGCGGGTTCGTGCCCCGGTCCGGGAGGATCCCACGTGCCGCGGAGCGGCTGGGCCCGTGAGCCGTGGCCGCTGAGCCTGCGCGTCCGGAGCCTGTGCTCCGCGACGGGAGAGGCCACAGCAGTGAGGGGCCCGCGTACCGCAAAAAAAACATACAGCACTTACAATAACTTAACGAACCCTGGAGTACCCAGACAGAATCTAACAAGAGATGTGCACAATCTCTACAGAGAAGATCTCAACATTTACGGAAAGACCCAAAAGAAGGCTAAATAAATGCAGAATCTTATGCATGAACACGCCCACGGAACTCAAGAAGCCGGTTATAACGTTTACATGGCAGTGGAAAGGGCCAGTAACAGCCAAACTCCCAGACGTGGGGCCTTATGGTAAAGCTACAGGGACTGAAGCAGGGTGGACAGGGCAGGGCCAGCAAGACAGTGCAGCTCGCGGCCTGCAGGCTGGCCCACCGCCTGCTTTTCATACGGCCCATGAGCTGAGAATGGTGAACTTTCACTTTCTTAAACACTTGCAAAAATATTTAAAGAATAATACTCTGTGACACACACGGAAGTCCTATAAAATTCACATTTCAGTGTCCATAAATAAAAGTTTATTTATGGATACGTTCATGTGCGTGTTGTCTATGGCTGCTTTCACTAGAATGGCCACATTGAGTACTGGGCACAGACCACACGGCTCTCATAGCCGAAAACACTTACTACCTGGCCCTTTACAGAAAAAGTTTGCTAGCCTCTAGTGTAGAGAATCCAGGAAGAGCCTTCATATACAGCAGAGGCAGCATCACAGATCAGTGTGGAGAGGAGGAAAAACTGGGGGGAAAAATTGTAGCTCTACCTCAAGGAATACAGGAAAATCAACTCCACACGGATAAGGACTTAAATGTCATAACAAAGCATTAGTTTTTTAAAGAGAATAAATACCTTTCTGGCCTTAGAAGAGACAAGGATTTCTTAACGAAGACACAGAAAGCACTAACGATAAGGGATAAGGCTGAGAAACTTGACTAGATTAAAACTAAGAACTGAGTAATCAAGAGACACTGAAGAAGGACAAGGAAAGGCTGTGAATAAATGACGCCTTTCATGCGACTTGACCTCCCGTGACTCTCTACCCCACTACCTGCTACTGTGTTATTTTTCTATAAAACTGATGTTTTGAAAGCTGTCTTAAGGATTTCACATTTAATTCTGTAGCCCATTCAAATTCTCTTTGCTTAACTGGTTTTAACGCTCAATTTTAATTCATTTTGTTCACACCAATGCTGCCCACTACAAACGTGTGTGACACATACATAACTTAACATTTTCTTCTAGTTTCGTTAAAAAAGGGAAAAGAAATAGGTGAAATTAACTTCAATAAATTTTTAATTAACATTGTCCAAAATCTTGTTTCAACATGCAGTCAATATAAAACTTACTAACGAGATGGTTTCTGTCTTCCTTCCTTCTATGTCTTCTAAACCCACTGCGTCTGTTACGCTTACAGCACACTTTTCAGTTCAGACCAGCCATTTCCGGGTGCCCAAATGCATCTGACCAGTGGCTCCTGCACTGGCCAGGCCTACCTTCCCCTTTCCAGAGGGGTGGGCTTGGGCTGCTTTTTTTGATCTCTTAGTTATCTAGATAGACTATATTTTAGGCAATCATTTTTTCCAAGAAGAATCCAAGAGCAATATTTTTTGAGCCCTTGCATTATCTGGGTATGTCTTTCATTATTTCTGCATATGAGATGCCAACCTGACTAAATAATAAGAATCTTGGGTCAATCTGTTTCTCTCCAAATGCTATAACCACTATTATTATTCCATTTTCTTCGGGTATTTAGGGCTGCTGAGAAGTGTAAAAGCAAATCTGACTTTGGCTCCTTTGAAAAGAGCCTATTGTTTCTTGCGCTACGGTATACATATAGAATAGTTAAAAACAAACAAACAAACAACAAAAAAACCACCTCAATCCCAACAATACTGCCAATATTGTGAGTTCTCTTTTTACCCAGAACATAACAGCCCTTTTAAGTGCAGGCCCACCGCAGGTTAAGCTTCTTGCTTTTGTGAAAGTACCAAAGCACCTCTTAAAAAGCATACTTTTATGTTTAACATCACATTAATCTAGGTCAGAAAACCATTTAAGCGTCATGCCTTTCACACTTTACTTGGAAATCTGAATTACTGTTCAAACCACAAACTTCCAAGTTGTCGCAGAAAACCGCAGAGCAAGGGGGCTGTGCCTGGCTCCCCACCACCCGGCGGCCCGCGGTCAGGCCATCCGGGGCTTTGCACCAGGAGACCTCCACTGGAGGGGCTGGAAGCACCACCCAGCAGTTAGTGTGGGGCTCCCGAGGCTGCCGCCCCTCCTGTTTATTTCATCTCTGCCAAGGGCTTCCTCACGTGTTAGCATTCCTTCTCTTCCATGTCCCTCTTTCTCTTCTAACTTTTGTTCAGTAGCTCTGAAATTCACCTAGTCAACAGGTAATGATCACTTACTTAGGTCCAATACTATGCGAGCCACGGGAGGGGGAAATGAGTTGCACGGGTCCTCACCTTATGAGATTCCCTTCCGAGGGAACGTCAGTAAGTGGCCTTTCCGGGCCCCTTTCCCTCCTAAACCATTCAGCCCTGAAACCATGAGGTGGGCAGAGCAAAGAAAGCATCTGCACGGGGTGGCAAGCCTGGGGGCCCAGGGTGGGGAGCGGAAAGGGAGGAAGGGAGCAGCAGTCAACGCAGGCTGCAGAGAGGGCACCCATGCGGCGAGACTGGCTAGTCCAGGAGTGACGGGGAGCTGGCCCACCGGGCAGCGGTCACACCGGTGTTCCGGCGAGGGCTGTTGGAACCCAAGGTGGGTGAAGAGGGCAGCCACACAGGCCAGGGGTAACAGCAGCAACGGGGACCGGTTATGTGCAAGGGGGATTCATGTGTAAGTTCACCTACAAAGGATAATGAGAGCCAGGTTTCACACTGTTGGGAAAGAGAAATACAGATACAGAAACAGAAAACTGGAACACACACACACTCACACACTTTTTCTCTTTAGCTCTGACCAACGAGAGGGCCTCAGAGTAGAAACACTTCAAAAGCAGTGAGCACACCTAGTGAGCAGATCTTGGTTTCTAAAGACCCTTCTCCACGGCAAGGAACCAGGAGAAACGGCTCATGCCAGGGCTGAGGCAGGGCAAGTACGGGCAAGGCCTAGAACATCTTGGTGAACCAGAAAGAAAGGAAGAACTCAAAGAATGACAGAGGCAGAATGGAAGCACACAGAAGCCAGTCTGAAGGAGCCCCCACTGGCCAAAGCAGAGGCCATGTCAGCGTTAAAATAACGATAAAACTGAACTGGAAACCATGAGCCCATAGTGATATAAATAATTAAATTGAAAGTTAGTGAAGAACAGGATACTTACGTGGCTCCGAAGCACTTCCCCGCAAAGCAGTACTCATTACGCACAGTAACCCGACAGCGGACAAGCCTGGCAGACACCGAGATCCGAGGCAGCACTAGCAGTAACGGGGACAGATGAAAACACGGGCCCTGTGATAGGAGCCAGTGAGAAGAGCAGGCCTTGCTTCTGGGCTATTCCCACCCAAGATGGTAACAACAGTAGCAATGCAGCAGTGCTCATTTCCTGGGGAAGGTGGCCCTGTTGTAGTGATGAGAATGCCCTTGTTCAGAGAGCTTATTCAGGAAGGTATCCGGGAGTGACAGCAGCAATTTGTTCTCTGAGAGTTCAGAGGGGAGACTTCTTTGTCTTGCACGTGCAACTTTTCTCTAAGTGTAAGATTACTGTGAGAATTAACTGTGGCAACATATCCAGGCACGCGGCTCGGGGCCTGGCCCATAACACAAGCTCAGCAACTCTGGGGCACGATGACTACTGCTGCCACCCCAGGATGGGCTTCGGAGAAGGCCTTCCTCCCCTAGAACCTAAGCCGGCTTCACCCACCCGCAGGCTGAATGCGGAGCCAAGACTAACCAGAGGAGCGGGGCGGGAGGGGCCCTGGAAGGAGGACCATGACATACACTCCTTTTTCACATGGAACATCCCCATCAGTCATCTCTGAAGTATCTGAAAGTGCTCAAAAGTGGTCCTCACAACTTGACACGTCTGACCTGCTTCTAAATCTGCTTTTCTTCAAAAGTAGCTTTTAAAATTGTTTAAAAGTATTTTCTTTGCCTTGTTTAGCTGTTACTATTACAACATGATTGTCTATCATTTTTCACTGCAAGTGACTCTATTTGTGGTACGATAAAGCTTTTAAAAGCTACCTGGAAACCTAATCAGTCTCAAAAATCTTAATATGCGGAAATTACTCCTGAGTTTCAAAACCGAACAAATAAAACTTTTATAACACATCTTGTTTGTAATATGGAGTACACATGGAAGAGTATTAGGATACAGTGTATTTATTTGTAAATAATTTATAAATAGCAATGTCTAAAAAATACACATTTCTACTTTATGTTAAGATCTTTTTTCTTTAAGGGATTTAAGAATATTCTCTAAAATTTATAGCTTATGGAGCAAAACCCTGACACAAAACAAGCCCTTCACTAAGTGGTCATCAGTCCTGGCCTCTGTGACAACAAGGATTACGGAAAGGCTTTATTAGTCATTAAAGGGTTCCGCCTGCTGGGGAGAGGTCTTCGGCCAGAAGGAATGTTTTACAGATTTTATCAGAAGACCCTGATGATGCCCCAATATGAAAAATTACACGTGCGTCCCTGCTATACGTAGGCAATCAAGTATTTCGATGCCAAGCATCTCAGTTTTCCTTGACCCTACAGCACCCGGTGACCCGGACCCCGGGAGGGCGGCAGGGCCGTGCTCTCGGTTCCTCCAGCTCGGTCTCGCTGACACGGCCACGTGACCCAGATTACATTAGAAACTCAAGGAAACCTAATTTATTCATCCAGGTCTGGTCCCTCCAGCAACAGGGCTTCCCTGGAAGCTGCTTTTCAAGTCATAAGTAAACACACAGGAACAATAAAGAGACGGGAACTAGCAAAATAAAATAAACGTGTTTCTCACTTAAAACAGTAAGCACAAATGGGTATGTTTCAGGATGGACAAAAATAACTAAGAATAAGAATAGTTACCAGGAAATAAATGTCTTTGTTTAAAGTGAAGACAAAGAAATATGGGATTTCAGGATTAAACCAGTTCTAGGAACGAGCTGCTCCACGCAATCCACAAAGCACAGGTTCTGCCCCTGCAAACTGGGGGGTGGCGGGAGGTTTCTGGTGAATCTGACATGTGTCCCCAAGCAGCCCACAGGCCCTACTGCATTAAGACCCTCTGCAGGAGTGGAATAAGAGCTGGCCCCAGGCCTTGGGCATGAGACCTCAGCAAGGTACGTAGACGCCCGGACCCCAACTTCCTCAGCAGTGCAGTCCTCCCCCAGTATCCGGGGATTGGTTCAGGACCACCCCCCAACCCCAGACACCAAAATCTTCAGATGCTTAAGTCCCTTATGTAAAATGGCGAAGTATTTGCATATAACCAAGGCACCCTCCCGTATACTTTACATCACCTCTAGATGATTTACAACACCTAATACAGTATAAATGCTATGTAAATGCCATGCAAACAGTTGCCAGCACTGCAAATTTAAGTTTTGATTTTTGGAACTTTCTGGATTTTTTTTTCTTGAAATACCTTCTGTCTGAGTTTGGTTGAATCTGTGGATTCAGACCCCGTGGGTGCAGAGGGCCCACTGTAAATCGTCGATGGTACCGGGCAGGGCTCTGAGCAAGGTGGTGAGATTACAGGAGATGCTGTATGGGGAACGTGGCTCTCCTACCTCTGTCACCCACGGACCTGCAGTCCACCTGGACCAGCAGACACACCTGGGGACCCGCCCTGCAAGGCTGCTCTGTGCTGGGTTTCAGGGGACCAGGCCAGACCTGCACCAGCAGGCCAGCCAAGGCAGGCTGAGGTGGCAGTGGCTCAGCTAGATCATTTTTACACCACTCCTTGTAAGCCTTGATTTCTAATTTTTTTTTTTGTTCCCTTAAAAAAGTTGCGTGACATCTCATGGATATTTTCTAGTCTTCCTACCTCCACAAACTAGCGAGAATTACCCTTCAGTCAGGGCAGCGCACCTGCAGTCTCTTCCTGTCGACGGAGCCAGAGTCTGGCAGCTGGAGCTTCTGTGACGTGTGACGAAATCTCTCTTATTTGTCTACTTTCTGCTCCCCAGACCTTTTCTATAGTCAATTTGTCTAAACTCACTCTGAATCCTAACCCTAACCAACTGACATCCACCCTGTGGCTTCCACAGCACAATTCCCTCCTGCGTTCATTAATGTGTCACAGTGAGTATAGTTAAACCCCAGGGTCCGTACTACTTAGCAACTGAATGTCCATCTACAGACTTAGGCTGTCAAAATCAATCAAACCAAAGATATTTTTTATGCAAAGCACAGAACTTTGGAATTGAGGCCAAAATTACTTATCACGACAGAACTAAAATCTAGGAAAGTATAAATATAATATGATATGAATTTTAAGTTGACATTTTGAGTAAAAATATTTATTTGTCACATTATCATTCACTGAGTAAACATATTAAAGAGAAGATGATGACCATTCAATTTGGAAATGTTTATAAGACTATAGCTAATTCTTATAATCCAAATTGTTAAGTCACATATATATTTTTTCAGGTAAAGTTTCCTCATCCACGTAACAAACCACATCACAGGATATACAGAGAAGGCCTGTGTCCTCATAATTATCTTCACAAAATTCAGATACATATAATGTTTTGATGGTTCCTAAACCACTTTTGTGGTCTATAGTATATCCATGGTATGTTATCTGTAAGTATTCTGAAGTGATACTGTTGATAATTCTGTTTTAATTTTATATCCAAAATTCCAACTCCCCAGCCTGTGTATTGGAAAACACTGCACTACTTGGGAACATGAAACTATCCCCTTATTTCCAAATAAAGAAAGAAAGAAATACAAAAACCCTATAACTCTTCATGATTACAATCAATTTCAGTGGTTCCCCAGTTTAGCTATTAAAGTCTCACCAGTGAAGAAATATCATAGCATACGTCCCCTTTTACCTCTTTCATAGCAATTTCAACAGGAACAATATTCTTAGCAAAAGAACATCCAATAGTACTAGGACCATGAACTTCCAAACTAAGAATACATTTATCAGGGCTTCCCTGGTGGCGCAGTGGTTGAGAGTCCGCCTGCCGATGCAGGGGACATGGGTTCGTGCCCCGGTCCGGGAAGATCCCAAGTGCCGCAGAGCGGCTGGGCCCGTGGGCCATGGCCGCTGAGCCTGCGCGTCCGGAGCCTGTGCTCCGCAACGGGAGAGGCCACAACAGTGAGAGGCCCGCGTACCGCAAAAAAAAAAAAAAAAAAAAAAAAGAATACATTTATCAGGTGCAGAATTTCAGTTAAGCAGGGATTTGGAATAGCGTTTTTTTCTAACCGGGTTAAGAAATTTGTAATGAAATTGCACCATCTAGCTACCAAAATAAGAAATAACTTGACGATCTATTCAGATCACCAAAGTAAGAGAATAGGACCGAAACCCCTGACTTTCACATAAGAATTTAGATAATTACTATTAGCTATATTCTACTTATTACAATTAAAATATAACATGTTTGTGATAAGATCATTTTATCCATCAAGAGGCATTTCAAGATACAAGAGGTTCTCTTATGCCCAAATAAGTTCTTCTTTAAGACAGTCATCCATAATCTCTATGACGTGTGGGTGCTACCTTAGGTCCTTATGACAGCTTTCCTTCGGAAGGGCAGTGAAATACATACACGCAGGTCCAATTCAACACACGCTCAGGTTCTCATCTGAAGAGATGTATGACCTCTAGCAGTCCCAGTACAATACATGGTTTATGTGACCGAGAAGATAAAGAGAGTAAAATCACCAAAACTTTAAATAAACAAAGAGAAAGAAATCTACAAAGAGAAATAGACTCTCTGAGTCTATTTCAAAATAAAGAATTTAAATGAAAAGAAAAAGCGTCTGAACTTTAACATTCACAGAACAGATATAAAATGAAAAAACACCCGAGAGAAGACTGTATAAAAGGAGATTGACAAATTAGGAGTGAGAAATCTTTAAATGGTACTTTAAACTGAGTGAACCATCCTTGACACTGCTGGTTATTCTCCAAAGCATCTTCATTTATAAAGCTTAAAAAGCAAGCATTTTTAAAGCATAAGGGAACACTGTAATAAAACTGCTTTTCTGGTTGTTTTTCAAAAACTTCATAAATCTGAAGGAAAAAAATACTTGGCATGGGCTAATATCTTACTATTAACAAAGTTTATATTTCCTCTTGAAAAGAGAGCAAGTAAGTCAGGATGATGAAGAAAATGCTCAAAGCAATCTGACTCACATATTTATTCTATAATGTATTCCTCAAGTCCATTAGCACAATAAGAAACGGCTTTTCTTCCAACAAAACTTCAAAGACAGGCTGGAGAGATGCCCAGATTACAAATATGTATTTCCTTAGCATTGAAAAAAATGCTCCTTCCAAAAAAATAAAAAGTACCGAAACTAAGGGCACACTACAAGTTATGTGAGAGCAGAGAAAACACCTACTATTTGAATTTTTGAATAAGATAGAAAAGATAAGCAATTAATATTATGATTAATACATATAAATCAATAATGATCATAGATAGATACGGTCTGCACATAGTCGTCCAATCACCTCTCCGTGAAATCAACAGTGTGCACTGAAGTGTGGACACCAAAGAGAGAAAGTAAACATACTCTGCAAGCACTCTGAAACATTTATAAAAACTGACCACAAACTAGGCCACAAAGAAAGTCTCAATTCCAAATAATCAACATCATACAGACCAAATTCTTTGAACATGCAACTATATTAGATACTGTTAAAAAAAAAAAAAAACTTTGTAAAAACCTTTATGTTTAAAAACTAAAGACCAGACTCCTAAATAGCCCACATGTTAAAGAAGAAATAACAACCAACTACTTCATATTAAAATTCAAGGCGTTTTTAGTATTCAAAAAATTTTAAACTTAAGGATATAAAGCATGCTTAGAGGGAGATGTACAGTCTTAAATATATTTGTTTAAAATGATAAAGACTAAAAATAAATGAGTTGTGTCTTTTACTCAAGAGGCTAGAAAAACTAAACACCCAAAGAAATTAAGAGGAAGAATAAAGAGTAGATATCAATGAAATGAAAATAAAAGTGAGTACCTACAAAACCAAAAGTTGATTCTTTGCTAGAGGGTGTCTCCTTCAATAGTTTTTTCAAAGTCTTATCAAAGGAAAATAGACGCAAAACTTTTGGAAGAAAAGGAAAACTATAACTATAGATATATTTTTTAAATCATAAAAGTATCTTGAAACATCTTTTTGCCATGACTCTGTAAAATGTGCATGAAATAAGCAACTTCCTAGAGAAGCACCGTGGAAGGGACTGCTGGTTGACCCCCGTGTCTGATCTCCCTACTTATAGCAAAGCTTCCTGCCCTGTGTGCAGCCCACATGTGGTAGCCGTGCTGGTTCCAGAACCCTCGGCCCCTAGCCAGGCAGGCAGCCTCTGCCACTTACCCAAGTGCCTTGCAAAATCATCATTTTCTGACCATGCCAGGCAATGAGAAAATTTGGCAAGTTCTAGTCTGTATGAATGGAACCTCTGATTGCTAGCTAAGAAAACGGATGCCTGGAATAAAGGTGTCACTTCATAGACCCCTTCGTGACAAAGACCTGGCCAATATAATGTTAAGTAGAAGTAGTGTGCGTCACTTCCATTAAATAGCCTAAGAGAGAAGAGGTGGGCCCTTCTCCTACTTCCCTTTTCTTTCTTGCTGGCTGGAACGCAGTCGTGAAGGCTAGAGCCGACAGCCATCGTGGCCCACAAGGTGCCCTGAGGAATGGAAGTCACGCGTGGAGGAAGGAGGCAGAGGGTCTGGATCACCACCACCTCCAGACTGACTCATGACCTTCCACCTCACTTACGCCACTATTGCTTCAGAGCTTTCCTCCACCCACAGGTAACCCTAATCCTGATTCAAATATTAATTACCGTAATAAACTCAAAAAGAAATAGGAAATGGAAAGTCACTTAGGAAGTGACTTGGTAAAACAAACAGAAAGGACCAGTTTGAGAGAACAGAAAAGCTAGCAACAGAGATGCCAATACTAAGAAAAGTGAGAGAGGAGGAGGAACCAGCAATGGAGACAGAGGAGAGGTGACCGGCACGGAGCAGGGGCACCAGAGAGGCACGCTGCTGTCCTGGGAGCCAAAGGGAGGAGGCACATCAAGGAGGCGCCCAACTGAATCAGGTGCTGCTACTAATTCCAGTAAGATGAGGACTGAGAATTCCACGAGGAGGATTTAACAACCAGAAGGCAGGTGACCTGGACAAGAGCATCTCAGAAGAGGCCTTCACAAGAGGATGGGCAGGGGTGAACTGTAGCTGGTGAGTACATCCAATTCCCCTGAGGAGTTCTGCTATATAGGGAGGCGAGGCAATGGAGGAAGAGTGAGCAGCCAAAGCAAAATCAAGAAGGATGAAAACAATTCCAACCAAAATCACAACAGGATTTCTAATGGAACCACACAAGCTGATTCTAAAATTCATACAAAGCCAGAAAGGTTTAAGAATAACAGCCAAGGGGCTTCCCTGGTGGCACAGTGGTTGGGAGTCCGCCTGCCGATGCAGGGGACGCGGGTTCGCGCCCCGGTCCGGGAGGATCCCACATGCCGCGGAGCGGCTGGGCCCGTGAGCCGTGGCCGCTGGGCCTGCGCGTCCAGAGCCTGTGCTCCGCAACGGGAGAGGCCACAGCGGAGAGAGGCCCGCGGTACAGCCAAGACAACCTGGGGTGTGGGAGGAGTGAAGGGGGACAATTAGAACGTCTCTCCCAGACGTAAAAACATTGGACTTAAAACAGGAGGAACACAGCAGAGCCCAGAAATACACCCACACACGAGGGGTCTGGGTTCACTAGAGGGCGGCACCACTTACGAGGAGAAAATAAGCAGGTCCCTACCCATGACATAAACAAAAACTCCAGATTAGAGAGCTAGATGTAAAAAAGAAAACAAACTATTTTAAGAAAACTCTTGAGACCATCTCTATTACCAGGATAGGACAGTTTTTTTTTTTTTAAGGCAAGCGCAAAACAACTTATAAAGAAAAAGGCTGATTAAATTTTATATCAAAATAGAAAAGTTCTGTATATAAAAAGACATTAAGTTAGACAAGTAACAGACTGGGAAGATGTTTACAGCATGAGACACAAGGGATTATTCCATGACACATGTAATATATGCAACCATAACACATACCATATATGATATTTATTATCATAGGATATATGACATACGCAACGATTTTACACACACACACACACACACACACACACACCCCAATAACAAAAGGAAAAACACCACTAAAGAAAATGGGCAAAGATGTGAACAGGCAACACACGAGAAGAAACCACAGTGTCAATTCCAAAACCCACAAGCGCTGAAAATGGAAAGCTTTTTCATAAACTTGGCACCAAAACTCACGTGAGGTTATTTTTAGCATCCTGCCCACGCCCTCGGTGGGACTCTCAATCCACGCTGTTGCGGAACTGTTCATGCATTTGGCTACCTCTGACCTCAGCAGGGATGAGGGGTGTGCAGCGTAGGCACCACATCACGTTTCTAAACCCAAATACTTATGGCATCAGGAGCTCTGCATGCAGGACTGCGAGCGAACCGGCACCAGGCAGCTGGTGGGCAAGTTCTAGTCTGTATGAATGGAACCTCTGATTGCTAGCTAAGAAAACGGATGCCTGGAATAAAGGTGTCACTTCATAGACCCCTTCGTGACAAAGACCTGGCCAATATAATGTTAAGTAGAAGTAGTGTGCGTCACTTCCATTAAATAGCCTAAGAGAGAAGAGGTGGGCCCTTCTCCTACTTCCCTTTTCTTTCTTGCTGGCTGGAACGCAGTCGTGAAGGCTAGAGCCGACAGCCATCGTGGCCCACAAGGTGCCCTGAGGAATGGAAGTCACGCGTGGAGGAAGGAGGCAGAGGGTCTGGATCACCACCACCTCCAGACTGACTCATGACCTTCCACCTCACTTACGCCACTATTGCTTCAGAGCTTTCCTCCACCCACAGGTAACCCTAATCCTGATTCAAATATTAATTACCGTAATAAACTCAAAAAGAAATAGGAAATGGAAAGTCACTTAGGAAGTGACTTGGTAAAACAAACAGAAAGGACCAGTTTGAGAGAACAGAAAAGCTAGCAACAGAGATGCCAATACTAAGAAAAGTGAGAGAGGAGGAGGAACCAGCAATGGAGACAGAGGAGAGGTGACCGGCACGGAGCAGGGGCACCAGAGAGGCACGCTGCTGTCCTGGGAGCCAAAGGGAGGAGGCACATCAAGGAGGCGCCCAACTGAATCAGGTGCTGCTACTAATTCCAGTAAGATGAGGACTGAGAATTCCACGAGGAGGATTTAACAACCAGAAGGCAGGTGACCTGGACAAGAGCATCTCAGAAGAGGCCTTCACAAGAGGATGGGCAGGGGTGAACTGTAGCTGGTGAGTACATCCAATTCCCCTGAGGAGTTCTGCTATATAGGGAGGCGAGGCAATGGAGGAAGAGTGAGCAGCCAAAGCAAAATCAAGAAGGATGAAAACAATTCCAACCAAAATCACAACAGGATTTCTAATGGAACCACACAAGCTGATTCTAAAATTCATACAAAGCCAGAAAGGTTTAAGAATAACAGCCAAGGGGCTTCCCTGGTGGCACAGTGGTTGGGAGTCCGCCTGCCGATGCAGGGGACGCGGGTTCGCGCCCCGGTCCGGGAGGATCCCACATGCCGCGGAGCGGCTGGGCCCGTGAGCCGTGGCCGCTGGGCCTGCGCGTCCAGAGCCTGTGCTCCGCAACGGGAGAGGCCACAGCGGAGAGAGGCCCGCGGTACAGCCAAGACAACCTGGGGTGTGGGAGGAGTGAAGGGGGACAATTAGAACGTCTCTCCCAGACGTAAAAACATTGGACTTAAAACAGGAGGAACACAGCAGAGCCCAGAAATACACCCACACACGAGGGGTCTGGGTTCACTAGAGGGCGGCACCACTTACGAGGAGAAAATAAGCAGGTCCCTACCCATGACATAAACAAAAACTCCAGATTAGAGAGCTAGATGTAAAAAAGAAAACAAACTATTTTAAGAAAACTCTTGAGACCATCTCTATTACCAGGATAGGACAGTTTTTTTTTTTTTAAGGCAAGCGCAAAACAACTTATAAAGAAAAAGGCTGATTAAATTTTATATCAAAATAGAAAAGTTCTGTATATAAAAAGACATTAAGTTAGACAAGTAACAGACTGGGAAGATGTTTACAGCATGAGACACAAGGGATTATTCCATGACACATGTAATATATGCAACCATAACACATACCATATATGATATTTATTATCATAGGATATATGACATACGCAACGATTTTACACACACACACACACACACACACACACCCCAATAACAAAAGGAAAAACACCACTAAAGAAAATGGGCAAAGATGTGAACAGGCAACACACGAGAAGAAACCACAGTGTCAATTCCAAAACCCACAAGCGCTGAAAATGGAAAGCTTTTTCATAAACTTGGCACCAAAACTCACGTGAGGTTATTTTTAGCATCCTGCCCACGCCCTCGGTGGGACTCTCAATCCACGCTGTTGCGGAACTGTTCATGCATTTGGCTACCTCTGACCTCAGCAGGGATGAGGGGTGTGCAGCGTAGGCACCACATCACGTTTCTAAACCCAAATACTTATGGCATCAGGAGCTCTGCATGCAGGACTGCGAGCGAACCGGCACCAGGCAGCTGGTGCGAGCGAACCGGCACCAGGCAGCTGGTGTGAGGCCAGAGCAACCGGTACAAAGCCCCGAGCACAGAGGGAGGCGACACATGCGCGTTGCTGTTAATACTAAATTAAAGAAACAGGAAGATACAGTCGTACATCCTTCAGATTGGCAAAAAAATCTGTTAAGGGTGACAATTTAACAAATGATGCTGGAACATTTGGATACCACATGCAAAAACAAATAAACTTCAATATACCTCGCATTCTATACAAAAATTAACTCAAAATATAAAACCTAAAACTATGAAACCTCTAGAAAATATATGAAGAAACCTCTATGACTGAGGGTTAGGCAAGACTTCTTAGACACAACACCAAAAGCACAAGCAACAAAAACAGCAAACTGCTACATTTTTTTTTTTTTTTTTTTTTTTTTGCGGTACGCGGGCCTCTCGCTGTTGTGGCCTCTCCCGTTGCGGAGCGCAGGCTCCGGACGCGCAGGCCCAGCGGCCACGGCTCACGGGCCCAGCCGCTCCGCGGCACGTGGGATCTCCCCGGACCGGGGCACGAACCCGTGTCCCCTGCATCGGCAGGCGGACTCCCAACCACTGCGCCACCAGGGAGGCCCCAAACCGCTACATTTGACTGCTTTAAAATTTTAAACTTCTGCTCTTTGAAAGACGCTGTTAAGAGAAGGAAAAGACAAGCCACAGACTGGATGAAAATATTTACACATCATGTCTGATAAGGGTCTCGTATCCAGAATGTAACAAGAATTCTCAGAACTCAACAGGAAGAAAACAACCAGCCTAATTTTAAAAGGGACAAAAAAATTTGGACACTTTACCAAAGAAGATATCAGAATGGAAAAATAAGCACAGAAAAGACGTTCGACATCATCAGCAGCTAAGAAAATGCAAATCAAAACCACGAGAAATTAAAAAGACTGGCCATACCAAGTGCTGATGAGGATGTGGAGGAACTGGAACTCAACTGCTGGTTGGAATGGAAAGTGGCGCAGACACCCTGGAAGACAGTCTGGCAGTGTTTTAAAAAGGTGAACATACATTTACCACGCGACCCAGCAGTCCCACTCCTAAGTACTTGCCCGATGGGATGACGCTATTTGTCCACACAAAGACGTGTTCACAGCAGCTTTGTCTGCAACAGTCCCAAACTGGAAACAACCCAGATGCTCCTTGGCTGCTACATGGGTAAGCGCACAGCGGTACAGCCGTACCGCCGCCTACTTACTACTCAGCGGTAAAAGAAAAAGTGAACTGTTGATACACGACGCACCGTGGAGATATCTCAAAGTAATCAGGTGATAAAAGGAGCCAGACCCAATAAAAAGGATATACCAACCGAGTGCATTCATAGTCAGTTCTAGGAACGCAAACTAAGGTGACAGAAGGCAGATGAGCGGCTGCTGGGGATTGGGGGGAGGGGGGACATGGAGAGGCGTGGGTGGGAGGGATGCCCAGGGGCCACTTCTGAGGGCGGTGGGCACGTTCGTTATCTTGGCTGTGGCTGCACGGATGTGTGGCAACAGAGACTTTCATTCCATTCGGAGAACAAATCGGTGCAGCCTTTGACGGTACCTGGTGAAACTGCAGCTCTGCCCGCGCTCTGGCAGAGCAGTTCCAGGCCTGGCACGGCCTCTGAAGTACGGGGGTCGCAAATCACAGGCCCAAGCCTGGTTCTGCTGCTGTGAATACAGTCTCATCGGAACGCAGCCACACACCTGTTTACTGGTATCTATGCTATAGCCGTTTGCAAGCCCGTCAGCAGAGATGAGACGTTACAACAGACACTGTATGGCTCTGAAGGCTTAAATATTTACTCTCTGGCCTTTTACAGAAGACGTTTCCCGACCACTGCTGGAAAGAGACACCGGCTCTTGTGTGCCAGGACACACGCAGAGGAGCCCGTGGAAGCACTGTTCACAACAGCGAAAGGTTGAAGAATCCTAAATGTCCATCAGTAAAGGAATTAATTACTGACAAACACTGGAACACCATTCATCAGTTTAAATGAATAAACTAGATCTACTGGTATCAAAACAGGCAGGGTCTCAGAAACATCACGCTGTCTGAAGAAAGCAACTTGCACAACAAATCAACAACAGGATAAAGTTACAAACTCATAAAGCAATGCAGATACACATAAGAGTAAGGAGCACACCAAATTCATCTTAGCGGCTGCCCTCGTGAGAACAGGATTAGAGCAAGGACAGAAAGGACTTCAACTTCTCCTATACGTTTTAACTTATTTTTGAAAATCTAATTAAAATGTTTTTAGAAGGCCCACAAGTTAAATTTAAATCTGATGTCTATAACATACCAAAGAAAAAAAAACAGAGAAACTTGCTGACTTTTCCCGCCCAACTGTAATACACATCGCCCCTGACTTTAGAACACTCACTAACTGTACTTCTTTAAAGCAGCAAATGTTCACCAAACAAGGGAATTTTTTCCCTTTTATCTTCTGAAGTCAGAAGATCTACTAATCTGAAATTTACTCTTCAGAGGAAACTGAAACACAGGCCTAGTGTGCTTTGCAGAAAAACATAGCTATAAAATTTAAACCAACTGAAGCTTCAAAGGTTACCTACAGTAACAGCCCGAGGCCCACACTGGAGGTTTCTGACAGGGCTGCAGAAACACTGCCAGGGACACCGGGACAAGTCCTCAGGCCTATGAAAAGGGCTATGACATATTAAAATTCCACAGCAATCGACAATAAACGGCAGAAAGAGTTTTTCTCCTTTCAGAAGAGCTGGCGGTGGTGCTGCCGGCAGAACTCAGGCTACGCTACTCTCCCGTTACTGCTGTAACGGGCCCCCTCTAATGGTGGGCTCGACCATGCAGCTCTCCTCAGCAGCTATTAATCCTGCAGGCCGTATCTGCATGCCAAACCAGGACATTTTAAGCAAAATTATCTAAAACAAATAACCGTTCACTCAACCGGAAGGAAAGAAAGGCGTCTGTGGGAGTGTGTGTGTAAAACTTACTGCAACTGCTGGCTGCTGAAAAAGCTAACTAACCAAGACCCCCAAATGAAGGTTTATTCTTATTTTTTACGGCGCGACGACAGAGGCCTCACCGCGGCATCTGAGGCACACCACCCGGCCTGCGGCTATTCACCCCAGGTCACGTGCCCAAGCGCAGTGGCTGGTAGGAGGCCACGGGTTCCAACAAAGCCACGGCACACACCTGTAAGGGAGACGGCTGGAGGCCAGATACAAATAGCGCGAGTATTTACAAGCCAGCCCTGAAAACTTCCCCCGACTCTTACTCTGTCATCAGCCAGGGCCATGCGGACAGCCTGTCCACTCTGCGCAGGGGGAAGGGACGCACCAGGCAGGAAGGGGTCAACATGGGGTCAGAGCGGAACAGGCCTTGGACCCTGACTCCTGAGCTCCCAAGCAAGGCCAATGCCCCACCCAGGACGGGACTGGACATGGGTCCAGGGAAGCAACGTCATACCCCAAAAGCCCCAAATCTTCTATCCTCCCAACTGGGGGGGGGGGGGGGAGATGGGAAGAGGCTTGTAAACATGTAAACAGACATTACTGATAATCACAACATTTGAAAGATGCTTCTAATTTTTAAATGTAAATGTGTGAAACAGACTGCTAAGACGCCACTGTTTACAAAAATCATTTTGTTACCTTCTCTCCAGGTTTGGGTGACTGCTGCAACTTCTCATAATCTTTCTTAGTCTCCAAAATTTTTTTGACCAGTCCTCCTGTTGGAAACCAGTGGTTTTATGTTAACGCGATTCTCTGCCCGAAGAAGCTACCCTGTTCTAAAGGGGTGGGGGGCTGGGGCTGAGGAGGGATACTCAGTTCTTATTCTTTCCCTTTCTGTACTGAAACAGCTTCAGATAATCGTTATGTGATAAAAGATGAGAAAAGACCAAAGCAACTCTCGCAGCCTATTGTAGACTAAGTGCGAATACTTTTTTTACACTGGGACAAGTCATCAGCTTTTTTTTTCTTTTAAAAAGGATTGCTCGTGGGGTAAACATCATACGAAAAACCATTTGAATATGTCTTGTTTGGTACATTTGACCTTGGAACCATGTGAATATTTTACATAAGGGAATATTTTAGATAAATAAAACAAAATTAAATCAAAAACGTCAAAGCCTAAAACTTGAAAGCAAAATGAAACTATAAACATAACAGTATCGAAACCCTGAAGCATCATGAACTGTGAGCTCATATTTGAAATCGTGTATCCACTGAATCAGAAGCTGGAGCAGTGTCACAATCCGTGCTCTGCAGGACTGAGACCCGAGGAAGAAGAGGTTCATCTGAAACCCTGAAATCAGACCTGCCTCCTTCCCCTTGACCCTGTCCCGGCCCCACCCCCCGTTACAGCTATGCAGGCCAAACACACTTATCACCAAGCCCACCTTCTCCCGCCATGCCTTGCAACCAGAGCCCTAAGACCCTGGAGGTACACCAGAGAAAACCCACAGGAGCAAATGCCTCCCTTTTTCCAGTCCTGAGGGACCATGAAGCAAATATCATGAAAGAGTCCCTTCTAATTGCTCCTTGAGGACAGAAGTGACGGTGACGTTTTCATTTTGGTTTTTTGCTTTTGTTTCTTAACTTTTTATAAATAAATAAATAAACATAACAGTATCATGTTGGCAAGCAGAACGGAACAGAGAAGAATTGGTTGTACATCCCTAATGGGATATGCACTAAGAACAAAAAAGCAAAGAGATCTGCCAAAAACGATCCTAAGGTGTTTCCAGTAATCACGTTGTTGTTCACCACCAGTGGCGTTGCTCTAAATTGCTGTGAGTGCGCAAGGCAGGGTAAAGAAACAAACAGCTACTGCTGCTGGGAGCCAGGATTGGGGCACGAGGCAGGAACGTGCCTGCAAAAATCAAAGAACTTAGGAAGAACCCTGCAATCATAAATCTAAGTTGGAAATACCAGTACAAACTCAGGATATACTTTCCTACAAAAAAAACTAGAAAACCCCCAGAAACAATCACCAACCCAGAAGCAAGCTGCAGCCAGGCTCCTTAGAGACACGGGGCGGGAAATACACAAAACAAGTCTGAAACATCTGTCCTACCATAAACAAGGAAGCTACAAAGTCCGCCGGGACGCATCAAAAGGCCCCCACGGTCAAACACTGGGCAACAGAACATCAAGGGGAAAACCGAGCTGGACTGAAATGGAAGACGTCAGGTGTGTTAAAAGCCGTGACATCATTCGGGCGTCAAGCGCTTGCTTCGGCAGCACATGTATTAAAACTGGAACGATACAGAGAAGGTTAGCGTGACACTTGTGCACGAACGACACGCAAATTCGTTCCATATTTTTGTAAATCAGCTACTCCAATGAAAATTAAAAACAAAAAACAAAAAACCCACCACCACCACCAAATCCCTCATTAGTCACCCCTGAAGGTGCCAGGAGACAAATGCACTATTAAGAAAACCGATCAGTGAAGGGGAAGCACGAAGCTGGGCCTCGGAGCGGCAAATTCCTGCAGAGGGAAAGCCTCACAGTGCGGAGACCGCCAACCAAGACGTGCTGGGGGCGGGGGGGCGGGACGAGAATGGTCACTGTGCCCACAACCCTCGTGAAACAACAGACTGAGACCAACCTCCAAGCACAGAGACGGGCAGGTGTGATGAAGAACCAGCACCACTTGTCAAGTGTTCTTGCCCGAAAAACCTGAATCTGACCAAGTCTCTAGAACCGATTTACAGGAACCGAAGAACATGGAAGAAACCCACAACACCGGGGTGTGACAAGCAACACCCAACTGCGAGGAACTCTGCTGGACACCCGACCAGCCTCTTCAACAAATAAATTACAAGGGGGATGGGGTGGGAGGGGACCTACAGGCTAAGAGCGGATTCAGAGTTAGATCCACCAGCTGCAAACACAGGGACCTTATTTGGATTCTGACTCATACAAACCAGAAAAAAAACACACAAAACAACTGGAAAAAAAAAACCAGGCATTTGATGATATTAAGGAATGACTGCTTTTTTATATATATAATAATGGAGTTATGGTTATGCTTTTTAAAAAAGAACATGTTTATGGCAAAAATGATGCTCTCCAGGACTTGAAAGCAGTCGGGGGAGACTAAGACCAGATGACCGCTCACCGCAAAAGCTGCACGACAGTCAGGGGTTCACGAGACTATTCTCTCTGCTTCTACAAACGTTTGAAATCAAAGAAGACACTGTGCTTGGGAAGAAAACAATATGACAGAACCGTCGAGCTGGGAAGGACTTCGGGGGTCATCCCATCCCACAGTCTAACCGCGCAGAAAAGAAGTGATGCCATCCCCACAACTGCCTACGGCCGCCCTCCGGGGTCCTGGCC
>NC_041215.1:136285450-136310444 GCF_002837175.3 Physeter macrocephalus | reverse complement strand
ATTCTTTCCCTTTCTGTACTGAAACAGCTTCAGATAATCGTTATGTGATAAAAGATGAGAAAAGACCAAAGCAACTCTCGCAGCCTATTGTAGACTAAGTGCGAATACTTTTTTTACACTGGGACAAGTCATCAGCTTTTTTTTTCTTTTAAAAAGGATTGCTCGTGGGGTAAACATCATACGAAAAACCATTTGAATATGTCTTGTTTGGTACATTTGACCTTGGAACCATGTGAATATTTTACATAAGGGAATATTTTAGATAAATAAAACAAAATTAAATCAAAAACGTCAAAGCCTAAAACTTGAAAGCAAAATGAAACTATAAACATAACAGTATCGAAACCCTGAAGCATCATGAACTGTGAGCTCATATTTGAAATCGTGTATCCACTGAATCAGAAGCTGGAGCAGTGTCACAATCCGTGCTCTGCAGGACTGAGACCCGAGGAAGAAGAGGTTCATCTGAAACCCTGAAATCAGACCTGCCTCCTTCCCCTTGACCCTGTCCCGGCCCCACCCCCCGTTACAGCTATGCAGGCCAAACACACTTATCACCAAGCCCACCTTCTCCCGCCATGCCTTGCAACCAGAGCCCTAAGACCCTGGAGGTACACCAGAGAAAACCCACAGGAGCAAATGCCTCCCTTTTTCCAGTCCTGAGGGACCATGAAGCAAATATCATGAAAGAGTCCCTTCTAATTGCTCCTTGAGGACAGAAGTGACGGTGACGTTTTCATTTTGGTTTTTTGCTTTTGTTTCTTAACTTTTTATAAATAAATAAATAAACATAACAGTATCATGTTGGCAAGCAGAACGGAACAGAGAAGAATTGGTTGTACATCCCTAATGGGATAGGCACTAAGAACAAAAAAGCAAAGAGATCTGCCAAAAACGATCCTAAGGTGTTTCCAGTAATCACGTTGTTGTTCACCACCAGTGGCGTTGCTCTAAATTGCTGTGAGTGCGCAAGGCAGGGTAAAGAAACAAACAGCTACTGCTGCTGGGAGCCAGGATTGGGGCACGAGGCAGGAACGTGCCTGCAAAAATCAAAGAACTTAGGAAGAACCCTGCAATCATAAATCTAAGTTGGAAATACCAGTACAAACTCAGGATATACTTTCCTACAAAAAAAACTAGAAAACCCCCAGAAACAATCACCAACCCAGAAGCAAGCTGCAGCCAGGCTCCTTAGAGACACGGGGCGGGAAATACACAAAACAAGTCTGAAACATCTGTCCTACCATAAACAAGGAAGCTACAAAGTCCGCCGGGACGCATCAAAAGGCCCCCACGGTCAAACACTGGGCAACAGAACATCAAGGGGAAAACCGAGCTGGACTGAAATGGAAGACGTCAGGTGTGTTAAAAGCCGTGACATCATTCGGGCGTCAAGCGCTTGCTTCGGCAGCACATGTATTAAAACTGGAACGATACAGAGGTTAGCGTGACACTTGTGCACGAACGACACGCAAATTCGTTCCATATTTTTGTAAATCAGCTACCCCAATGAAAATTAAAAACAAAAAACAAAAAACCCACCACCACCACCAAAGCCCTCATTAGTCACCCCTGAAGGTGCCAGGAGACAAATGCACTATTAAGAAAACCGATCAGTGAAGGGGAAGCACGAAGCTGGGCCTCGGAGCGGCAAATTCCTGCAGAGAGAAAGCCTCACAGTGCGGAGACCGCCAACCAAGACGTGCTGGGGGGGAGGGGGCGGGACGGGAATGGTCACTGTGCCCACAACCCTCGTGAAACAACAGACTGAGACCAACCTCCAAGCACAGAGACGGGCAGGTGTGATGAAGAACCAGCACCACTTGTCAAGTGTTCTTGCCCGAAAAACCTGAATCTGACCAAGTCTCTAGAACCGATTTACAGGAACCGAAGAACATGGAAGAAACCCACAACACCGGGGTGTGACAAGCAACACCCAACTGCGAGGAACTCTGCTGGACACCCGACCAGCCTCTTCAACAAATAAATTACAAGGGGGATGGGGTGGGAGGGGACCTACAGGCTAAGAGCGGATTCAGAGTTAGATCCACCAGCTGCAAACACAGGGACCTTATTTGGATTCTGACTCATACAAACCAGAAAAAAAACACACAAAACAACTGGAAAAAAAAAACCAGGCATTTGATGATATTAAGGAATGACTGCTTTTTTAATATATAATAATGGAGTTATGGTTATGCTTTTTAAAAAAGAACATGTTTATGGCAAAAATGATGCTCTCCAGGACTTGAAAGCAGTCGGGGGAGACTAAGACCAGATGACCGCTCACCGCAAAAGCTGCACGACAGTCAGGGGTTCACGAGACTATTCTCTCTGCTTCTACAAACGTTTGAAATCAAAGAAGACACTGTGCTTGGGAAGAAAACAATATGACAGAACCGTCGAGCTGGGAAGGACTTCGGGGGTCATCCCATCCCACAGTCTAACCGCGCAGAAAAGAAGTGATGCCATCCCCACAACTGCCTACGGCCGCCCTCCGGGGTCCTGGCCACGCCCGCCCCAGGCAGCTTCCGTCACCTCCCAGAATAAACCACACACGGAGGAGGCGTCCACGCCCACGGCATCCTATCTACTGCTACTCAGACCCCTGACCAAACCCTGGCAGACAAAGCTCATTTCACCAGATCCTTTCAAAACACACGGAGCAGACACACGTGTGCGCACACAAGCCCACGACTCACCGTGCTTCTCATCTTCTAATTCCACCGCTTGTACCTGAGCAGGAAAGGAAGGAGAAGAAAAGGAGATTCAGATTTGCTGGAGTCTCCAACTCATGCCTGCATGCATCTCAGCCGAGGTGACAAAATTAAAGATGGCAGAGAACTAACTGAAACGCTGGAGGCAAGTTCTGTCTACACAAATCTCAAAGTTGGAGAATTAATTCCAGTGCTGTTTGAGTGTGATTATAAAACATACGCTGTGGCTGACCAACCATTTCAAGCTCTGCCATCTCAGAGAGCTGGGGGGCGGCCTCCACCACAAACTGATCGTCGTCCTCATCGTCAGAATTCTGTGACTCTACGATCACATTTGAGATGGTTTTACCACTTCCTGTCCTAAATGAAAAGAAATTAGATTAAATTAGAAACATTCTCCAGGTCACACGTCCTCATCAATCCCAGCGTCTGGAACTGTGTCTGAGGTTCCCTGAGAGGAGGCCGGAGCTGAAGACACAGTCTGCAAACGTGAAGTCTGGGGAAAGCCGCCAGGCCCCGCCCCACCCCGTGCCGCCCCGCCCCACATCGTGCCCTCTTCCCAGCCGGGCTCGCTGCGGGACCAGCCCTGGGCCTGCAGCCCCTCTCCAGGAGAGGCCCGGTCTCCCAAGTCGCAAACCTCAGGGCAGGGGTGGCACTGGTGGCCCTGCTGGCCAGCGCCGCCCGAGACCCCCGCTCATTGGTCTCTCTCGGGAACACAGCAGTCTCCTCGAGGCCCATCATTTGGCTGCTGGGCGCTGTCCCTGACCTACGCCCCCGCCCACTACCCTCACTTACACACCTCCTCTCCCCCGAGGGCCTGCCATCATTCTGGACCAGTCCGATGTCCACGGGCTCCTGACCTGGTCTCCCTGGTAACCGCCTCCACCCAAGGGCTCTCTCCTGCCTCCAGAGGCCCCCGCCAGAACTGCCCCGCCTACTGTCAACCCGCGGCAGACCACCGCCAGCTGCCTACTGCTTAGGCACTGACTTCTGCTGCGCCTGCACTTGGACCACAGCCCCCAGACCCAAACACCTCCATGGCTCCCCACCAGCCCCTCCTGCCCTCATTTCTTCCCTACCAACCTGACACAGTCACGCTCCAACAAATACCCTTCAGCCCCTGCCACTATCTCTCCAGCACACGTACACACGCGTGCACACACGCCCTTCAGTGGGATGGGAGGTCCAGAAGGAGTCCCTGCACTTGGGTGTGAACTCTCAACACAACACCCGCTTCCCACTAACACCTTTGGCTCCATCCCCAGGGTCCTGAGACACTCCCAGCTGCCCGTCCTGCCCCACCAGGACCGACCTTGTCTCGTCCTTGGTCTTCCACGCCCTCTGCACACCCCGTCGGCCTACACCCCACCACTTCCAACTCCCGAAACGCTCCCCCGCATCCTTCCCCTCAGCAAACCCTCTCCATCCTCACCCTCGTCCCCGAATGCTGCCGCCACGTGCCTGACCCCGCGAGGCCTTCCTCCTTCTGGCCTCCGACCTCCAGTTCCCGAGGAGGATCAAGGTTTTCCCTGGGCTTACGGAGCCTTCCAGATCTTTCTCCCTAAAATCTCCCAACTCTGAATCTCACGTTGTCAGAGATTCCCCGAGAATCAGAGTCTCACCCTGAACCCCATTATGAGTGCCGCCGTCTGCCAATCCCGGGCCTCACCCCTGCACTCCAGGCTCCTGGCTTCACTCTTGAGGATTTCAAGGGCTGAGAAATGACCCTTCCCAGTCCTGGGCTCTAGGGTCCCCGGATTCTCCCGCATCCGTCTCTTAGCCACACTCCCAGGGTGATGCCCTGTCACTGCCACTGACAGCAAACGCTTAACCGCGAATCCAAGCGCTCACTCTGTGACCACCCCCACCCATCTCCCCAGCTCCGGCTGGAGAACAAAGTCCTCGCGATGCTGACCCATCACTTCACCCCACGGGCCCCGGGAGGCACCCCACGGACCCCTGGGGTGGGGCTGCCTGTCCTCCACAGGATGTTCCGCAGCATCCTTGGCTCCAAGCCCCAACTAGATGCCAAGGGCCTCCCCTCCAACTCCTCCCCAGTCACGATGCTACAAAACGTCCCCAGCCGTGGCCCCGGGCTGGGGCGGCCCCTGGATGAGGACCTCTGCCCTCGTCCGTTCACCAGCCCCTCTCGTGGAGGACGCTATCCACCTCCTCCTCTCCCCTCCGAGCCCTGCTCCTCCTCCCCCAGACTCGCTATTGGCTCAGGAGAAAGATGAAGAGCCAGGGTCACCTCCCGGGGTCTCACCCGCCCGCCAGCCCCCCGGCCTTCTCTGAGGCCTTTCCCTCCACACGTCCTGGCCCACCCAGGGGCTCTGTTCCCACAATCCCCTCTCCCCACCCCGCAACGCCGGCATCTCCAGTCTCCCCCTCTCCACTGGACCATCCCCCGCACCAGAAAAATGTGCCAGCCGTCTCATCTTAAAAACAGACCCCTAACTTCCCTTGACGTTGCGCATCCCTCCGCTTCCCCCGCAACCGCACGTAAAACACGTCTACGCCGCCTCCAGGCCCCGCCCCCAGGCCCCGCCTCCCGATCCGTCTGAAGCCCACTCCGACCAGCCTGTTTGCTCTTCCTAGTTTTTTGTTTTGATTTTCTGTACTGGATCCACAGGTAGATTTGTAAAATTTATAAACGCCCGGCCTGAGGCCTGTCTTTACACTGCTCATGACTTTCTGACCACCTTTTGTTCTTTAATTTTTGTGCAATTAAGCCTTTACATTTTTTTATCCTATTTTTCCCCTAATTGTTTTTATGCTTAGAAAATCCTCTACTTAGAGATGGGGACAATCCACTTTCCCCGTAACTGGAAAGACATAACTGCAGGAGCACGAACACCTGCGTTTTCCCTCACTTCTTCTATCTGAAGTGTGTGGCAGGCACGAGGTTTGAGGTCCCGGTCTACCCCGGGTTCTCTTTTACTCAACAGCAAGTGCTCCCGGCACCGTCTGCTGCCCGCTCCGCCCACGTCTCTCAGCACACGCACGATCCTCACCCATCCCTGTCCCACCAGCGCCAGGGTAGCCCTGCCCCTCGGTGCCAATGCGGATGCCAGGGCCTCACCTGTCCGTCGTCGGCACCTCCACACTCTCCTGCCGCCTGACCCGGGGAGGCGCGGGCCGTGCGCTCCCGGGCCGAGGTATCCTCCTAAAAAGGGATACAAAACACTTGCACGTTTCAAAGTGGACAGATGAAAACCCACATTAATGTTAATGCTAACTTCCAGGCCATCATCAATATGCCAGTTAGGGCACAGCCTGCAGAATATTAAGAACGTTCCATTAACCTGACAAGTCTAGAAGTATCCATCTTTTAATCTTACATTCTCGTTAATTTTAAGGTACAAAAAGTAGTAACATAACTGTCAGGAATCAAACCATGACATAATTTAGCCTTAAGGACGAATTTCCCTAAATCTCTAAAACATTCTACGTGAGTCAGTTACACCTCAGGTACAAGAAAATTAAACAGTTTTTGCTTTCTTTGTACACATACTTCCTCACAATTAAGCTCAAGCATTAAATGAGCTGTGGAAGGGACGGAGAGGAGCAGGGCAGCTGCCCGGGTGGGAACCAGAGCACACGAACCTGACGGCGGCTGGGAGCTCGCCTGGCAGCTCGGAACTCTCCGGCACCTCACACTTCTCCTGGCCAGAAGGTCCAACGTCTCCTTCTGGACGGACAGCAAGCCAACCAGCAGTTAACAAAGAAAGAAACAAACAACTAGTAAATATGTGAAGAGACAGGAATCAAACAACTGCAAATATAAGTGAGCTTTTTTTCATCTATCATTTTGATGAAGTTAAAACAGACACTTGATGTCTAAATTTGGGGGGGGAGATTTGGGGAAACGGGCACACTCAAACCCTGGGAATACAAACTGGTTTAACTTCTCAAGAAACAGAATTCAAAAGGTAGGTTAATCAAGTCAGCAATTTAACTTAAAGGAAATACAAGCTAAGGAAAGAAGCGGACATGTGTAACCTCGTGTCAAGACGCTCACCCATCAGCATTTACAACAGTGACAGAAACTAGGAAACTTCAGGAAACTGCGGTTTGTGAGACCCTCGTATAAAACAGTCATCCTGTTAATGTATGTATAATCAGTAGAGTAGGGTAACATATCTGAGAATTACATAAACATGGGTGGGGCTCTAGAAGGACATTCATTCAAGTTATGAGCAGGGGGGTTGCCAGTGCTTTTCATTTTCTTCTTCATATTTTTCTGCATTTTTAAGGTATTTTACTTTGGCTCTATACCATATTACTTTTATAATCTGAATAAAGTTTTGTTCATTTTGATAAAAATTTAATCAGTAAATAATAAGCCCAAACTATAATATTAAGACAATTAAATTTACTCTTACTATTTAAAGTAAAAGGACTTTATACATTAAAAAATAGTAAAATCAGAATTTGATTATTGGAAATACAGTTTACACTCAGGAAGAAATTCTGAAATGTATTCTTTTGAAACATATTTTCATAAAATATGAAAATTAAATCTTAACTTGGTATAGTTATGTTTCCTTAAGTTACTGTCACTAATACAATTTGTAAAACATAAATCTGAGAGTACATGTTAATAACCATACACACGTACACAATTTACACCAAACAGATTTACTTAAGGCTATTCCTTACCTGCATCACTAGGAGAATCACCTAAAAAAAAAAAAAAAAAAAAAAAAAAAAGGTGCGTCAGAAAATCAACTTCTGTGTTAGGAAACCTCAGCATATTAAATGAGCAGAACAGGATTAGAGAGAAATACATAATAATTTTGGATGTCTACTGGGGAAAAAGATGGTCATTTCCTCATAGCCTTTTTTCTAGTTTCCTACTGCCACTGCTTTATTTTCAAAGAGAGAAAGACAAAGAACAAACAAAACTATGAATCAGAACATGTTATTACATGAAAACAGGAAGCAGCGATGAGACGAAAGTGTATCCATCAAAGAGATGAAAGAAAGAATCAGAAGAGGGAGAAGGTGACAGAGCCTCAAAGCCACAGAAGGACTGACTCCACGTGTGTGGGACGAGCCAGGGGTGAACTGGCGAACACACCTTGGGGCATTTTCAAGGCTCTGGATGGAAGCAAACAAGAGCCCGTCTTACATAACTCAGCAGCGAGTGTTCCTCCATCGGCTCCTAAATAAGAAGAAAGTGTCTCTGCCCCACACGGGCCTGCCTTGGCACTCTTCCCCCCAGGACCCTTTCTCTTTAAGTGCCGCTTTATGGGGACAAACGCGACCGACGTGGCCACGGTCAACGAGTGAAGCGTTGCAGGGGTGGATGGACCCAGGAAGGTCTCTGTGTCACACTCCTAAAATGCACGAACGCGTGTGCAGAAGACCCAAAACTCCCTGGATTCAGGTGAGGGCCTGGACAGACGGCCCCCGGGGATGGGCCCAGCTTACCCTCACAGACGCGACACACAGACGCGACAGACAAGCGCCCCTCAGACCCCGGAGCTGTGCACTGGCGGGGGGACCTCGAGCGCTTTGGGTGGCCTGTGGACGCCGCGGTCAGAGCCACAGAAACGCTGCCCCAAAGAGGGCGGCTCTAGGGGTGGGGGGGCCCCCGCTTAGGGCATCGGGGGGACCTGGGAGCCCTCCGGGGCCCCACCTGCGTGGGACACAGAGCCTCCCGGAGGTCCCGCCCCACAGAGGGACAAGGCGAGGACAGGCCTGGGGAGCGTGGCTCCAGACGGAGCCTCTGGAAGACGGGGTGACGGGGGCTGCCCGGGAGGACGCGCAGCGGCCGCAGCCGCCCTCCTCGCTGCCCTGTCGCCTGGTGCGCGGGAAAGAGACCAGCGTGAGAGCCTCTGGGCCACCGGGGACCCGACGCCACACCCCCAGACTCTCTTCAAAGCCCATGCCCTCGGCGTCGCCGGGGACAGGCCGTGGGTCCCGGAAAGGTGGCTGAGTCATGAGCTGATGCCCAGGTGGTGAGGGCACACGGCAGCCCCGCCCACGGATCGGCCCGGCCCCTGGGCGCCCCGTCCTCGCGGATGCCCAGGTCCTCTGCGGCTCCACCTCCTCCCCAGATTCCGGGGCCGAGGCGGCCGGACGTGCAGGCGCTCTGTCCCCCTCGTCCCTCGTCCCAGGTGAGCGCACCCTCAGAGCCGGCCGCGCCCCCCTCTGAGCTCGGGGAGCCTGCCCCCAGGGGTCTGCGCGCCTCGAGACTCTGCCGCTCCTGCCTCCCCGCCACTCCACAGCCCAGGCCGCTCTTGCCTCCGGACCGCGCGCTGCGCTGCCCACGTGGAGGCCACCTGAGTAGGGCTCAGCCACTCATCGTAAAAATGCCATCGGCTTCCTGCTGCGAAGCTCCCTGACGTGGCCACTGGCCCCAGCTCTCACCCCTGCCCCTGCCCCTGCCCCAAGGCTCTCCCTGACCCTCCCCCAGAGAGTGCAGAGTCCCTCCCCCCAGACCACCCCCATCACCCCTTAGGGCACCTACTTACTGGCTTCTGCCCACTCATGCACTCACTGCCTTAGGGCCTAGCACACAGTGGGCCTTCAACCAACATTTTCTACTGGAGCAAACTGACAAATGTCGGCCCTCACCTGGCCGGGCCCCTGCTGCCCCGGCGCCGACACCCTGCCCCAGGCCCGGCCCTGGGGCACACGCACGACTCACGTGCCAGGGGGCACGTGCACCCCTCCACCCTCGAAGGAGCTCCAGGGCCTTAAAAAGCAAGTGCTGAACGTGGACTTTACCACGACTTTTTTTTTTTTTTAACTGCTGAGAAAAATTACGCCAAAAGCAGAAGCCCACTGAGGGAGGACTTGAGACACTCAGAGGACATCACAGACAGACACATCGCAGTCGTGACAGCGCTCTGAGGGGCTTAAAGGTCCTCTTCGGACCGGAAACCTGGGGGATGCAGCTCGGCCTCCGGGACCCCCAGCAGCAACTGAGGCTTGTTCCTGTCGTCCCGACACCCCGGGCTTTCCCACAGTATCTCAGAAGGAACCCTGGGGACACAGGAGAGTCTGCTGCCATCAGGCAGTGACTAGCAGACGCTTTCTAGTTTCTGTAAAAAGGCAAAAGTGAGCCATTTGCCACGTTCAGTCCTGATGGTGTGGAGAACGAGGGACTGGACTCCCTGGGGGGTCAAAGACTCAGGGAACCCGTGGCTGCAGCCATGGCCTTGGGATGGATGAGAGGCGTCCACACAGGCAGCGCCACATCTGGGGTGCCGGGCCTCCCTCACGGGACAGGAGTGGTTGACAAGGGGCCCCCTTCTCACCTTTCTGCTTTACTGCTGGTTCTGGCTCAGCACCTTCTCGCCGCAGACTAGGTGAATTAGCATCTGAAGCACTAGCTGAGTTGCTATTAGCCTCCTCTGTTCCTGATGTAAGACAGTTAAATGGGTTATTAAGACGGAGCTGGTCATCAGCGGCACCTTACTCATCTATGCTTCCCCACTGCAAGCTTCCCAAGGGTGACCCAGGGCAGCTTCTAGAAAACGCACCTACCTAGAACGCTCCTCCCAGGCCTGGCTCTGGGATCAGGAGAGCGGGAAGGGACACCCAGACGTGAGCAGACCCCGCCCACGTGGCCCAGGCAGAGGCCTGGGCTCCCACAGCCAAAGCACCCTGGCCCCCCATTTCCAGGACCACCCGACACTACCAGTCTCCCCTCATCTCCCCACGACAGCCAGGCCTGGGAGTCACAAGCTGCAAACAGGTTGCAACTTCAGGAAAGCAGGAGCAAAAGGGAAAATATTTCTGGCCTTGTGCACAGCCCTAGCTGTGTCAAAAGCTCCCAAATACTTGCCTCCTGATTACTGACTGATGTGCGAATGTTTATAAAAAAAGAAAAAAACACCAAGTAGCTGAGAAGTGAAACACTTTTTCCTAGTAAAAACGAAAGGAGCGGTGCTGGCGGAACAGATTCTGAATTGTGGCAGGACCCAGGGAGGAAGCCTGACCCGTTGCTAAAGGACCCTCCCACACGCTCTCTAAAATGGATCAGGAGACAAAAATAAAATTAGGAAGATGTTCCCTTTCCTAGAACACGATCGTATAATGTCTTGAAAGTACTCAAAGAAATAGTTTATGTCAGAATTAAACTGTCACTATCAGAGAACTGCGTGATTTTATGTGGTGCAGCTACATAAAGCAGAGACAACATGTAATTTTCTGAGGGATGTTTTTTGATCTGCAAAACGATGCTGACTTAAACAGTCTGACTTAAGTATGGAGTTAATTATTTATGACATCTCTCAGGACCAACGAGAGACACCCTCAAGTTCTAGAACAAACAAGTCCAAAAATAAGTATAAGCTAGGCAGCTGTAGATTGCCAACTTCAGAAGAAAACACCCCAATAACTTTAAGCTGTCACATGTTATTTGAAGGTATCAAACATTTTCTGTATTGTACAAAACCCACCAGCACTGTAAGTAAATTACAAACGCATTATTTCTGTCCACAGCTTGAGGAGACCAATGACACCCTGCACAATTTTATCTCCTCAAAGCTCTTTCTTTTTTTACTTTGTTGAGAGGCCTATGATGGTTGTTTTAACGTTTCTAGTGGTATTCTTAAGTAAGGTTTACTAAACCCCAAATTCACACAAACAGAAAGAACATAAAAACAGACTATCATTCACTAATAATACTACAGCCGAGCCTTAATCAGAGGGCAGGTTAACCAGCTTGCCAAGCAACAGCTTTTAAAAAAATAACACACCCGTAAGAAATTAAAATTACTATGAATTGGCAAAAAAGAAAAAAAGAAAAAAATCAGTGCATCAGCACAACGTGCTGAGTTAGCGGCAATTACTGAGCCCCGCAGGTAATGACGTGGGTGGAGCGCCGTGCCTTGAGGGGGTTCTCACCCCAATAAGATCACCTGCGCAAAGCCGGGGGCACCGGCTGGGGCCACGGCGTCTGCACCAGACACTCTCCCTGAAACTCACCGAGCAGTGCAGAGCCCACAGCACTGCACAAGCAGCTTGCTGTTCTGCCAGGCCTCTGTGCAAAGTTCAGCTGCACGGAGGTGCTGACTACACCTGAGGGTAAATGCAAATAACCAGGGTTTAAAATGGGCGGATCTGCCTGGCCCAGTGACCAGCCTTAGCATCATATCATGGGATGCAGAGACATTAAGTGCATCCTGACAGGACATAAGGTAAAGGGCACAGCATCACCCACGTAGGGGTGAGGGCGAAGCAATCTCTTCAACCCAAATATGATCAGGCCTTTAGATCTAACCGAAATACCGGGGGGCGGGGGGGGGGGTGTGCCATAAGTTAAATGACACCACAAGGAAGCGATCAGACAAACACAGAGGAGGGAACGCTGTACAGGACAAGCAGCCTCACCTCTCCAGAAAGTCAATGTTCTGGAACGAGAGGTGGGGGAAGGGGGGCTGTTCCAGATTCAAAGAGGTTAAAGAGACAAAAAGAAAAATAAAAAACATACGGTGTGCTCTGGATCCTGTTTTTTAAAAAACAACATTGTTGAGACAATAAGAATGCAGACTGGGTTTCAGATGCTCTTGGGGAATGACAAGTCTGTTGGGTGCAACAATAATTTTACGGCTATGTAGGAACATTTTTTTTTTTGAGGTGCATGCTTAAGTATTTAAATGGAATTATTTAGAGATAAAGTATTAAAATATTTTTAAATACTCTGAAATAGTTCATAAAACTATGTCACTATAGATGAAGCAAATATGTCAGAATGTCAGGACTACGGAATTACAGGAGAGGTACATGGGTGCGAATCATTCTATTCTTTCCATGTATTTTTCATGATGAAAACGTCTAAACAATGAAACAAAATGAAATGCGCGAACCCAAGCAAAATGAAGACACGGATGGCGCAAAGTTCCGGGAAAACATCAGACGATGATCAAACAGCTGCAGAAGGAGCGAGTCTCCTCAGACAGCCCGCGTGACAATGCGAGCAGGGGAAGAAGACGGTCACGCTTTGAGAAAGAAATGGATAAATTCCTTGTTGAATCCTTCAATCCACCTGCAAAGGCAAATGAGAGCCACCACGCCCAACCATTCTCCCGGGACACGCCAACAGTAACGCAGGCCGGCCAGGCCCTGAGCAGTCAGCCCGACAAGGCCAGGCGTTGGTTTGAAGCGCTGGCCAGGAGAGGAAGGGGACTGGGAGGGCAGACCCGGTGGCCTGGATCTGGAAGCCATAATCAATCCGGGAACTTAAGGAACCCTAACAACCGCTGGCAAGCCCTGAATTCCGTTAGTAATTTGTGATGACGGGGAACGGGGTGTGTGCGGTGACAGGACTCAAGGGAGGAAGGGTGTGCGGGGAGGGAGGCTCACCAGGACCACCCAGGGGCAGGGAGTGCACAGGACTCTGCCGGCGGCCACCAGGTGGCGCCAGGCTTCCTTCTAATCTCCGCAAAGCACTCAACTGGGAATCGCCTGCTGCAATGTTCTGTGCTTCTTAAACACTGAGGTTTTATTCTTTTCACACATGCAGTTAAAGATGTATAGAGATCCATAAAGCCTAACATATGTCTAAAGAACTACCCCGATTTATTTTAAATCCAGCATAGCACCTCAGAACAGCGCGGACTCACCCTGACTTGGGGCTCTCGGTAAACTTTACATATAAAGTGCTCGGTACTAGAGCAATGGTGCACAACACGTCTGTGACAAGCCAGCCACTCCACGAACATCACCTCATTTACCCTCAAGGCAGGTCTTCTCACACCCGTGTACCCACGAGGAGACACTGGCTCAGAGAGCACACCTGTGCAGCTCGCTCCAGGCCAGCAGGTATGCAGGCTTGGGTTTGGATGCGAGGTGTGCCCAGGTGGGCGGCCCAGGGCCTGTGCAGGGCAAGCCCTCACGCAAGCTTTGCGCCGCTCACTCCCCTCTCCTGCAGTACCAGGACTGCCCTGTGCTGCCCCCCACAGGACCCGCCTGTGGCTGAGAAAAGCTCCTGCTGAAACGAAATAAACCATCAAAAGACGCAGCTGAATTGCAAGGGGCGTGGCCACTGAGAAAAGAACTTTCACCCGTAAGAACTCATTCTGTCCCAGTTTAGGTCATTCGGTCCTCCCACGCTGCTCGAGACGCAGATGAAGCACAGAGCTGACCTACTTGGACCAGAGTAACCACGGACCATCACTGCTGAACCAGCGATGGAGCAGACAGCTTGCAAACACACCCCTCTTAGAAAAGCAAAAACTAGTAAAGGGCGAACTCAAGTACAGAAAGATGGGCTTATTGTTATTCTAGCTACAGTTACAGAATGTTAAAAAAGCAGATAGATCCGAGGCAAGATCAGCCTAGAAAAGTTTTTACCTTTCCCTGGGGGCAAGATTTACACTCTTTTTCCCCTCAAATGTCACTCAAGAATTGCCATATTTCTGAAGAATTTAGTTAAACATCACAGAAGACTACGTACAGTTACAATCGTGGATCGTCCCGCCGAAATACCGCATCTGTACATCTAATCACACGGTATCAGCAGGGTGAGGATGTGCGCACACGTCACTCCGCCAGCCTCGAACGCGAAAGGTGTGCCACGGGGCCACCTTCCCCGGGTGCTCCGAGCAAGCACTTTAAAATATTGCTTGTGGAGCGTTTTCTTAACAGAACACAGCAGAGCACGCTGGAGAACCGAAAGATACTTTCTCTAACTATCCACAACACTTTTAAAAATTCCAGGAGTAAGATAAAAAAAGCATTTTGACTTAGATGCAAAGATGTTACACGTAATAAAGCATGTAAAGGTTAACTTAAAGCTGAGTTAATCTTCTTTATCATAAAACTTAGCAAATTAAAGCAAACAGACTATTAAGTCATTTCTGTTCCTCAGTACACTGTGGGAAAAAAGAAATCTGATGAACATTAAAGTGGTCAGAAAAATAAAGAATAATGATAACCACAGTGAGATGTAAATATTTCATACCAAAGTGGTGAGGAATTTAAACTAAAGAATATATTTTTCTTACCTATTTCTGAAGTTATAGTTTCCTGATCTGGTTCATTATTTAATCCAGACACTATGGGGTCTAAAATTTTAGCTGAAATATCATCCTCCTTTCTTCCTGACATAAAACAGTGAACAACAGATTAAACTATTGCAAAGGTTTTTGCGTTTGCTTTGGTTGGGATTTACAAGGCTTTATGCCAGGGTCACCAACTAACTGTCCCATCAACTCAACGGTCAACTCTCAGTTTCCACGGGCCCCGTCGCGGAAGCGCTGGATAGCCCCTCCCTCTCCGGAAGCCCCTGGCTTTCAGGGCGCTGGCTCTCCAACACCCCCAACTTGCTGGCCTCTGTCTCCTCTGCCAGAGCCCTCTCCTCCTCTCCGACCCTCGAATCCTGGGCTCCGCGCTCCCCGGAGGCCATTACTGCATGAAGGCCCGCGCTAATCAGGGAACCCCCGAGTTCTTCATTTCAGCGTCAGCTTCTCCAGCTCCGCCCCTGAACCCCGGGCCCACACACCCGCCCGCTGTCCCAACGCCTCCACCTGCTGTTTCCCAGGCATCCTGAACCGATCCGCCAACCAGCTTCTCCCAAAGCCTTCCCCACTTCCACAAATGACGTCACGGAGGTGCCGGACACCCCCGACCAATCCCACCTGTGATTCCTCTCTAACAGGCGCCGCGCACTCCATCGGCACGCTGTCGTCCCTTCCGTGAGAGCGGCCTACCCCGCCCCACCCCCCGATCTCCGCAGCAGTGACCTTGGGTCCCAGCCGTCACGGCCTCTCACCTGGACGCCACAGCACCACCTAACTGCTCTCCGGCCTTCATTCCCGCCCCTGCAGTTTTAACGGGGGCGCTTCTCAAACCTAAGCCAGAGCGTGTCTCTGTCCTGCTGGGCACCCCCGGGACCTCGCTCCCACCTACTCCACCATGCCCCCAGCCTGCCTGCTCACGAGCCCCTTCTCCTGGCACCTGCCCTCTCTCTGCTCCAGCCTCACCACCCGGCTTCCAGTCACTCCAACAGGCAGGCCTGTCCCCAGCTCGGGGCCTCTGGCCATTCCTGGACACCCACAGGTCATGTGCTCTGTGACGCTAGTAGACTCTGTCCAGACACCCCATCCTTAGTGGCCCTCCCTGCCTACGCCCCCCCCCCCACCTCTCTTGGCTTCATCTCCCTTCAAAAGACTCACGATTAACTAACACGAATGTACACGTCCCGAGTTCTCTTATTATCTGTCTTCTCCTTCTAGATCATTCTCTCCACGAGGGCAGGTACTCCACAGATATTTGCAGAATTAAGAAAGGAAGGCTCACATGGACGATTTCGGCCAGTGACGGAGTCACGGACGAGAATCCGTGCACGGCGGGGGCATCCCTGTGGCTCAGACAAGGGGGCCCGCAGGTCCCCTGCCCCTGCTCCACTTGGGGCCAAGAAGAGTGCTCTAGCACCCGGGCCCGTGTCAAACCAGGCGCCTCTCCTCTGCACCACCCACAGGGCTCCGTCTGTTTAACGATCAAACGGAAGGAAGGGATCAGGCAGCTAAAGGTTTAGAGTCACAAACCCTCACTCGCAGCCTCCCTGGGGTTCACTCAGTCTTACCGAGCTGCTTCCCGGTGCGTTCCTTCTTAGCTTTACTGCAGGAAGAGTTACATTCTTTTTCAGGGGAGAGACTATTTTCACTGGTTCTAGAATCCCTTCTTCCTAACATGAAATTGCACAATGAAAATACGTATTAAACTTAATTTGTGATGCTGCATATTATCGAACAAATGATATTAAAATGCACCCACTAACTCAAAGTGATTTGCTCTGTAGTCTCCACTAGTTAAGAATAAGCAAAAATTATCATATTCTTATGCAGAATGTTTTTTGGATCCTACAGGGATTCTAGTAGGGCCTTAAGATTCTAAGTATGTCTAACAAACGTGATGCCTTCCCTCTCTAATAAAGGCAAGGCTTCTCTCCTTGGCGGGAACACAGAGGGCCTGTGTCTCGCACACCTCCTGGGTGCTGGACACTTCCCATAATGCCACCTGCTAAAGCCAGGCAGCACGACAGAGCGCAGTGCCAGCTGTGCTGGGCAAGGACCCGGGGTGAGGTCAGTGCCCGACCAGCAGGCAAGGAAGAGAGAGTTCATCCATTTGTCGACAGCTCAGTAAACCTTAACGTCATAAAGCTGGCAACTCTCTGATAATCAAATCTCTTAAAGATCAAATAAAAGGAACCTTACAGTTCAAGCTTACCGGTTAACTCAGATGCAAACATCCTGAGTTATTAAAAAAGAAAAGCAGATGATGCGACCATCAGCTTAGAAAATCAGAACATCAATGGAACAATTATGGGTTAAGATTCAATACAAGCTAGATTTAAGATACATTTACAAAAATCAATAAAGCTTCTATACTCCAACAATGATCACTAAAAATTAATGAGGAGAAGAAAGATACCATTTCCAAAAAAACTGAAAACAAAACAAACAATCGAGCAATCCCTGACTGACAGACACACCCAAGCACCCAACACACGTCTCGGGAGAGGAGGAGACCCCTGTCTAACTTGAAAGTAGAGGTATCCAATCTTCCCAGAATAACGAAAGCCTAAGTTTCACCCAAGTCCAATTACATCCTGATCCATTTGTTTTGAGGGAGGTGGGATTCTTTGACTCAGGAAGTGATTACAAAATACATCTGGAAGACGAGCAAATAAAAGGGCTTAAAACTTCTTTGAGAAGAAAAATGACAGGGAACTAGTAGTGAAACAGAAAACAGGAGAGAAAAAACAAAAACAGAAACACCAGACTCCAGACTCCAAAAGGCATGTGGGGAGATCACACAGCAGGAGGGAAGGGAACAATTATTTAGTAAGTGACCCGGGAACACCTGATGAGTTACTATGAAAAAATAAATTCAGAGCCTCATTTTATACCATGAATTAAAATAAGAGATAACCAAAAAGATTAAATATTAAAACGTATGACAAAACACAAACCTTCATCTCTCAAATCTCTGGACAGACTACAGAAAAAAGACTGGTAGCTTCCAGTGCATAAAAATTAAACACCTAGGCAAGTCAGAAACCAAACGAAATTAGAATTAAAAAAGTGGGGAAAACATATAAGAAACAAATACTTATTTAAAAATCGGCAGGGGGTGGTGGTGGGATGGATTGGGAGATTGGGATTGACATACATACACTAATGTGTGTACAATAGATACCTAACGAGAACCTGTTGTTAGCACAGGGAACTCCACTTCCCTGTACAGTAGAAACCAACACAACATCGTAAAACAACTATACCCCAATAAAAAAAAATAAAACAATAAATACTTTAAAAAAAATTGGCAGATGTCCTTAACATACAGGGAGCTCACACAAATTAAGAATACTCAGACTCTGAGTGTTTTCCATCTATCAAAATCAGCAAGCCTTTCAAACAAATGCCCGGAGAAGGTGTGGGGTAGAGGGTACAGACAGTGTCCACTGTAGCTAAAACCTTAAAATGTACATAATGGCCCTCTGTGCCAGTAATTATACCCTGGGAACCTATCCCACAGAGATCACCCAAAAGGGAGAGAAGTTTCTGGCACAAAAAAGTTCACTAAAGCATTTATCAATGTCAAAGAGTGGAACTTACCACCTAAGTTCAATTTCTCAGTGAAAAATTCCAACTACTACATTCTTGCCATACTTCTTTACGTTTTACAATTTAGGAAAAGGATGACTTTTCAGGAACTACTACTGCTCATTCAAAGGAACTTCATGCTTCCACTGAAAGCCTCTGACACTGCCGGCCTCCAACTGTACTTCCCTGCATTGGACTGACATTCTTTCCCTACTTATTGGTCTGCCATAAGGAGACACATCCTCGGGCAAACCCACGCCAGGCCCGTTTGCTTCAGCTTCAGCTTTCAGCATGACTGCCAGTGACGTTTTCTGCTATGTGTTAAATGCATAAACATCACCTGTCTGAGGGCAGGATGCTCTTGATGTCCATCCTGCATCGGGACTAAACTAGCTTTACCAATTCAGAAGAGTCAGTGAGACACGGATGACTGACAGATATTTCTGGAAAATTAACATTCAATCACACCTTTTAGATTGGAACACAGATCACGCAGGTGTACTCTGCCCCTGCTGTCGCGAGCTCACACACGTGTGCAAGGGCACGCACACGCATGTGGGTGTGAAAGCCATATATCTTCATCATTTTCACACAGTCTTTGTTCATTCCTTCCAAAGGCAAATCTGGTTTCTAGTCACGGAAGCTTTTTCCTATTAGATGCTGTGACTAAAGCAAAGAATCTAGTACTGGGTTTCCCTGGTGGCACAGTGGTTAAGAATCCGCCTGCCAATGCAGGGGACATGGGTTCGAGCCCTGGTCCAGGAGGATCCCACATACTGCGGAGCAGCTAAGCCTGGCGTGCCACAACTACTGAAGCCCGCGTGCCTGGAGCCCGTGCTCCACAACAAGAGAAGCCACCGCAATGAGAAGCCCGCGCACCACAAAGAAGAGTAGCCCCCGCTCGCCACAACCAGAGAAAAGCCTGTGCGCAGCAACAAAGACCCAACGCAGCCAAAAATAAAATAAATTAAAAAAAAAAAAAAAGAATCTAGTATTTTCAGCTACGTTGTATGATAAATTTTGCAGTACCTTCCACTGAATTTTTGGATCGCCGTTTTGATGTCTTTGTTGTCACTGACCTGGATGCTCTAGTGGAAATCTCAGTCTTAAAGAAAAGAGAATGAAAAAAAAATTAATCGATGCACCACAGAGCAACATCATGATTTATTATTCAAGCTCAAGGAAGAACAAATAGGAAACACAACAACATCCGTACGCATTCAAAGAGGAACTGACTCCAAGTCAGTGCAGCTAAGCACTTAAGACCTAAGAGGGTGAATTAGAAGGAAGCTGAAAGCTCTTTCACTCTAAATGCAGAATTCCACTTTTTGGTACAGCCCTAAAAAGGTCAGCCGTCCACTGACCATACCTTGAGAATCACTGTCTCATCAGATGAGTTTATGAGGACTTGATTTCTGTCACTATATGCTTAACTACTTCAATGCATTTGTGAACAACTCTGAGAGTGAAAACATACACGATGTGTTTAAACAGAGCGTAAATCAGAGAAAACAGCACATCCCGTCCCTCCCACCGCTGGCTCAGTTCCCTGGCCCGACCCCTCCCTCAACCCGCCACGAGGGCCTCTTAACTAGCCTCCCAGCCTCCACTCCACGCCTGTCCATCTTGCCTGTGGCTGCCCGGATACACTTTCTGAAATGCAAACTGGACGATGAAGTTGGGGTGGGTGAGTATAACCTCGCCAAGACAGCCCGGCCTGGCCTGTACCTCACCCACAGGAAATGCACTGCAGGGTCCCACTGGGCCAGGCAGAGCTTGGATGGGTCCCTCCAGCCGGCCCTCCGGTCCCTGTCTGCTTCGTGACTTAATCCTCTCCCAGACTCCTCCGAAGTGCCACCTCCATCCTCTCCCAAATGACTGCCTTACCCCTCTGTACACCGTACGTCATACTTGTCACATAAAGGTACGAGGAGACCCAAGAGTCCACCGCAGAGAAGCAGACGATAAGTACACCCCACCTACTTTACCGGCAGTAAACCATTTACATCGGTACTTTTACAACAAAATAAATATGGACCTACTGTGTGTGAGGCTCCGCCATGCCCCACCCTGTGCCTCCGTGGACTAGGGGAGGACCACACACAGCACTTACTATTTCAGCACAGCTACGGGTTTATGTCTCTCAAAATTATTTTTTCAAGTTTACCTCTGTTTCAGCTTTGGAGTCTTTGAAAGATCCATCTGATGACTTTTTAGACGTCTCTCCTGAGCCTGAGGACTATAAAACAAAATTTTTTTTCAAACTCTAGAATTATTCAAGTCTGTAACATCTAAAAATGCGCCGAGATGTTTTCTCTAACACTGACCGACGAGAAGATAACCCTTCACACGGGAGCGCCACGTCACATCCCAGCCCCGACGCCCTGTGGTCGCCGTGTGGCCTGGATCTCCAAAGGCCCATCCAAGATCTCTGCCCACTGTGGGCTGACCAGGAGGCCAAGGGCAGCAGAGGCAGGGCCTCGCAGGGAACTGTAGGAGCAGCACCTCCCAGGCCCACGCGGTCCCTACACCGGGCCAGACTTCTCGGAGATGTTCCAGGGACACACAGGGAATCTGGAAACAAGGGAGTCACCCCAGTCCTATCTTCTGTGAGGGAACCACTCTCACCTCCCAGTGGAGCGGTTCTTTTTGAGCAAAGTCTTCAGACGCTACATGAGGAAAGCACTCTCAAAACAAAAATGACGTGAAAACTGTAAGCATGTTAAACCAACACCTTAAAAAATCTCACACTTAAATCAACTCTCAGACAGACATAGCTCGACATAAGGAGGAGAAGAGACACAATCACTGAGATTCTCCTCCATGAAAAGCAATGGACGCCTGCTGAATACTTCATCAACTAACCGTCCTCATGACTTAATTATGAAGGGAGCAGACTGTATCGGAAGTAATTTCTCGTGCGGGCCGGGCTCTGTGCCTGGGGTCCCCCCAGCGCAGAGGGCTCAGCTCCCTGCAGACATGGGAGGAGGGCAGCACCCACACGTGGCCACTCTGACCTCAGACTCATCCTCCACCGCCACACGGGGACACACCCGTGACTTCTCAGAGTGCCTTCACACCTGCTGTTTCACAGGCTGAGAATGTCTCACCATCGTTTCTTCTAAGTCATGGGATTTGACCGGCGGCTGTAGACTGCCCGGCAGGGCCCAAGTGAGAGCTGAGTCTCCTCTTCCCCGGAGCTGCCCTTCCGGAAGCCTCGGGGCTCGGCTCTCTGGGGGTCCCACCACTCCTGGGGGAGAGAGCAGCATGCCCCCGGAGCCCTGTTCCACAAAGGAGCCCCAGACGGACACAGAAGGGCCAGTCCAGCAAAATCACCACGACAGGCCTATGAACACCTGCCTTCGGCCAACAAGGGCCAGCTGGGAGCAGGAACGCGGTCCGTCCGTTCACCCTGGTCTCACACACTTTTAAACAAAACCGTCACTCGCTCGTGGCTCCACTACGTCCCATATATCCACCTATAAAAGTTCTCTTTGGAACTGTCTCTCTACTTAAAAAACCAGTCACACCACCAGCAACCTCAGTGAACATTACGGGTGGGACACTGGGTCTGAAGGCCTGCAGGGCTGAGAAGGTGCCCCAGGCAGCGGCTGCCTCGTGCACAGTAAAGTGCACTAGAATGTTCGAGCACCACACTAAAACCGGCTCAGTGAAAAAGACTTTTCTTAGACCTCTAAAAAGAAGCAAAAGACGGGAAAGGTCTTTGTTATTTCTAAAACTCCTACGGGAAACCAGGCTTTTATGACACATACGCCGTGGTGGGTTACATGACTCTAGGGTTTCCCTGGGAGACTCCAGGGTCCCAGGTAGCATACCGACAGCCAACAGAACCACCGAGCAGACCAGCTTCCAGGCCTGGCGCGCAGTCTGCCCCATGGGGCCCGCTCACCTCCCGGTGCCAGGGATGCAAGGCCACAAAACCAGAGGCCGGCTCGGCAGGGAAGAGCAAGCTGGCCCCTCACCGCCTGGCCGCCTCACTCAGCAGACCTTGTACTTTTCCAGACCTCAGCTTCCTCCTTTCTAGCCGCTGGAGACCAGAGGATTTCCAGGACCTGCCCAGGACACTTTACAGTTATATGATGTCCCTGCAAGAACCAGCATCTGCAATGCCAGCCCTGCCAGGAGACTTACCCTATCTACAGCGAGGCTGAAATAACCTGCACATCTAGCAAACAGTGTCTGAAACCCAAAGAATTTTCTGGAAAATCCTAAGTTTACCTGAAAATTTAATTAAACAAGAATTCAGTAAACTGAGGTCTCATTTTACTCATCTGCTAATGCTTCAGAGACTTAGAAAGTATCCCTAATCCTTAATACACGCAGCCATGCCCATAGCCCGGGGACCCCACACACTGAGGCTGCCTGGAAACGCTGCTCACAAAGCCACGGGACCCACTGATCCCCAGTCTCCAGGAGAACGCCCAAAGACACACACACACACAGCAGACAGGAAAGGCAAAAACCAGTATCACTTTAAGGTTCTCCTAGGAATCCACGACTGTCAGAATTTTAAATTGGTGATAAAGAAATCCAGTTTCCCAATCACACTACAACCAAGACCAAAGTCATTCTGGAGAACACCACGGACCCTTTCTGAGTTAAAGGCGGAGGTTTTCAAACAGGACTCACCCTTTTCTCCGGCTTATCGCGCTCGCGGCTCTTTTCCCGGTCGCGGCCCCTGGAGCGCTCCCCGTCCCGTACCCTCTGCTGGTCCCGCTCCCGGGCCTTGTCTCGCTCGCGCGCTCCCTCCCGGTCTTTCCACTTCTCCTTCTCCTTTCCACCCTCGTTCTTCCGTTCCCTCTCCCGCTCTGCGTCCTGGTCCCTGTCCCTCTCCGGCCGGGCCCTGTTCTTGGCCCGCTCTCTCTCCCCTTCGTGGTACTTGTCTCTCTCGGGATCTTTGTGTCTGTCTCGGTCATTCTCCTTGGCCTTTTCCTTGTCCCTTTCCTTTTCTCTTGGTTTGCTTTCTTCCTTTAATTCCTCTTTCTGTTTTCGACCTCCGCTTATATGTCTCTCGTTTATTTCAGAGTTTCTTCTATCCTAGGAAAAAAAAAAAAAAAGCTGGATAACAATATCACTTACAAATGTCTACCTGAACCACAAAAAGCCCCATTATTTCATTTTCAGATGCACGTAACTTGCATTCACCTCTTTATCTTTATGAGCCCTGGACGCTTCCTCCCTCACGTTCTTATTATCCAATTCTTGAGGTTTTGATGTCAGTGAGGACCTTCCTTTTGTTTCCGCCTTCTCTCCGGCTAACACTCTCTTCACCGCATCGTCGCTGGAGAGCTTGTCCCCACGTGAGGAAATAAAATGCAAGGTTGCGATGAAATTAGTACATTTAATAAACATGAATGTCAACATTCAAAGGTTGCTCATTAAACGGAATCTTTGTCTCCTAATGGATTTCAAAGGATAAAATATTAAAAGGAAATGAACGTTATCACGGACAACGTACAGCATCTCCTCTAACCGTCCCCTCCAGCACTCCTGCGGTAACAGCACAGTCCACTCAAGCTAAATGAACCCTGGGTCCCTTCTACCCGAGCTGCCAAGAGTGGACATGTGTGCTGTTCCAGGACACCAAAGCTGACCACACGACTCTACGACACCCTTCACTTCTCACAGGGCCACAGAGGCCCAGCACCTAAAGGGCCTAAGGAATGATCTACTGGAGCCCCATCAAATGCCAAAATCCCTCCTGCAGCATCCCTGACCGCCCCCCAGAGTCTCTGAACACCTCGGGTCAGGAATCCCACTGGCCCACAGACTCCCGCATTCCGCAAGCCTGCGCTGAGTGACTGCTACACGCCAGGCACTAGACCCCGGGCCGAGGACGCGCTGCACACCAGCGAGGCGGCCAAATACAACAACCAAAAGTCAGCGCGCTGGGGGAACACGGCGGGGGTTCCAGCAAGAGCAGCCAATCCTACACGGCTCCCGGGAAGCAGCTCCGCACAGAGAAACCAGCAGCACAAGCGAGGGAGTGAGACCAGGGCAGGAGACCTCAGGGGTGCAGGCACAAGGTGAGAGACGAGAGAAAAGGACCAGAGGAGAGGGCCTTCGTGAGCGGTGCACGGAGCTGGGGGCAAGGGATTCAGCAGGAAGACTAGTCAGATCTGCTTTTCGGAAAGATGAGCAACGAGAAGGATCTGGGGGTGGGGGTGGGGGACAGAGGCCGGCACACTGGAAGATCAGCCTCTGCGCCTCCACGCCTTGGACCCAGCACACCAGGGTGTGGCTATCCTGAGGCCCCGGGGGCCAGTCCCATCCCATCCCCATCTCCACTGCTGCTGTGCGAGCTGAAACCCACCTTTCCCATCCTGGTAACATGGAAGGTTAGCCCCCAGCCCATCAGGGCCATGAAGGGCCCCATTAGCCGTGCCCTTGATGAAGGTCCACCTCCGCTCCCCTAGGGACTACTCAGAGGCCACGAAGAAGGCAGGCCCTGCGGGTGACCTGCTGCCACGGCCCCAGCTGGACCGTGAGGCCAGAGAAGTCAAGACTCCAGCCCGCGGGGAGGATCTCAGGAAATCCAGTCCCTGCACAAGTGAAACGGGATCTCTTTGAAGGCAGCACAGCTCTGCAAACACCCACGGGGCGGGGGGGGGGGAGGGAAAGAGGGAGGGAAGCGGACCCAAGAGGCCGGAAAGGCGGGCAGAGAACAGGGACATCCCACAAGCCACG
>NC_041215.1:136264382-136285181 GCF_002837175.3 Physeter macrocephalus | reverse complement strand
GGGGGGGAGAAACGGGGGGGGGGGGGGGGGGGGAGGGAAAGAGGGAGGGAAGCGGACCCAAGAGGCTGGAAAGGCGGGCAGAGAACAGGGACATCCCACAAGCCCCAAAGACGAAGAAAAGCAGCTCCTCCGGCCACCCGGTTGGAAACAGTCACCTGCCCTGAAAGGAGGCCCAAAAGGAGAAAGAATGAAGGGCTCAGAAGGCCGGGCACGCAGCCCCCAGCCACGTGCCCATGAGCAAAGCGCCTGCGAAGTCCCTATTTGATACTGACAGCTCGTCGACCCTGTGTGTAGCACTGCCTTATCTGTTTCACTGTACAGCTTTAAACTACTTCTGCAACTCTGAGGCTCCAGGAGAGGTGGGATCCAATTGCAAGCAAAGGGTTAAAACCCCCTCCTTAAACACCTCCGGCTGTTGGGTGGCCTGCCCTCCCCGTCTTTCATCCCTCCCGCGCTGGCAGCCTCCAGCTCAGGGTGGCGCTACCTTGTTGAGACAGCACTTTCCGATTCTCTGGAGCAGCTCGTTGGTCCTTTCAGGCTCGTGCCCGGCCACGATCCGAGCCGGTTTTGCCAACAGTGGCTCTCCAGAGACCATGACCACCACGTCTATGGCCTTCTGAAGGAAGCTAATTTTGGCGTCTTTATCCTGAAAGATTTCCATTTAAAACACAAATATTAAAATACTTCAAAAAGAGCTTGCATTATCTTCAGTATGTCCAACAGGCACAATTCCCGTTTAGATAAAAAGCTATTTTTAGATGTGTGTCAAATTTAGAAATCCCGACTCTTTATAACAACAACCACCAAAAAAAATCTTCGGTAAAGCTTTTAGTTTTAGGTGGTGGGCTAGCATTAACCTTTGGAACACTCATTGCATTTCTCCAGGGTAACGTTAGCGTGCTAGGCAGCTGCCGCAAAGACCATGAAGCGAGAAAGGGCACGTGGCAACTCCCAGAGCCACCAGGCTCGCATGCCAGCCACAGGTCAGCCGTGAGCGAGGGGCCACCGCAGCGCACCGCTCACAAAAACCCTGTTCACAAAGGCGAGAAGGGACAGCGCCTCAAACCTACCTTAACGTTATCGGACTTCATCTCGGCGTCTGTGTAGAGGCCCTTCATGAAACCAGTCATCCTGATCACCTTCAAAAGATAAAGCGAGGCCACGGTCAGCACCCAACGGGACAGCCCATGCCCTGGCCTCGCCCACTGCCCACGCTAAGGGCTGCCTGGATCTGCCTACGCCCAGGATGTCATTCATCCACGGACGCAATGAGCACTGAGCATCTGCCATGTGCAAGGCCTCGTCCCAGGCAGAAGCCAGCCTGGTCCTCACAGAACTCAGCCTGGCTGTGACGACAGGTAAACACGATGGACCCGCGGGGATACAAGGGGGGACAGGATCACTCCTAATACAAGTGCAGGAGGCCCCGGGAGTCAGGGAACACTTCCCGGAGCAAATCATATCTAAACTAAGACCAGAAGCTTACAGGAGAAGAACTAGGGGAGTGGGTATAGAGGAAGCACATGCCAGGCAAAAGAAACAGTCCCACAAGGTCCGACTAGGTCCTGTTCAAGGGGCCAGAAGAAGTTTGACAAGAGGAGCCTGAGGCCAGGGAGTCAGCACGGGCCTGACCAGATGGCCTTCGAAGCCATCAGGAATATGGACTTAGCCTCACTACCACAAGGAGGCCCCAAGACATCCACAAACAGGAAACGGCCTCTTGTGAGGATGGCCCAGGGCAGTGGAGAGCATGGATTTTGGAAAGAAGAGGAACTTCCCGGCCCGGGTTTCTCCTCACCACTGTGCGACTCACTTCCTGGGACAGAGGGGTGCTCTGTGCCACATCACTTTGGTTCTCCCCCCACCTCTTCCTCTCCTCAGTCAACCTGGACCTCCCAGTTACCCCTCAGTCAGGCTTCGGGGGTGGTGGTGTTGTCCGTTCCTCCCCACCTCCAGACACACCAGGGCCCTGGCTTCTCTCAGAGCAGAGGTTTTCAAGATGCGGCAGGTCACTATAAAGTCAATGTAACGGGTAGCAATAAGCGTTTTTTTAACAAAACAGATAAGAAAATATCAGACTGCACTGTATGTAGTAAGGATGAATATTGCCTATATGTGTGTGTCCTGGGTCAGATATAAAGAGTATTTATTACCTTAAAAAAAAAAAAAAGACAGTCCCACACTAATATTAGGCTCCTTCTCTGAGACCAAGCTACAACTAGCTAGCTATTAATTAAGCTAGCTTTCATTCCTCAAACTACTTAACAGCTGTGCTGGTTTTTTTTTTTTCCTGACAAGACAGGTGGAATATTAAGAGTATACTGCATTTAATATTCCTGGAACTTATGCATCCTCAAAAGGAAAAACCTTTTGAGGTTCTTCCAGCGTGCTGACAGTTACACTTGTGAGCAATCATTTTACCCAACAAGAGACATGAATTTCGCAGAATCGGTCTTTCAATTTATGAAAGAGGCAGAGTTGGTTTAGCAGTAGCTAAAATACTAACACGGAGATTTGAATACAATGCTCAGGGGCAGTGAAGAATTTTCTCACAAGGATCTGCACATATTATCTGAAAATGCTTTCCAGATGTCAATTGTCCTAACATCTTTATTGAGTAGGTGACAATTAACGTAGTTATCTTTACACAGGTAGAGAAATTAATTTTGACCTTAGGTTAGGAAAAACCTGAGGAAGAAAAGCAGACCAGTGGATCCCGATTGAAAATACGGAACTCCTTCGCCACACCCTGGCTACCTGGCCAACCAAGTCGATTCCTACCCGAACCTTCCTCCTCCTTCTGACCTTCCAGGAGGTGGGGACAGCAGCCACCATGAGCCCAGGGCCACACCAAGACCCACACGACGAGGTATGGCCCCCAGCCTCCTTCCTGGCTCTTTCAGTGAAGAGACGGGACTAACACAGAAAATGAAAGTGTGAGGCTGGGCAGCAACGGCTGTAGTTGGCCCCTCACCTCCTGGCTAAGTGACTTGACCCCTCCTGGGTTAGAGGATGCTACCTGCCTACTTCACAGGGCAGGGGTAATGCAGCTCAAGGCCCGGCTCCCACCAGGCTCTCCACGCAGCCACGTCCCTTCCCCAGACACTGTCCAGGGCAGGTCTAAGTGCTGCACTAGCTTAGGAGGAGGGGGAGGCCAGTCAAGGCAGCCCTTGGGATGTGGGTGGGTTTCAAGAGAGCTGTAAGCACGATTAGGGTTTTTAACAGAGAGAGGCACACATTGTAAGCTAAGCTAAGATAGCAAAAACAAGCAAAGCAAAGTTTGTGTAAGACGCCGCACCTGCTGGAAAGAGTAAGAAGTGAAGTTTAAGGACAAACATGGGGCAAGAGTGGGAGCCTGAGCCCCTGGACACCTGCAAGTTCGAGCTGACTCCTAACTCCCCAAGAGCACGCCCGAGTTCCCAAGGTCAACACTGCACTCAGGTGCACCACGGAAATGGGCGCTGCCACCCTGAGTTACAGGAGCCTTGACCGATTCCATTCAACAATGAATGTTTGTCGGGCACCTTCTGTGTGCCGTACCCAGGATATGACAACAAACAAGCTACCGTCCGCGTCACTCAGGAATTCACCAGCCAGTGGGGAAAAGTTTACAAACAACCAATCTCAAGACATGCTCTGCCGTTTATCAGCAAATACTGGCCTGCTCTTTTATAGCTTCTTCTTTTCAGGTCCCCTAAAACCACCTTCAGTCAATTCACCCACAGGTACTGATTAAGCATCCAGCATATGGTGACCACAGTGGAGCAGGTGGAGGGAAACTTGGGGAGAGAGTTTATAAAAAAAAAAAAAAAGAAAAAAAGAATGATTCCATTCTCCCGGGATTTGTAAGCACTCTCCACATGCTAGACACCGCAGCAAAAAAAAAATCACAGAAACAGCTTTGCCAGGTAGAGAAAAAGATGTGCTCTAAGAGATACATGGGTAGGATGGGAAGAAATAAGAATGCTCCCCAAGGGGCCGGGAGTCTCCCCAGAAGAGGGGGCCCAGGGGGTTGGCGCGAAGCGGAGCGCAGGCGTGAGAGCAGAGGCGCCGCGGAATCCGGCCAAAGCCCGGCTACTCGGGCAGGGGCCGCGCTCAGCGACGTGAGGTCGGACCCTGACGCCAGCCCTGGTCCCGACCCACAACCCGGCAGTGACCCCCGACCCGCATCCCGGCCCTCACCCCGACCCCCACAAGGGCCCTGACCCCCGGCCCGCACCCCGAGCCCCACAAGGGCCCTGACCCCCGGCCTGCACCCAGACAGGGCACCGGGACCCCGGCCCCGACCCCGACGAACCCCGGCCGGCACCCCGACCCCCGACCCGGCCCGGCGCTCACCTCCGTGATGATGTCGTGCAGGTAGCGGAACGGGGGCTTGTTCAGCAGCTTCTCCGTCAGCGGCGGCCTCCGAATCACCTTCCCCAGGGCCTCCTGCGTCCGCTTCACCACCGCCGCGTTCATGGCGGCGCCGCCCGCGTCTCGTCGGCCGCCGAGCCTAAGCCCCGCTCCCCGGCCGCCGTCGGCCCCGCCGCCGCCGCCAGGTCCGGCCTCGACGCGCCGCTCGGGTTTCCATCCCACAGTGCACCGGAGTCCGCCAAGGCGCGTGCGCGGGGCCGCGGCCCTCGGTCGCCAGGGCGGCGCGGCCTTAGCAACGAACCCGCGGCGGCGCCCGGCCCCCTGTCCGGCTGCGCGCGCACGCGGGCGGCGTCTGCGGTGGGGCTGCCTCAGCGTCCGTGCCCCGTGACCGCGCCGAACCCCTCCACCGCTCAGCAGCCTCGGGAAAAAGCTGTTCGCCCCGCGTTAGAGGAGACCTCCCGAGGACTGGATAGCAGCAACACAGCTTCCAAGACTCATTTCAGGGGGACTGGACTAAGTTATCTCGAAAGACACATACCTTATCCTGTTGTTACTTAATATGGCTTCTTGGAAGAGTTACTCCTTTTCTCTGAGGCTATGTTTCTGTTCCTATAAAGCAGGGATAATATGTGCCAGCCTCCCTAACTCCCAGGGAGATGAGGACCAAACGATGCTTCAGGGCTTTGTAACCAGGATGAAGCCGCTCCCTTGTTGTTCTACCAAGTGTCTGTGGTTCTGTCCCATCTGTCTTCCATCCGCCACGCCCAGGCTCACTGCAGATCCTTTTATCAGTTTTGAAGCTTTGTGGTCTGTTTTTAGTTCTTCTATTGGACACCTTTATAATTTTTATTTACATTCATTTTACCATTTTCAATGCGCTCCATTCTTTGTGTGTTCTTTGCTCGAGATGTATCTGGATGTGGCGTTTTTTAACTTAAAATTTATATTTGACTTTTTAAAATATTTATTTCTTTGGCTACGTCAGGGCTTCGTTGCAGCACGCGGAATGTTCGTTGGCGGTATGTGGGATCTATCGTTGTGGCGCTCCTTGCGGCGCGCGGGCGTCTCTCTAGTTGTGGCGTGCGTGCGGGTTTTCTCTTCTCTGGTTGTGGCCTGGGCTCCGGAGCGCAGGGGCTCTGTACTTTGCGGCACGCGGGCTCTCTCATTGAGGCGCGAGAGCTCGGTAGTGGCTCTCAGGCTTAGGTGACTCGCGGCATGTGGGATCTTAGTTCCCCGACCAGGGATTGCACCCGTGTCCCCTGCTTTGGAAGGCGGATTCTTTACCACTGGACCACCAGGGAAGTCCCTGATAATTATTGACATTCAATAAACGTCACCCATTTTAAGTGTACAGCCTGATGCGTTTGGGTAATTTTACACAATTATGCTACCATCACCACAATCAAGATACAGAACAGTTCCTGTACCCTAAAGCATTTTCTCCTGTTCATTTGCAGTTCACCTCCTCCCCCACCCCAGCCCCAGGCAACTGCAACTGTCATTATAACCATGCCTTTCCTAGAGTTCCATATAAATGGAATCATACAGTACATAGTCTTTTGTGTTTAATTCTTTCCTTTATAATGTTTTGAGATTCATCCATATGTCATTCCTTTTTGCAGCTGAGCAGTATTCCGTAGTACAGTTTGGTTATCTGTTCAACAGTTGATGGATATTTGAGTTGCTTTTAGTTTCTTATTATTTATGAATAACACTACTAAGACCATTCACGTACAAGTCTTTGTATGAACATAAGTTTTCATGTCTCTTGGATAAATACCTAGAAATAGGATTGCTGGATTATATGGTAAGAATATGCTTAACTTTACAAGATAGAGCCGTACTCTAATTTTTAAAGTGGCTGCATCAGTTTTCATTCCCACTAGCAACGTATGGGATTCCCAGTTGCTCCGTATCCCCTGGCAACACCTGATGTGTCAGTCTTTTTAATTTTAGCCATTCTAATAGGTATGTAATAGTATCTTATTGTGGTTTTAATTTGCATTTCTCTGGTAATTACTGATTTCAAGCACTTTTCATGTACATGTACACTTTTCATTTTCATGGACATTCATATATATTTGGTGAAGATAGCCCACAAAGTATCATTCAGGCATTTATTGAATCACTGCTGTGTGCTGAGTATTGTTTAGGTGCTGGGGATTTCTGTGGAACTACATACCTTCTAGTAAGCAACTTCCACAACATGCACTGTTGTTCACTGCTCCTAGGACCATAGCTCTGTCTGCTGCTAAACGCATCCAGGACCATGTGAGCAGTGCTTTTCTAGCCAGAGGCCAGGTGAACAGCCAGAGCTCATCTCCCTCCAGCAGTGTCAACCTCATTTCTTTCCACACTTCACCATGCAGGTGGGCTGGCTGTAAGAGACTTTACTGAGAGGTTGAGAGAAGCCTAAGAGGTGACAACCTGCGAGGGAAGGCATTTGATAACACTCCCTGTAGAGCTATTCCACGGTCCATGAGGAAGAAAGCCCTCGGAGAATCGTGCTCTCAGAGAGATTCCCTCCCGGCTGGCCCTCGGTTATTAACCCTGCTTCCCAACTTCCAAGTCCACCCCTTGGCCAGAGCACCTCCATCCTCTGAGCCCTGCCGTATCAAATCTTCCTGGCTTTCTGGAAACCCCGCTCTCGACCCATGGGAGCTTTTGTCTTCCCATCCATTCCCTCTCTCCCAGCAGTACATTTCCCAGAGTCTGGGTTCTCCCGTCCAGACTCACAGCCCAAGGTCTTGGTAGGACAGTCCCCTGTGGCATTGGGCACTTTGGTCCCTTGGGTGAGGGCGGACACCGTGAACCAGGCTCCTTCCAGGGCTCTCAGATTCCTGTTATTCTCCTTGTTATCCACACACTTATCTTAATCACACATGTATCCTGTTTCCCAAGAACAAACATTCATTCTTAAACGGTCCATCAAACGCCATAAAGAAGCATAAAATAGTTTCCCAACTGCCTCATCATTTCCGAGCATCCTCACCCACGCTGACACTAGTGTTTCACATCACGATGGAGAACGGTATTCACTCCCTTCCCCCTCCCCGTCCACCACCCGACCCCACCTCAGGCCCCCTGGAAGTCTAGTAAAAGGGGGGCCATAATGGGGCTGTGTACTTCTTCATGGCTGGGCCCTTAGTTCATGAAGCTTGGCCCAAAGCTCTGAGGTGATTAAGCCCTTAGACGAGGATGCACCAGCTTCCTGCCCTCCAGCTGTTAGGGAGAGAAGGAAGGGGAACTCACAGGCACAGGGCGGCCAGGTGGAGCCCCTCGGGGCCTGCACCAGATGCAGAAGATGCTGTGGAGTCTGAGAGCTGGAGCGTCCCACCCAGACCCCTTCCTCCATCTGCCTACTGTGGCCAAGCTGGGAGCCCAGAGTCTCCCGTCAGGAGCACCCACCTGTGAGCTTTGAACACTGGCTGCGGTGGGCCTGAGCAGGGACACGGGGAACTCAGGGAGGTCAGTGCCCTTGGCCTCTGACCCCCAAGTACCCTGCCTTCTCAACGGAGGCTCCCCAGCCTCCTGCCCAGAAAGTTCACGCCGGGCAGAATCCTCCTCTGGGCCCGCGGCAGCCAGGGCAGCTGTGGCCAGTAACCGGCCTGTCCGTGAGCGGTGGGGGAGGGCGTATGGCTATGGAGAGTCCTCTGGCCCCGAGGGTCCACCGAGGACCCCAGCCAGTGCCGCATGAGGAGGAATCGTGTTTCTCCCACAGCTGTGGAGACCAGGAGGACTTCCAGGCTGAGGAGGCCCTGTGGAGGCCTGTGGAGGCCGGAGGGCCTAGGCCCCTCTCTGTGGGACCGTGAGAGAGGGTGTGAGATCTGAGATCTGGGACAAGGGAGCAGGGTCACCACCCCGCACTGAGGGCCTGTCTGGGCGGAGGTGACTGTCGAGTGGACATGAGTCCCTGTAGGTCACGTCCTTAACACTTCCCTAGGTGAGTCCTCACCTCCCATCCGGAAGGCAGGTGGGCAAGCATTCTGGGGCCTGGGAAAGCAGGGCTAGTGGATGCAGCTAAGGATTCCTGACTTCAGGAAAGAGACCTGGAAGCGGGGCCTCAGGAGCTGGGGCGGGAGGAGGGTGCCAGCCTGGGGCCTCCAGTTCTGGGGGCCGGCTGCAGGGAGTGGGAGGTCTGTACCCTGAATTCCCCTAAGCTTCTCAGAGTCATGAAAGGGTTAGAGAAAAAGGCAGAGCACATTAAAAAAGCATCCTTCATTTAAAAAAAGTTAATTGATTGAATAACTAGAGAAGATCACAGCAAAGAGAGTGCTTGAACCATAAGAGCCTGGCAAGAGATGCCTTTGAAATCGGCAGTTTCTGAATGAATGAATGAATGAATGAAGTAACCGTGGCCAGGACTCACCCCAGGAGGGAAAGTCCACGGAGCCAGGTGGCTTCCAGGCCCTGCCTTCCCTTGCCTGAGCGGCGAACATTCCTAGAGACAAAGGCCCACAGAGGCTGGGGAGGCCCAGCCCTGAGCTCCACATCTGAGAGGAGCCCAGAATGCAGGTCAGCCAGAGGCACGGGCTGGGAGGCAGGCAGAGGAGGCAGCGAAGGAGAAGGGGCCAGAGACTGGGAACAGCCTCAGAAGGGCAGGTGTCAGTGCGTATGGCCAGTCAAGTGCCTTGCTGTATACTCCATCATCTAAGCCTCGAGGTAACTGACATCATTTTGTGAAACCTGAGGGGTCTGCCTAGAAGGCTTTGTCCCCTCCTCTCCAAGTGGGCCTAGCAGGCAAAACCTTCGATCTGTTCCTAAACTTGCTAAGATCACTTCTGCCCCAGGACCTTTGAACTTGCTGGTCCTTTCAGCTGAGTAACACTGGTCCCCCAGATCGTCGTATGGCTGCATCCTTGCCATTATTTGGGTCTCAGATCACGTGTGACATCCTCAGAGGTGTCAAAAGTAAACCACATCTGAACTCTCCGGCCTGTTATCTTTATTTTTCTCAAAGTACTTATCGCTCTCTGGAAGTAATTTTTAAAATTCATATCTGCCTTTTCATTTTCTGTCTCCTCTCCCACCCCAGTTGCCCCCCAGAAAGTGAGTTCCATGAGTACAGGTTGATCTGCTCACCTCTGAATCCCCTACGCCTTCAACATTGTCAGATGCGTACGACACTCAATACCTATTTGCCAAACGCTGAGTAGCTTATGCAATTAGTAGAACTGCTCTTTCCTAAGCGCTCTTAGTAACATGGTTCACTTATACCGCAGGTTTATATGAAAAAAATCAAACTGTGACGTTATGTGGACAATATGATCTCAGTCATGTTAAATGCGTACTTGTGTGAGTGTGTTTGAGTGTGTGAATAAGTCCAGCAGTCCTAAGGTTTCAGAGATGATCTTGGAGTTGGGATGACGGGACATTTCTCTGCTTCTTTATACCTCATTGTAATTTAGATTTATTTCTCAGTAAATAATAACTTTTCAATCAAAAACAAAAGTTAAAAGTTGTCAGAGGAAGCCCCCACTTAGGAAAAACCACGGTATTGATGCCTTGTTGGTGAGTGTTCTGGGTGCCCATTTATACCCCGTTCAAATATGACTGCATCTAACGGGATCATTTAGGAGACTGAAGTTTACCTGGTACTGTGGTGAGCTCCCCAAATTAGCAGCGACCAGCTGTCACTTTACCTGTAACCAGCTGTGTGACTTTGGTCACTTCTGGCCTTTTTAGTCCTCATCTATTTCACCGGGAAAGTGAGGGATTTGAATTAGATAAGCTCAAACGCCTCCTCCAATAATTATCCCTAATGACAAGCCCTTGGAGCAACGCCCCGCGGAAGAATCCGGGCCGAGCCAGATTCCACCAGGATTTTCTTAAACCGGGGTCTCCCAGGACCCAGAGATCTGATGAAGGGCCCTTACATCCATGAAAACACAGACAGAATAATTGTTTAGGGCCCCTTCCTGGCGTGGAGGAGGGGGCCGTGCACGGCTTTCCTCTTATTTGAACAGGGGGGCTGGTTCTCAAACAAAGGGCAAGAATCATCTGCTGTCAGAGACCCAAGCAAGCCCTTTCCAGGAAAGCCTGGTTAACTAGCGTCCAAAGTCAGTCACGGTTTGCCCGAAAGCGCGAGGACAAGGCCCACGCGTGGACTTGGCGCTTTCTGCCGGAGTAGGTGTCACAGGAGGGCAGGCGGGCGGGTTCCGAGGCCTGAGGAAGCTCAGCGCTGCCCGGCGCTGCCCGGCGCTGCCCGGCGCTGCCCCCCCGCCTCGCTGGGCCCAGTCCCTCCGGAGCAACTACCAGCGAGAGCCACACACCGTCCGCGCCTCAGAGCGGAGCTTCAGCGCACAGCTTCTGTCTGAATCACGTAAAAACTGAGTTTTCCACCCAAACTATGCCAGCCTGCCACCCCTGCAAGGCCTGTGGCTTGTGGGTCATTCCTCGGGGAGCTTCCCCTGACCTGCCCCTCCGGGTGCCTCGCCGGGTGGCCCACGGCCGCCCAGCAGCTTCCTCCGGGCTGCACTTAAACGAGAACTGTATAAAGGGAAGTACAGTGTCTCCTCCCCGCTAGAACGCAAGCTCCAGGAGGACAGGAGCCCGCTCTGCTGTCTCCTCGGTACACACGGTGCGTCTTGGCCAGACGAGCCGACGTCTGAAGCCACCGTCACGGATGGTGGACGGCCACCCAGATGCTTCTCCGACCAAAGCCCACTCCACGGGGAGTACTGGTCCTTGTTGGCTCCCAGCTAAGCTCCTCCCTGGGGAAATTCAACCAAAGCGGCTTACCTCCCCCGCTCTTCCCCCCGGGGAGTCCCCGTTCGAGTCGGGGCTACAAACCCACTTTCTCAGGGACCTCCACCTAATACAGTTGCTGTCAGGAGCGGTCTGGGGAAGCAGCCTCTAACCTGAGACTTTGAAGCGGAATCACCCAGGGGCCAGCTGAACCGCAATCCCCATGATTAATGGAAGAGTGGGAGAACTGAGCACCTGGTGCCGCAGGGCTGCAACTGTGAACAATCTCCCCAGCGCTGGAGGGATGGGAGCCCAGCAAGAGCGCGCTGTCTCAGCGTCTGAAAGAACCATGGGCTCAGTTGGTGGCTTCAGCGTCTGAAAGAACCCTGGGCTCAGTTTGTGGCTGTGGGGTTGCCCGGGCAGTGGATAAAGACAGTGAAGGCCGAGGCTGGGAGTCAGAGGACCTCCTTGGCAGGTCGTAAAGAAACTCTTGTCTCTGGCAGCCAAAGATCAGAAGTAGCTGAGGGTCAGGTCCAACATTAATTTTAAGGGCAGTGGAGCTCCAGAGGAGGTTTATTTCTCAACTCCGGGAAGTCTTTTCTGCCAAGATGAGACGTCTGATTGGGAAGGAATGGGACTGAGATTTGAACAGGACATCTGGATTGACGCGCTCAAGAATCTAGAATCCCCACGTTCCCCTGACTCTTCTGGGCTTACGGAAGTGGCCCCCTCCTCCCCGTAAAGGACTGGCATTCCCCCTTCTTGAAGACAACATAGAGGTCATTGCCTGCAAGACAGCACGCACCTTTCCCGGGATCTTTCCCGTTAGCCCCCTCCTGGGCCCAGAGCTGTCACTAGGGTCAAGTCACGGCGTGACCTGTCTGGGCCTGCTGGGCCTGCTAAGGGAAGAAGGCACTAGACCCTACAGGAGCTGCAGGACCCAGCAGAGCCTGGAGACCGTATTTGGGACGGTATCCCAACATGCTGAATCAGCAGGGGATAGAATGAAAAGTTGGACGAGAGAGAGTTAGTCAGTATGGGAGGACTTCTGCCATACAGTATAGGATTTACGACCCTGGCGAGGGCCCAGGGAGACGGGCTGTTAGTATGGTTCTTGAAAGCCGGCAAAACGCTGTGGCCTTCACTAAGTGAAGGAAAACTGCCATCCCTGCCACGGGATGTGGTGGAGAGAAGGGTCAAAGGCCCAGAGAAGTAGTCCTGCTAGGGTAGATACAGTATATGTAACGCCAGCAAACCCACCAGCCAGCTTGCTTCCATGGGAGGTCCTGGTGGATCACTTTTTTTTTTTTTTTAGCATCTTTATTGGAGTATAATTGCTTTACAATGGTGTGCCAGTTTCTGCTCTACAACAAAGTGGATCAGTTACCCATATACGTATGTTCCCGTATCTCTTCCCTCTTGCGTCTCCCTCCCTCCCACCCTCCCTATCCCACCCCTCTAGGTGGACACAAAGCACCGAGCTGATCTCCCTGTGCCATGCGGCTGCTTCCCACTAGATATCCACCCTACGTTTGGTAGTGTATATATGTCCATGCCACTCTGTCACTTCGTCCCAGCTTACCCTTCCCCCTCCCCGTGTCCTCAAGTCCATGCTCTAGTAGGTCTGTGTTTTATTCCCGTGGATCACTTCTTTTACCAAAGCAATGACTGGTGAGAAGTGCACTCGGCGGGGGCTCGTGGTAGGGAGATGCCGTTTTTAAGTCTGAGCTCCCTGGTAACAATGGGGACGACAGGATCTCAGAATAATAGAGGCCAAGTAGCGGTGCATAATGATCAGAAACAGGGCAGATACAATTACAGTAAAGAGTGGCAAGGTTGGCGTGGTAGCAGGAGCTGACACGCAGACAGCTATGAAAATGGTGGATAGAGCACAGTGTTCCTAGGGGCCAGATGCACAGGCAGTCAGTGAGGTTTAAGCAACCAAAGAAATCAAAGATAATTCAGAGGCTGAGGGTATCTGCCCCCAATAAAATGCCTCTATCCCTTACTCACTTTTCAGACCTGGACCCCACTGACTGAAGGGAAGCCCAGATTCCCAACATCACTGCCGTTGTATACAGTCATAATCTCCCCCAGTCTTTCTCCAAAGAGACCTAAGGTCACTCATCCAGGTAACCCTACACTGGGGGGACGGGGGCGGGGTATACACAACCATTTCACGGAATATTGGACGCAGGGTCCTGGGGACCTGAAGCATCATCATGGCCCCTGTTAGAGGGAGGGCATTCAGGGTCGAGTGATAAATAAAGTCCTGGCCAAGATTTGCTTCAGTTAGCTGTCGGTTTGTTTAGATTTTGTTAGGGCCACTGAGGCTATGGACCCACCTGGTGGTCATTTCCCAAGCCCTTAAACGCATAGTTGAAATGGACATACTTAGCAGGTGGGATAAGCCCCGTGTTGGCCAGGTCCTTGGACTGTGGAATAAGAGCTATAGAAGTGGGGAAGGCTGTGTGGGAGCCCCTGCTCAACCTCGGCCAGGAGAGTAAACCAGAACGATACTGTACACTGGTGAGAATGACAGTAGTTATAAGAATGGGATCTGCCCCACTCTTAAAGTGGGTAGTTTTCCCCAACATATAGCCATTTAATTCATCAGTCTAACTCCTATAAAATTCCCTTGGATCCTGGAAAATGACAGTGGAGTACTGCAAACCCAAACAAGTAGTAGCCCCAATTGTTGTATCTTTTCCAGAGCAGGTCAACACAGTCTCAAGTCCGTGGTAGGCAGCCAATACATTCTTTTCCATCCCTACTAAAAAGGAGGACCAGAGGCAGTTTACATTCATTTAGGATATGGACAGAGGGCACGCTGATGGTCTTGCCCCCGGGTTATGTTAACTCTTTTCCCTCTGTCCTAACATAGTCTGGACTGTCTGGGCGCTCTGCATGACACCATATTGGTCCAGCATGTTAATGGTATCATATTAATTAAACTGGATGAACAAGGGGAAAGCACGTCAGAGGCTTTGGTAAGATACACATGCTGCAGAGGGTGGGAGAGAAATCCTCTGGAGACTCAGGGGCCTGCAGCATCAATGTCTAGGAGTCCGGTGGTTTGGAGCATAACAGACATCTGCTCCAAAGGAAAGGACAAAAAAAAAAAGAAAAAAAGGAAAGGACAAATACTGCATTTTGCACTTCCCACCACTAAGGAAGACCCACAACGCCTCGTAGCTTCTTCGGATGCTGGTGCAGAGTGGACCACGCTTGGGAATGACGCCCCGACGTACTTACCAAGGGGCTCTGGGAAAGGTCCCAGAAGAGCAAAGAACCCTAGCAGGTGCAGGCTGTGGTACAAGCATCCCTGCCACTTAGACCATATGATCTGGAAGATTCTGTGGTTCTAGAGGTACCTATGCTGGGAAACGATGCCATATTCCTTTAAACCACTAAGCCTGTGGTAATTTTATGGCAAGCCCCAGGAGGAGAATCACAACGTAGACCCCTAGGTTTCTGGAGCAAGGCCACACACTACCTGCAGCAAAGACCAATAGCTGCTGGCACGCCTCTGTGTCCTAGAGAAGGACTGCCTGACCGCGAGACACCAAGTGGTCACCACGCCACTAGAGCTGGGTTCCACCAGACCCTCCAAGTTGCAGGGTCAGGCACAGCCAATTGCGATCCACTGGAAGAAGAAAGTACGTCAGGAGCAGGCACGAGCAGGGCCAGAGGACGAAAGCAGACCCCGTAAGCCCAGACCCTCGTAGCACCTACTGCCGTTGCCCCAGTTGCCTGTCCCTCACCTCCACCTATTGCTGTGTTGGGTTAGGGTGGCGCTTATGACCAGCCGACAGAGGAAGAAGGGAGGGAGCTGAGCTTCCCACGTGGATGGGTTGGCTCAGGGTGGGGCGCAAAATGTGCCTAAAAACAGCAGTGCTACACTACAGCCTCACGCGGTGTCCCTGAAAGGCAGAGGGGAGATGAAATCTTCCCAAGCTCTCAGGGAGGAGAAACGTGGTGTGTTAGTTTCACCGTTGCTGCTACAACAAATTTCCACAAACTTAGGAGTTTAAAACAATATACATTTAATATCATACCATCCTGGAGGTCAGAAATCCAAAATGGGTCTCACTGGGCTAAAATCAAGGTGATGGCAGGGCTGTGTTCTCTCTGGAGATTCTTGGGGAGGATCCACTTCCTTGACTTCTCCAGCTTCTAGAAGCCGCCTGAGTTCGTTGGCTCGTGGCTTCTTCCCAGCAATGGCATCACTTCAGCATCTGCTTCTATCGTCACATCTCCCTCTCTGCCTCTGACCCTCCTGCCTCCCTTTTTCACTTTTAAGGGCAGTTATAGTTAAATTGAGCCTGCCCAGATAATCCAAGATCACCTTCTCATCTAAAAATCCTCAGCTTAATGACATCCGCAGACTCCCTTTAGCCGTGTACCGTTACATATCCATAGGTTCCAGGGATCAGGACGTGAACATCTTTGGGGACCATCGTTCTACCCGCGACCCTGGGGCAGCACACCTGGCTGTTCATTTTACGTAGAAAGGGATGTGACCTGAGTGTATTCGAACCCATGGACGGTGACTAAAGGCTTGGCTGCCTCTCGTCTGGACCTGGAAGGGTTCTAAGATGGAGGACCAGGAGGTCTGTGGAGGGGCACGTGTGTAGGTCGACCTGTGGGAGGGGGTGTGGTGTGAAGATCTTTGTCTTCCACGGTGACACCCACCAGAAGACACCCACCAGGGAAGAGGCAACAACCAACCAAGCAGGCAAATGGTTTGACTGGTTGAAATCAACATGCCTCAGCCATTGGCCACTCAGCCATCAGCCGTGGTGCTGGGCTAACAGGACGGCATGGGCCCGGCACGAGATCCTACCCACCAGGGCTGAGCCGGTTATGGCATCTGCTGACGTTCAACCCGGCAGCACCAGGAAGCAGAGCTACCCCCCATCCTGGCAGCATCCCTCGAGGGATCCCACAGGCTACGTTGTGGAGAGTTGATCACTTTGGACTTTTCCACCCTAAAAGGGGCAATGATTCATGGTGGCTGAATCAACGCGTGTTCCAAGCGTGCATATGTTCTCCCTGCCTTTATGGTCCCTCTCTGGGGCTTACAAGAATGTTCGATCGTCAGGCCTAGAACAGCACATAATACTGCTCCAGACCAAAGGACCCACTTGACAGCAAAGGGGGTGTGGCATTAGGCGCATGAGCATGGGGTCCACAGGGTCTCTTGTTTCCCTCTCCACCCAGAAGCTGCGCACCCAGGTGAGCGATGGAGCGCTCCTCTTGAAGGCTCAGCTGAGGTCCCAGGGGGGAGAAAATACCCTATAAGGATGCGACTCCATCCTTTAGGACACGGAATGTACCCTAAATCATTATAAATTGCTGTCTCCAATTGATAAAATGCATAGGTCCGGGAACCAAGGAGTAAAACTAGAAGCAGTGCCCTTTCCTTCACTTCCAGGCATTCACTGGGAGAGTTTGGGCTTCTCCGCCAGAGGGAGACCACTTCCACCAGGGTACCCAGTCAGAGTGCCACTGAACTGTAACTCACGGCTGTCACCGGTCACTTCGGGCTCTTTGTGCCCAGAGACCGGCAGGCAGGAAAAGGAGTCACCACCGGAAGGTGGGGTCCCAATGTAGGGTCAGACCTCCTCAAGCACAAACAAATGGGAACGTGGTTGAATTTTTAAATAACCTTTTAAATAAGCTGTAAATCCGGCTACATGAATTATGAAACCCAAGCTGCCGTTCTGCACACTCTACACAGCATACTTTTTTTTGGATAAGATTAAAAAATAAAAACAAACCAAAGGATGCCCAAGGTTGCATCTCCTGTGAGACCTTCGACTGCCACCTCAGCGGGTCCCCGGGGCCCATCCACCCAACCCCTTTCTCAGGCCACGTCCTGGGGGTCATTTTGATGGTCAGACCCCACATGTCCTTCGACCCTCCCCTACCACGTCCCGCAAGGCCTGCACTGTCCCCTCCCCACCAACCCCACTCCTTTTCCTATACTTTGTCCATCAAGTTGGTCTCTGATCCCCCAAACAAGCCTGTTTACCACCATCTGAACAAGATTTGACATTCATTTCCCTCTGATGCACTCGCCTTCAAATCAAATCAACATTGTAAAAACAAAAATAACACAAGCCAGAGAAACAGGAAAATAACATTTTTATCAATTCCCACAATGTTCACTGTACGCAAACAGAAAGCTGAGGCAGAGGTCCAGGCGTGATGTGTTTCTTCAAAAGGCAGTGTTAGGCTAACAATTTAAACGTTAGTCTTGTCCATTCACTTTGTGCAGAGTCCAAACAGATGAATTTTATCCGTGCCCAACAATTGTTACAAATTTAGGACAGCTAACACTAGGCATAAGGCCAGCTTCTAGAAGAAAGCAGGGCTGCATCATTGTACGGAGCCTTTAAGTGAGGCCAGGCCCACCCCTGAGACTCCCGGGGGGGTCCACACGCAGGAGGAGCGTGGAATAGTTTAAGAGTTAAAGCAACTGGTTTTATCGTAAGTGCAATGAAATTTTACAAACAAACCAAAACCAATTCCACTTGCTGGGACTTACTAGGCTCTCAGCAAATGCTTAGTGCACTGGGCTTTCCTTTCACTGAAGCTGTCTGCAGACTCAGGGCTCAGCCGTGTGCCAGAGCTGAGCCTGGTGCCTGTGAGGCGTCCATCACCACGGGGAACGGGGGCTTTCACAGGCTCGAATCCCAGGTACCAACAGGGGGTGATGTTTTCAGGGTATTTCCATTGTGCCCCGTTGACTTTATGCCTAAAGAGAGGCTTCCATTATGACTGAGCAAAAGGAAACCAGAGTCTTGTAAATTTTCCAGAAAGAAAGGAGGTGAGATTTCACAGGAGAGCCACAGCCAGGCTTCCTTCCCACCTGCTAAGCCCCTACCACTTCTCTTAAAAACAACCCGGCCCAACTGGAGACACATTTCCGCTCTCCCATACAAACTGAACAAAGGCTTTGTCGGCTGCAAGAAGGTGGCTGCAGAAAATGGGTCAGTCTTTTGATGCCGGTGAAAGATGCAAGTCCCTGATGATAGGCATTCACGCACACACGTGCACACACACACACACACGCGCACACACACACACACACACACACACACACACACACACACACCCCTCCCTGGGCCATGCAGCCGGAGCCCCAGAGCCCCCAGGGACAGACACGGCTCTCCCAGGTGTCACACGCAGCCTTGGCCTCAGCACCGTCCAAAGACCTGGAGGGACAATTCCCAGTCAGGAGCTCCACCTACAAGCCTGCCAGGAGCTCCTTTACTGGCCGGCAAAGGGTGTCTCAGAGGAGAGTTCATCGCTGGAGTGACACAGATGTGGCCTGAAATCTTGGGGACCTGAACAACGAGGGGGAGGGAAGAGAATATTGAGGGGAAGGTAGGGGACAAAAGAGTTAAACAGAAACAAGGCAAAGGACTTCCCTGGTGGCGCAGTGGTTAAGAATCCACCTACCAAGGCAGGGGACATGGGTTCGAGCCCTGGTCCGGGAAGATCCCACACGCCGCAGAGCAACTACGCCCATGTGCCTCAACTACTGAGCCCTCGTGCCACAACTACTGAAGCCCGCGCACCTAGATCCTGTGCTCTGCAACAAGAGAAGCCACCGCAATGAGAAGCCCGCAAATCCGCAACGAAGAGTAGCCCCCACCTCGCTGCAACTAGAGAAAGCCCCGGCTCAGCAACTAAGACCCAACGCAGCCAAAAATAAAATTAATTAATTAATTAATTATTTTTTAAAAGGCAAAAAAACATTTGGATAGGATGAGCTGAAGCTTGTCCTTGGAGCAAAGAGTGAGCTCCAAACAGATTTGGAGAAGAGCACTCTTAAACCTAGAGCCCAGGGTGGCGAGAACTTATTCCCTGAGAATAAAAAATCCTCCGTGATCCCGGGCAGGGACGCCATCAGATGTTTCCCCAAAGCGGCAGTTGGATGAGTTCCGAGTGGTAGAAGAACGCTGGAGTCCCGAGGGTGAGGACAGAGAGGAGGGCAGGAGAGGAAGTCGGGGGCGGGTGGCAGGCATGGGTACACAGTGGCCTTGCGTCAGGGCCGGCGGAAGGTGAGGGCCGGGGACAGATTCTGCACGAGGCGACTTCCAGGATGCAAATCCGCCCGCACCGAGCGCTGACCGAGGCTGTCGTTTCGGGGCCTGATGTCTTCACCCAGATGACACCCAGGGCCACGTCCAGTCTTCATGGATGGAGGAGCACACGAGCAGGCAACCCGTGTTCCAACCCGGAGCCTGAAGGGGTCGGAGGAGGAAGGGGCTGAAAAGTGACCTGGAGGTGCGCTAAAACCTCGGGGCTCCAGCTGTGAGCAGGCGGCGGGGCAGGGGCAGGGTGAGCCCCCCGCCCGCCCCCAGGGCTCCCCCGCACTGCGCTGACACGCTCCAGGAAGAACCTCTTGCCACATCTCTGCCTTAGCTCCCCAAAATCCCACTCATGAGAGAGGCCTGGTCTTTCTTTTTTGAAGTAGAGTTGATTTACAATGTCGTGTTAGTTTCAGGTGCACCGCAAAGTGATATATATACTTAAATATATATTTTTATATATGTGCATAACTAAATATATATATTCTTTTTCAGTTTTTTTTTCATTAAAGGTTATTACAAGATATTGAATGTAGTTCACTGTGCTACACAGTAGGTCCTTATTGGTTATCTATTTTATATAGAGTAGTGTGTGTCTGTTAATCCCACATTCCTAATTTATCCCTTCCCCCTTTCCCCTTTGGTAACCATAAGTTTGTTTTCTCTGTCTATCTCTGTTTTATTAATAAGTTCATTTGTATCATTTTTTTAGATTCCATATGTAAGTGACATCATAGGATATTTGTCTTACTCTGTCTGACTTACTTCACTTAGTATGATAATCTCTAGGTCCATCCATGTTGCTGTAAACGGCGTTATTTCATTCTTTTTGTGGCTGATAATATTCCATCGTATATATGTACCACATCTTCTTTATCCATTTGTCTGTTGATGGACACTTAGGTTGCGTCCATGTCTTGGCTATTAGAAATTGTGCTAGATGCATGGTCTTTAAGCAAACATGCTTAGAAGGTTTTGTTTTGTTTTGTTTTGTTTAAAATCTAGCTGAGAAAGCACAGGAATTAGCATCCCCTGTTTGTTTGTACAAGCAAAACAGAGCTTGGAAAACAAGTGAGGAAGCCACTGCCACTCCACCCACCCGACAGAAGCGTATTCCTTTCACGTTTTCCCTCCCCGCACTCCCCATTGGCACGTATGCTTCATATGGTTGTACGTGTAAGATACGTACACCCAAAAGCACAAGTTTTGCTTTGTCTTTCCGCAATGTTGCCACATCTACATTCTTTGGTTTCACAGATATAGCCAAGCTCATCATTTTATTTATTTTATTTTTTTACCTTTCTGTAGCATTTGTGTCTTGGCCTGACTCTTAAAAGCCCCCAAATATTAGGTGTTTTCTGTCCCACCTGAAAGCCCACTGCTCTTATTTCCATTGTTTGTCTGTTGCACTCATGGCTGTGGCTGACCTATGTCTGTCACATTATTTTCTGTGGTTTGTTTATTGTTCTATCATCTGACTTTGGCTCCGTAGAATATTTTATTTGTTTATCATTTCTGCAAAGGTGTGGACAATAAATAGATGCTTGGGGGGGGCTTCCCTGGTGGCGCAGTGGTTGCGCGTCCGCCTGCCGATGCAGGGGAACCGGGTTCGCGCCCCGGTCTGGGAGGATCCCACATGCCGCGGAGCGGC
>NC_041215.1:136256154-136263926 GCF_002837175.3 Physeter macrocephalus | reverse complement strand
ACGGAGGGAGGCCCGCATACCACAAAAAAAAAAAAAAAAAAATAGATGCTTGGTAAATCTCTAGCAGTGGTTGTTCAAAACAGCATGAAACTCATATTTATGTAATTATTGAAGACAAAAACTGGGAAATGAAGAGAAGTCAAAGAAAATAAGTAACTTCACAACATGAAGAATTCAGTGTCTTTGCTTTTTACTGCTCTGGTCCCAATTCTTCATCTCTATTGGGGTTACAAAGCCAGCCATTTTAAACTGATACTAAGCATCCTATTCAAAACTAATTTTTTAGTTCAACATATGCAAATCAATGTGATACGCCACATCAAGAAACGAAAAGACAAAAACCACATGATCATGTCAATAGATGCAGAAAAAGCACTTGATAAAATTCACCATCCATTCATTCATGGTAAAAACTCAAAATTAATTTTTGATTTATATTTAGTAGTTTATAACATTTAAAACTATATTTTTCTAATTATAAAAATTCTTATTATAGTATATACATGTAGATTATCTAGAATTTATACAAATATATAGAACATGTAATGAATGCTTATTATAGACTATACGAAGGACACTGAAAAGTATGGTATAAAAAAGAAAACTAATGTCACCCATATTCCACACTCAGGGAAAAATCGCTGTAAGAGTTTTGATGTTCCTTTTTGGTTTTCTTCTGCGTTCACATTCACACAAACACACTCCCCTAAAAACACAGGCTGTTAATTGTGCACCTCATCTGGAAGGTAAGTCCATATTCTTTCAATAAGGTGCAAGTCTGGCTCTCTCAGGCCAACATTCGACATCAAGGGCGGGGGGCTTGGGCACAGCTCATCCCCTGCTGGCCATGCTTACCCCCCTACCACTGAGGAACAATCTGTCAGGGACACTGAGTCTTTCTGGTGACCTCCTCCTGACCTTTGACCCTGAGGGCTGGCTCAGATGTGAGAGGCAGGGGCGGGAGGAAACATCCCAGAGGGCAGGGGTCATTCCCAGGGGACGAGACAGGGGTGCCTGGCAGCCATTTCTCCTTCACTGGAGCCCTAATGACTTACACCAATACCTGGGCCCTCATTCAGGACGGAAACTTGAGCCGCCTCCCCTGTGCCGACAGTAGATTGTACAGCCGTGAAGAGCAGGAGTGCTGTGACTGCGGACTGGCCTGTCCTTGTCCCAAACGGTGTCTCAAGAGCCGTGATTACAAGTCCAGCGCGAACTGACTTACAGCAGCACCCTCCTGCAAGGGGCCAGAGGCCTCAGTAACCCGGAGAAATATTTTTACAATGAACACTTTATTCAGATTATTTGGCAACGCTTGCCTCTTTTTAAATCTCCTAAACAAAGAGTTGTGAAAAAGAGTCTTTTAGGTGCTGAACTTTGGAAGACCCATTTCTCCTTGCAACTGAGTGAATTCACCCTGTTTTCTAGAGAAACGCTTCCGTCAGCCGTACTGGACTGAGTCCGGTGTGGATCTTTTCTCTTCACGGTTTGGCCTTGGTGGGCGTTGCCACTTTCCTAAGAGAGTCACATTGGTAGCTGGAAATTGGCCACAGTGGGGACATTTACACCATGACAAACATTTTTTCCCTCCAGAGACCCAGTTGTTAAACTTTTACCAGCACACCACTGGAGTCACCCGCAAGAGATGATTAGAGCCAGTTCCCGGTGTTCTTGCCGAAACGTTAAGTTCTAAATCACAGAAGAGTGCCCCACGCCAGTGAATTCTTCTCTAGCCGCCAACCTAGCCTTGTAGCCCTCGCCCTGCAGCACTCTGGAGACCCACCATCACACATGTACTTCAGGCCCTGCGGGTACATGTCAGCCGGGCTTGCGATTCCTTTGGCGTGTGGGCTGTTTCTTCCCAGGTCAGGGCTTATCTTCCCTGCTCCAGCTATGCTGAAACCCGATCCCCCTCATAGGCCTGGAATCAAAGAGGCATGCTGAGAGTCCGTCTTAGGAGAACAAGCATCATCTTGCAGGGCACCTGCTCCAGGTGAGGCATCCGGCAAGGACAGTCAGTTCTCTGGAAGGGGGAAGTGGTTGTTTCTGCCGACGAGGAGACCCTGGGAACTTGGGGCTTTGAAAATTTCAGCTCATCCATGACCCAGGATCACTCCCTATCTGACTCCTGACCTTGACATAAGGGACCTGTCAAGCCTGTGACTTGGTCTCCTTTGTAGCTCTGGGAACCTCACAATCAGAGTCTAGGCCTGATTTCCACCAGTCTACCCAGTGGCCGTGGGAGATGTGAATCTGCGGGGCTGCAAAGGGGCCCTCAGGCTTCCAGAGCTGGTCAAGTTGGCAGTGAGCTGTCCTAAGCCTACCATTTCCTTTTTCCAAGGTCTCCAGCACCAACATAAGGAGCCGCCCTTCTCCGTGACCAATATCATTACCATTGCCTCCTCTGACGAATTACCACCTCTGCTTTATTCCCCAATGCCTTGCTCCCTGCCTGTGCCCCGTCATAACTGACCACCCGTGAAAACCTAAGGAATTGCAATGCTACTGCACGGTAAGTTATTACCAGCGATCAGCAAACTTTTTCTGTAAATGGCCAGATAGTAAATAATCCAGGCTTTGTGGACCTCGTGTGATCTCTGTAGCATATTCTTTGACTTTTTTATTCCTCCTTTTTCCCTTTAAAAAATAAAAACCATTCTTGGGACTTGCCTGGTGGTGCAGGGGTTAAGACTCCACACTCCCAATGCAGGGGCCCCAGGTTCGATCCCTGGTCAGAGAACTAGATCCTGCATGCCACAGCTAAGACCCGGCACAGTCAAATAAATAAATATTAAAAAAATAAAATAAAAATTAGAAAGAAAATAAAAACCATTCTTAGCTCAAGGCCCATACAAAACAAGCCATGGCCGAACCCTGGTTGTTACAATCACGCTTACCCTTAGGAATGGATAAAGCTGTGGCTTTAAGACAAGTGGGTAGTTCAATTCCAGAATGAAACCCTGAGGGTCTGCTTTCTAAAACCATTCTCAGGCTCCAGTGTCTTAGTTTAGATTCCCGGGAAAGCAGAGCCTGAGGAAAGGCTTAAGAACTCACCCTTTAACAGGAAGCGCAATCCCAGGGCAGCGAGCTCAAAGGAATCGGGAAGAAAATGCGAGATGCAGCATTTCCATGGCTACCTCTGCTTCCCGATGAACCGCGGGAGACACGCCAGACAGGCAGCGGGTTCACGGGCTCAGCCCATGAATTTCTCTGGAACTGCTGGGATTTGTGCCCCCTGGAGGGCGCAGGGTGAGGCCCTGGTGAGCTGGCCCGCTCCCGCCTCTTGCTGGAGAAGTGCAAGCCGGCTCGACAGTCCCACCAGGGACATGGGAACAACCAGGACGGCAGTTACCACGGTGACCTTGCTTGGGCTCCATCTGGGACCCCAGGCCTAGGATCCCTCCCCTTTCCAGCGTATAGGACACAGAGTCTTCAATCCCCACCCAGGCCCAAGGGAGCAGAGGGCCAGGGCCTCGGTCCTCATCTTCTTCTGGTTTGAAGGACTCAGGGTGTAGGGAGGCCCGACCAGGACTGGTCTGGCCGCGTGGACCCTCCAGCCACAAGCGTTCCCTTCAGGAATGCGTTTCAGTGTTGTCAGAATGTGGCATGCCAGCCCTTCGGCTCCACTCCCGAGTCCTTCAGAGGGGCAGGAGCTTTGCAGGGTGGACCACAGAGGTGAGGGTGATGGGCTCTTCTCTCCTAAGGACCGCCCCCCCGGCCCCAGTCTTCCTCTTGTCCTCCCTTCCTAGTTTTCATATTCATCTTCCTCCACCATCTCCCCACCCCTGTCCACACACTTCCTTACAAATGGTCCCTCCCCTCCCCTCGCCATGGGCCCCTTTGTCCTTCCTCCTGACCTGCCAGCCTTCCACGGTGTAGCATTAGGCGGGCCACCATTGCCCTACTCAGCACCCTTTGTTCCCAAGCCATAGCCACACCGTTTGGGAGGGGGGCAGGTCCTCCCCCTCTTTGCTCCCCTTTTCTATCTCAGGCAGAGATCGGGGAGGACCGTTCCATCCCTGGCACTGCCTCGGGACTGGAGGAGCAAAGCCAAGCACATCCCCCGCTTGGAGGCCTCACAACGTTAAATCACTTGGCATTTTCTGACCCCAGAAATTGTAGTCAGGGGTTCTTCCTGGTTTCCCACCAGTTCCCTCAGTAACCGCATGGCCTCAGTGGGGTGTCCTAGTTTATCCCAAGGTCTCAGGAGCTCCCCCGGGTAGAGTGGGGGGGTATGACAGAGGCCCTTGGGCGCCCTCTGCAAGGCGCAAGTGGGAATGCTAGTCTGTCCAGACCACAGACTCCGAGGCAGGGGTCCTGGAACGGCCCCCGTCACCTGCCCTTTGCTTCACTTGGCAGCACCATCGTTGGCTCTCACTGTGCAGACGAACCCTCCAGGCTTCCTGAGAGTCCGGAGTGCTGGTGGCCGCAACGCCAGGGGGAGCCCATCTCTTTAAGCAGCACCCACATATATCCCACCAGCACGTGGGCTTCTCCCTGCCCCACGGGGCCCCAGAAGCTTCAGTAGTGCCATGGGGGCGGGGGTCTCCTATTTTCCCTTCCTCCCCCCTCGCAGGACTTGACCTGTTGAGGAGGAGTGGGGGGATGGGCACACAGCAGCCTTCTCCCCGCAAGGGTCTCTTTCACGATGGGACCACCACGGGCCCCAGGGCTGCTGCCTTCCACAGCTAAGTCCCCTGGGCTCCTGCCTTGGCAGCTCAGCCAGGTGACCCGTCACCATCCCCAGAGGCGATGTTGCCCTCCTGAGGGTGGTCTAGTCAAACCCCTTTGTTGCTTCCGAAAGGTTTGGTCCGGGCACAAGTGGTATATTTTCCACGCTGGGCAGCAAGGAGAAGCAGGTGAGCCAGGACCGACATGGCAGGTAACGCAGGTGAGACATACGCCGCGGTTTACTGGAGGGAAAACTTAGAGGTTCAGGCGGAAGGCGAGGGCCCTGCCATCCAGGGAGACCCTGCGGGCGGCAGGGCCAGTGGTGGGTGGTGGTCCACGAGGGGGACCTGCGCTCCAGCCACTCCCACCCCCCATTCCCCACCACCGGGAGCCTCTATGTATTTAAAGGCGGGTGAGGGGGCTTCCCTGGTGGCGCAGTGGTGGAGAGTCCGCCTGCCGATGCAGGGGACGCGGGTTCGTGCCCCGGTCCGGGAGGATCCCACGTGCCGCGGAGCGGCTGGGCCCGTGAGCCGTGGCCGCCGAGCCTGCGCGTCCGGAGCCTGTGCCCCGCAACGGGAGAGGCCGCGACAGTGAGAGGCCCGCGTACCGCAAAAAAAAAAAAAAAAAAAAAAAAAAAAATACACCACCTTCTGAGATGGCCCACACTCTGTGGAGTGTGTTTCTCTCTAAATAAATCCACTTCTTACCTATCAAAAAACAAAACAAAACAAACAAAAAAAACCCGAAACACCTAAGGCTCACTTCATACTTCGTGGAGAAATATTGAGCACTTTTTCTCCAGCTGGGGACTGGGCACGGATGTCCACCATCACCACTTCTATCCTACATTGTACTGGAGGTCCTAGCCTGTGCCATCAGGACTGTGATGCCGGGGATGTCGCTTGCAAAGGGGCCATGGGGATGCGGGGGCCAACACTCCTGGCCAGGTAGTGCTGTGCAGACTCGCTCCGTCATTTTCAAAGTCTCTTCTCCGGGCTGCGGTGAAGAAAGATGTCGGCTGCACACCCACCGCTGATGGCTCAGTCTACACCTTCCCGGGGAGGGCTGTGCGCACACACGCGTGTCGTGCACGTGCAACACAAACACACGTCTCCCCAAAACAAAGTACAGCCTTCCCTGCATCTACATTTAGTTTAAAGGAAACAACCACCTTCCCAGTAGGCGGCACAATAAAGACACCTTCTTTACACGGGTCCCCAGAGCACCTCACAGCCAGAGAAGAGCACCAGCCCTCTGGTCACTGCCTGGTTCAGGAAACTTCCCAACCACGAGGCGCAGGTAGGCCTTGTCTCACCCATGTCTTCAGACCCTGGACACAGGTGCCCATGCCTTTGGACCCACCTCTGGGGGATGGCTGAGGGTGTGTCCCTGGACTGGGCGTCCGGGCAGAGCAGCTTGGCGGGGAGGCAGGGTGAAGGCTGAGACCAGAGGCCAGCTCCTTCCACAGACAGCACTCCCCGGGCACCTGGGGACCCTGGCTCACCACCCCTGCACCCAGGCTTCCTTCTCGCCAGCACGCCACCCCACTGCCAAGAGCTCTGCGCTAGAGGTGACGGCTAATCTGAACACATTTCCAGGTCAGCAGAGGCTGACCAGGAAAGGATATATCCCCCCACTGCCCCTCCAACCTGAAAGCACTAATGTGTGCACCTGAGTGCACACACACACAATCTCTCACACACACACACACGCACACGCGCTCACCCACCATCTTGGTTCAGTGAGAATGTCATCATGGACTTGGCCTGGTACTAGGAGTTTGCGCCCTGTTGGAGCTGGGGTGGACGCTTCCGCCCAGGTCTAGGCAGTTCTCCCGGGACTTACAACCCATCTTAGATGAAATTGCCTCCGGACCTGCCTCATCACCCCTTCTACGTTGCAAACGCCTTAGAAGCAAAGGATCCAATGAGATGCATTTTTCCACACCCCCCAATACTCAGGTGTCAACAAATATCTGTGGAGTGAATGAACATTTCCAGAAACAAGAATAAAGAAACCAGCTGTGAGACATTGAAAATAGATTCAATTCCAAAGAGTTCTCGAGGTCCACAATGTTTGATAATTTCTAAAATAATGGATTTCACTTTTTACCTGATTTATGGGTGGAAATACAAATGGCTAAATTTAAGGAGGAAATGTGACATTAAGCTGAAGGCTGAATATGGAGCAAGACCAAAGAAAAGTTGAGCAGGAGGAGAATCTCTGTGTGATGTGAATGAGCTGTCTGTTTTCTCTCGCTTCCAGAACAATGGAGCTCACCATTGATGTCAACGTATGTGAAGAAACAAAAGGCCTTTGGGTGTGTTCAGGGTGCAGCTGGGCCTGGATTTGCCTGGGTTTGTGTATGTGTATTTAGGGAGGGGGACGGGGAGTACGTCGTCAAGGTGTCGATGTCAGAGAAACAGGAGGGGCTGCTCTCACCAAGGAGTGTGCGGCACGCAGCAGGCCTGCCAGGACTTATGTGGGACGGATTGTCCTGATGAACTTGGCATGGCTCCGCTTTGCCTCTGTGTGTGGTGAAGTTGCACACACACCTCGCCCAGGAGAGGGAAAGAAGTGACTTGCACATAGGAAACCCTGAACGTGCGTTTGGCTTTGGGAACAAGCAGCTTAGTTTTTTGCAGTCCACCAGATCATAACTCTTCCCTCCCTCCCATCCCTCGTCCCCAGGAGAGCCCAGGAAGAAGAATGGACAAATGGAGGGAGATTCTACAGGCCCCTTCAAGCCCTTCAGAGCCCAACCAGCCTCGCCTCCTCCATCAGACCCTGCAGTTTCAGAGCCTGCTGCAGCTTCAGAGCCTGCTGCAGCTGAGCTGCCTTCGAGTCTGCCTGCTGTTTCATGTCCCACGGGAAAGCCTTGGCCCTCTACCTTGTCTGAGAGGAAGTTCTACTCTCTCCTGACACTTTATTTTTTTTTTTATTTATTTTATTTTTTTTTTTTTTGTGGTATGCGGGCCTCCCTCTGTTGTGGCCTCTCCCGTTGCGGGGCACAGGCTCCGGACGGGCAGGCTCAGCGGCCATGGCTCACGGGCCCAGCCGCTCCGCGGCATGTGGGATCCTCCCAGACCGGGGCGCGAACC
>NC_041215.1:136242909-136251733 GCF_002837175.3 Physeter macrocephalus | reverse complement strand
GAAAGATCTCGGCTGCACACCCACCGCTGATGGCTCAGTCTACACCTTCCCGGGGAGGGCTGTGAGCACACACGCGTGTCGTGCACATGCAACACAAACACACGTCTCCCCAAAACAAAGTACAGCCTTCCCTGCATCTACATTTAGTTTAAAGAAAACAACCACCTTCCCAGTAGGCGGCACAATAAAGACACCTTCTTTACACGGGTCCCCAGAGCACCTCACAGCCAGAGAAGAGCACCAGCCCTCTGGTCACTGCCTGGTTCAGGAAACTTCCCAACCACGAGGCGCAGGTAGGCCTTGTCTCACCCATGTCTTCAGACCCTGGACACAGGTGCCCATGCCTTTGGACCCACCTCTGGGGGATGGCTGAGGGTGTGTCCCTGGACTGGGCGTCCGGGCAGAGCAGCTTGGCGGGGAGGCAGGGTGAAGGCTGAGACCAGAGGCCAGCTCCTTCCACAGACAGCACTCCCCGGGCACCTGGGGACCCTGGCTCACCACCCCTGCACCCAGGCTTCCTTCTCGCCAGCACGCCACCCCACTGCCAAGAGCTCTGCGCTAGAGGTGACGGCTAATCTGAACACATTTCCAGGTCAGCAGAGGCTGACCAGGAAAGGATATATCCCCCCACTGCCCCTCCAACCTGAAAGCACTAATGTGTGCACCTGAGTGCACACACACACAATCTCTCACACACACACACACGCACACGCGCTCACCCACCATCTTGGTTCAGTGAGAATGTCATCATGGACTTGGCCTGGTACTAGGAGTTTGCGCCCTGTTGGAGCTGGGGTGGACGCTTCCGCCCAGGTCTAGGCAGTTCTCCCGGGACTTACAACCCATCTTAGATGAAATTGCCTCCGGACCTGCCTCATCACCCCTTCTACGTTGCAAACGCCTTAGAAGCAAAGGATCCAATGAGATGCATTTTTCCACACCCCCCAATACTCAGGTGTCAACAAATATCTGTGGAGTGAATGAACATTTCCAGAAACAAGAATAAAGAAACCAGCTGTGAGACATTGAAAATAGATTCAATTCCAAAGAGTTCTCGAGGTCCACAATGTTTGATAATTTCTAAAATAATGGATTTCACTTTTTACCTGATTTATGGGTGGAAATACAAATGGCTAAATTTAAGGAGGAAATGTGACATTAAGCTGAAGGCTGAATATGGAGCAAGACCAAAGAAAAGTTGAGCAGGAGGAGAATCTCTGTGTGATGTGAATGAGCTGTCTGTTTTCTCTCGCTTCCAGAACAATGGAGCTCACCATTGATGTCAACGTATGTGAAGAAACAAAAGGCCTTTGGGTGTGTTCAGGGTGCAGCTGGGCCTGGATTTGCCTGGGTTTGTGTATGTGTATTTAGGGAGGGGGACGGGGAGTACGTCGTCAAGGTGTCGATGTCAGAGAAACAGGAGGGGCTGCTCTCACCAAGGAGTGTGCGGCACGCAGCAGGCCTGCCAGGACTTATGTGGGACGGATTGTCCTGATGAACTTGGCATGGCTCCGCTTTGCCTCTGTGTGTGGTGAAGTTGCACACACACCTCGCCCAGGAGAGGGAAAGAAGTGACTTGCACATAGGAAACCCTGAACGTGCGTTTGGCTTTGGGAACAAGCAGCTTAGTTTTTTGCAGTCCACCAGATCATAACTCTTCCCTCCCTCCCATCCCTCGTCCCCAGGAGAGCCCAGGAAGAAGAATGGACAAATGGAGGGAGATTCTACAGGCCCCTTCAAGCCCTTCAGAGCCCAACCAGCCTCGCCTCCTCCATCAGACCCTGCAGTTTCAGAGCCTGCTGCAGCTTCAGAGCCTGCTGCAGCTGAGCTGCCTTCGAGTCTGCCTGCTGTTTCATGTCCCACGGGAAAGCCTTGGCCCTCTACCTTGTCTGAGAGGAAGTTCTACTCTCTCCTGACACTTTATTTTTTTTTTTTTTTTTTTTTTTTTTTTTTTTGTGGTATGCGGGCCTCCCTCTGTTGTGGCCTCTCCCGTTGCGGGGCACAGGCTCCGGACGCGCAGGCCCAGCGGCCACGGCTCACGGGCCCAGCCGCTCCGCGGCACGTGGGGTCCTCCCAGACCGGGGCGCGAACCCGGTTCCCCTGCATCGGCAGGCGGACGCGCAACCACTGCGCCACCAGGGAAGCCCCTCCTGACACTTTAGATGGAAGGCTGGGGCTTCATATGCCACAAACAATGCTCACTGAAGAACAAATGGCCACAGCCAAGGTACTCAGAGTACAGAGCTCTCTCCCAGAACTGCCCACAGCTGGCTCATTTGTCTCTGTGGCTTCCACCTTCAGAAAACCCTCCTTTGACTTCCCTGGTGGCGCAGTGGTTAAGAATCCGCCTGCCAATGCAGGGGGACACGGGTTCGAGCCCTGGTCCAGAAAGATCCCACGTGCCGCGAGCAACTAAGCCCTTGCGCCACAACTACTGAGCCTGCGCTCTAGAGCCCACATGCCACAACTACTGAGCCCGTGCGCCTAGAACCCGTACTCTGCAACGAGAAGCCACCGCAATGGGAAGCCTGCGCACAGCAACCAAAAGTAGCCCCCGCTCGCCGCAACTAGAGAAAGCCCACGCGCAGCAATGAAGACCCAACGCAGCCAAAAATAAATAAATAAATAATAATTTTTTTTTTTTTTAAAGAAAACCCTCCTTTTCCAAAGGCCTTTCATACCGCCCAATTTAGTATTTGATTAAGTTCCCTTTTCATGAGACGTCCCTTCTCCCTAATGACGTGGTTGGGGGCAGAGACAACATCATTTATTTCTTTTTTACATCCTTCCAGTAACAAGGACCCTATTTGCTGAACCAAAACTTGTGACACATGGTCTGAAAAATAAGAAAGGCCACCTGGAAGCTAACTATCCTGGCAGATCTGGGACAAGTGTCAACCTCAGGGGCCTGGGTGGGCGTGCACCGGGAGCTCCTGCAGGGCCGCCCAGTCTCCGGGGCAAGGGATGAATGAATGAGAGTGAGTAAATGAATGAATGTGAATGAGTGAATGAAAGATATCTGCGGGGGCGCACCTCTGGCCGGTTGCTCAAGGTGACAGCCTCTGGGGGCCTGGGCTTCAGCGGGGATTCGGCTGCCCGGCGGGCACAGGAGCCCAGTCCCGCGCCCAACTCCCCCCGCCCCGCGGTGGTACGCGCCACTCCGCACTCCCTGAACAGGCGGACCCGAGCTGTCTTGAATGGAAGGCGACGAGGCCGGAAGTGGAAGGGCCCACTCGGGAGGACAAGGAGGGGGGCACGAGCGCGCCGCGTCTTCATTGAGGAACCGAATCTGTGAACATGGAATTCCATGTGCGTCTTATGTAAAGAGAGCGACGGGCGCCTCAGCCAATGGACGCGCGGCGCTAGCAGGCCCGGCCCCCGTGGTATGCAGATGAGGCGGCACCCCGGCCAATGGCGGGCGCCGGGGGCGGGCGCGGCGAGCGGTCACGTTTTCCACTATGTGACAGCGGCTAGTCCCCGGCGGCGGCGGCGGAGGCGGGCGGCACTGCGGGAACAGCTCAGCTTTTGGCGGCGGCGGCGGCGGCGGGGTCGGCGGGCGACTAGCAGACGGCCTGGCGGACAGGCGAGGACGCGGCTCCGGTGAGTGCGCGGCGCGGCGGGAAGGGCGAGCCAGCCTGGGCGCCGACCGGCGTCCGGCCGCCTGGCTCGCTGGTTACGTAACCGCCTCCAGACCGGCCGCGGCCCCGGCCTCGGGCTGGCGGTCTGGGGTCTCGGCGGGCGGGCTGCGGGAGGCGGCTAGAGGATCCTCTAGCCCACGGAGGCACGATCCGAGGGTTTCCTGGGCCTTTTTACTCCTCGTCTTGAAACCAGCCTCCTCGTCTTGAAACCGGCCTGGGGTGGGGACTGTTATTCCCATTTTGCAGATCAAGAAACTGAGGTCCAGAGTGGTTAGGCCCATGTCTGAGGTCACAGAGCTACTGAGTGGCTATATGTCGGACTGTCCTTCTCTAGACGATTTTTCTTATATGAACCCCTCCTCTTCTCCCTCCCTGACCCGCTCCCTTGCCGCCCCCCACCCCCGTGGGAGAAGGCTGAGAAAGGCCAAGGCAACTGAGGGTCAGTGCGACAGTCCCTGGGAACATGGAGGGATCCTTGGGGAGCCGGGTTCCTGCTCCGAGGCCACAGAGTCAAGTCTCTGGCTGGGGAAAGGCTACTGCTGGGCACTAGTCTAGGAGCCCTACCTGGACAGCCCATGGGTCCCCTGGAGTGGGTGAGTAGAGAGACAAGACAGTTCCTGGGCCAAGCCAGGCCTGAGCACCTGATGTTCATCCCCTTTGCCCACCCTGGACCTTTTTGTATTTATTCTCTCTCCCCAGGTTGGGTGGAAGAAGGGGGAGGCTTGTACTTTGTGATGCGGCAAAATCACATTATCCTTCTGGGGGCTACTTTGGCTGCCAAGTCCTGGACAGGAACCAGGGGGTGGGTGGTGGCCTGCTTATCCCTCCAGGAAGGCCAGGATAAGGGATGACAACTCGGTTACCAGGGTTTCTGATATACAGAAGAAACCAATTTGGAAAGCTGATTCATACTCACAGAAAAACGGAGCCAGAAGGTACCCTGGAAATCACCCAGGGTAACCCCTTAGCTTGACAGATGAGGAAACTGAGGCCCAGATGCCTGCTGGGCTCACATCACGGCAGGGCCAGGCCCAGGCTCAGGGTGCTTGCAGTGTCTTTCCGTCGTCCTGAAGGTCTTGATTTGGGTCAGGATGAGCTTCAGAAGTTCTGTGAAGGCCTGAAATTGGGTGCTGCTGAATCTTGAATGAGCTGGAGTTTAGGGAGAGGGGCCTCAGGTCCCCCAAACGTTAAGAACCCTAGCACCATGGCAGAAGCCCCTCCATGAACACCTCTCCCCTCCCGCGTCCAGTGCAGCAAGGCCACTGACCTTCTCTCTACCTGCAAAGGGGAGATGCCCGTCCCCTGTCCCCAGCCAGGGTTTCTGGTCCTGGGCTGGTTTGGCTGAGGAGGGGACAGGACTCTACCTGAAGGCTTTCACTGGAAATTGGGTTTTTAAATACAAGGCTAATCTCTTTTTATAAGGCGTCTGAGTAAAATGAGGAAAGGGACTCCTTTTTCTTAAGTGGAAGCTACGTGATATGCCAACAGGGATGGTACCGTGGGTGTTCGCAGTTATCTGTCACTGTCATCTTGGTGTGATTCACTGGTACAGAACCAACACAGCCCTGGCTTTCTGTGGAGGCTGGGGCGCTGGTGAGGAGGGGGTGGCCTGTCACCCGCCAGCGGGCTGCTGCCGGCTGACTCAGCTCCACCCTGGGGCTGGTCTGTACAGCGGGGCTCAGGGTGGGCGACCTTTGAGGTCTGTTTCCATCCCTAGCTTTTCGGATTCCTGTTACTCCACAGGTGATTTCCTTAGGCACCTACACAGGAGACACAAGTTTCTGACTCTGGGGCACATAATGTTACCCTGTGAGGCTTAGAAGGAAACAGGAAAAATTCCTCTCATTTGTACTATTTCTCAATCACACTTAACTTTCAGAAAAATGCTGGTGGGCACGCCTCTGTTTTTAAATGATGATGTAACCTGACGGGGCCTCAGCAAATCACAGGCTCTGGCAGGTCACTGAGTCTCTGGCGAGACCTCTCAGCATGCAGTCCAAAGAGAGAGTGACGCCGAAAACTACCGTATCTGGCAAAACTAACTAGAAACACATAACCTGGCATCTCTGCAGACACTCTGCAGCCCTGCCCGGCGACAAGCTGGCGCACCTGCCAACTCACAGAGAACCAGAGAGTCTGGACAGGGCCTCTGATGGGCCTGCCCCGAAGCTTTTCTGTGAAGCCCTCCTTTCAGCTCTGTGCTCTTTGTAGGCACCCCTGTAACAAGTTTGTTACTGTACTTCCAAGTCTAGAGCAAATCAGGAGCAGTAAGTGAGCACCCCAGCAGTGCAGATCAGGGCAAGGCCAAGGCCACTGTGTTATCAGAGGCGGGCAGTTCTGAAGGTGGTGGGGCTCCGGGCTGAGTGCTGGGCCCTCCCCAGGCCCCAAAGGCTTTGAGAGTCCTAGCACTCTCCCTGGGGTGACAGAAGAATCAGAACAGCTGGGCTGTTCCCAGGCACCCCGACGCTGAAGCCAGGAAGCTGACGCCTTTGCATTTTTGTTGTTTTAAATTTTGTGCTTCTCCGTACGTGAGGTTTTAAAGGCCGAGCTGAGAGTGTTTGAAGGGGTCTTAGTGAGGCGGAGACAAGCCTCTCCCCAGCCATCTTCCCTTCCATATTTGGACAGCTGCAGTCACATTTTCCTCTGTTACCAACCGTTTCCATGGAGAGTGCGGGTGTTTATTCAGCAGGACAAACATTTTCTCCGGATTACAGCAGGCTGGCCTCAGGGATTTGGCTCCTACCGGGAAGTAGCAACCGTGTTATAATATTTGGGGTTGTAAAATACCGAGGGTTTGCAGAAACAAAGTACAGGCTGTGAGATCCCTGTTACATAAAGTTTGGAAACAGGCAGAATGAACCAGGCTGTGAGAATTCAGGCTCACGGGGCCCTGGGGTGGGAGGGACAGGGGCCGGGGGACCACCTGGGGCCCCTGGGGGCTGGCAGCATTCTGCCTCCGGGGCTGGGGGCTCAGTTCGTGGACACAGAGCAAGGCCTTACCATGTCAGGTCTCTTATCTTCCATTTCAAATCATTGATCGTCTTAAGTGATTGAACCTACACCGCTTTCCGCTTTCCACAGAGAAATATGCACGTTCCCCCTTAGACTCGGGTACTGAGTGCGGGGAGCCTTTACCAGTCCTGGCAGAGGCAGAGTGGGAGGTGGCCCTGGGGCCCAGGCTGTGTTTTTGTTCTCCATTTTTTTTTTTTTTTTTTTTTTTTTACTATTTATTATGGAAACTATGAGTACATGTGCAAGTAGAGAAGACAGGGTAATGAACCCATAAGCCAGCTTCGGTCTTGGCCCTTCTCCTTCTGTATCCCTCCCCGTTTCCTTCCCATCCCGAATGCTGTGAAGCCATCCCAGACCTTCAAGATCTCATCATGGACGGCACTTTCTAAGTGTTCCTCTGTCCAGTCAGGGCAGCCCTCGCCGCTGAAGGTGTGGTCAGGGGCCCAGAGTCAGGGGTGCGAGCTCAGCTTCTTTCCTCCGGTCTGACCGTTTTCCGGGGCCGAACCCGTGTTTGGACGACCGAGAAGCAGCCGCGATGGGCCTCTAGCATTAGGCGCTCGAGCTCACGCCCAGCGGCACGCCCGGCTTCCCCGCAGCCCCTTTGCAGCAGGGCTGTCCTTTCCTTCGCGGGGCCCCTGGGCTCACGAGGACCACCCACTGCCCTGGTGGAAACACAGGTTTCCCGGGGCTTCCTCAGGGCCCTGGCAATGCGGGCGCAAGCGGACCCTCGGTGGACGTTGGTGGAAGGCGGGAGGCAGTCTGCTTTGACGGGCACGTTGGTTTTGCCGACTTGGCAAAATGAGGTCGGTCAGTTAGAGCTGTCAGCGCGGAGTGACGCGTTTTTCTGGAATAATGAAGCTTAGGTGGTTTGGTTTGTTGTTTCCCATTTCTGCCATGCTTGCCCTACCCTCTTAGCAAAAAGATTTACCTTCCACCGAAGGTCATCTCGTGACCCCTGCTCGGTGAATCCTACTCAGACAGGCTCCCAGGGGTGGGACCGGTGAAAACCAGGAGGCCCTCCGAGGAGCCGAGCGGCAAGCCTGGGCAAGCGTGGAAGCAAAGCGCGTGGTGCGTCCACCAAGGGTCGTCCTCATTGCCTGGGGCGGCCAGTAACAGTGCTCGTGACAATGAATTATCAACATTTTTTTTTTTTTTTTTGCTTTTTGTTACCCTGTCTCTTTTCCTCTAGTGATTGGCAGTGATGGTAAAAACCAGCCTTTGCTGGACACTTACTGCATTCCAGATACTGCACTGCTGTCCTTTAACCCCCCGAGCAACCAGTAGGAGGCAGGTGCTGCTGTAGCCCCATCTCACAGATGAGGAAGCAAGGCACAGGGACGTGTAGGAACTTGCCCAAGGCAACCGTCAGGAAGTGGAGGAACCCGCCGAAGCCCCTGCTGTCCAGGGTCTGCTCACTTAGTCCTCTGCTGCTGCCCTGTCACCTTCATAACTTACTCAGCAGAAAGGACCGGCCCTGCTGCTTGTCTGGGGAGGGCTGTGGGATGGGACAGGTGGTGTCCAGGGAGTGGAGGGGACAGAGTTAATGTCCTCTGCACCCTGGGCGGCCCAGAGCCCCCTAAGAGGTGTCCTGGCTTCCACCTTGCCTCTACCCTGTGGCCCTGCTAACACGTGAGTCATACATACCTTGTTGCACAGGACTCTACAGCAGTTCCCACCTCACTCAGAAAAAGCCAGGGCCCTGGCTCTGCCCTGCGAGGTGCCACATGACCTGGCTCTGACCTCACGTCAACCCCTACCTTCTGCCTTGCCCTTTCTGCTCCAGACTCGTCCATTGTCCTCAGACCCATCTGCCTCAGGTCCTTTGCATGTGCTGTCCTCCTGCCTAGAATACTCTTCTTCCAGCACCCTCCTGGCCCATTCTGTCACTCTCTTCAGTCTGTCTTAGTTTGGGTTCTCTTAAAAGCAGTGTGCGGGCCGAGGCTTAAAGGCTAGTGCTTCTGGCAATCAGAGAAGAAAAAGAAATAAAAGAAATACAAATTGGAAAAGAAGAAGTAAAACTCTCACTGTTTGCAGATGACATGATACTATACATAGATAATCCTAAAGATGCCACCAGAAAACTACTAGAGCTAAAGAATGAATTTGGTAAAGTTGCAGGCTACAAGATTAATGCACAGAAATCTCTTGCATTCCTATACACTAATGATGAAAAA
>NC_041215.1:136241516-136241899 GCF_002837175.3 Physeter macrocephalus | reverse complement strand
GTGTGGAGAAAAGGGAACCCTCTTGCACTGTTGGTGGGAATGTAAATGGATACAGCCACTATGGAGAACAGTATGGAGGTTCCTTAAAAAACTTGAAATAGAACTACCATATGACCCAGCAATCCCACTACTGGGCATATACCCAGAGAAAACCGTAATTCAAAAAGACACATGCACCCCAATGTTCATTGCAGCACTGTTTACAATAGCCAGGACATGGAAGCAACCTAAATGCCCATTGACAAGACGAATGGATAAAAAAGATGTGGTACATATATACAATGGAATATTATTACTCAGCCATAAAAAGGAACGAAATTGGGTCATTTGTAGAGAAGTGGATGAATCTAGAGACTGTCATACAGAGTGAAGTAAGTCAGAAA
>NC_041215.1:136212647-136241475 GCF_002837175.3 Physeter macrocephalus | reverse complement strand
AACCTAGAAAAATGGTACAGATGAACCGGTTTGCAGGGCAGAAATTGAGACACAGATGTAGAGAACAAATGTATGGACACCAAGGGGGGAAAGCCGCGGCAGGTGGGGGTGGGGGTGGGGGCGTGATGAATTGGGAGATTGGGATTGACATGTATACACTGATGGGTATAAAATGGATGACTAATAAGAACCTGCTGTATAAAAAAATAAATAAAATAAAATTCAAAAATTCCAAAAAAAAAAACGCTAGTGCTTCCTTGGGAGGCGCAATCCCAGGACAGCTGGGGTGAGGGAGAGGGGAGTGCGGAAGAGAAGGCTGTCACACACACACACACACACACACACACAGAGGCACAAGTGCGTTGACACCCTGCTTCACAGACACTCAGCTGGCCGCTCAGCTCCTTGGGGCCTCATCCAAAAAACTATCAAAAAAAAAGGAAGGAAGGAGGAAGGACACAAAGAAAAGCTCCAGGACAGTCTATTTGAGGGAAGGGTGGAGAGGGACCATCCTCCCTCCGGGTGCCGTGGTCCAAGCTCACCCAGGGAGTACACTCTCCCTGGGGTCCAGGTGCCTCACCGGGCCCTCCGGCAGCAGCAGGGGAAGCAGGGCGCACCTCGTGGTGTGGCGCCTCATCCCAGGTCACACGTGTCCGGCAGAGCCAGAGTCTCCCGACGGCCTCAGGTGTGGAGCCAGGAGGGCCGCGTGGGTGTGTGCCTAGCGGTGGCCGGTGGGGAGTGAGGGGCTGCAGGCCGTGGAGAGAGGGAGGCCAAGGGGCTCTGAATCACCACCACATGGGGGTACAAGGTCAAACGTCACTTATGCATGGGCCTTCCCCGGCCACCCCTCCTATTCACGCCGGCTGATCCCACATGCCTCCTGGACTCCTGCTCTGCTTCTTTCTCTTAGCACTTACCCTTAATCCGCTCTACACGTCGTTCCCTCTTGATGGTCTGTTTTCCCCACTAGAATGTAAGCTCCACGAGGGCAGGAAAGATGGCTGTCCTGTCCTCTGCCACCACGGTGGCCCTCAGTGCTGTGCAGTCAGAGCAGGTTAATCAGCAGAAAGCGCTGGAGCAGTGCTGGCACGCGCCGAGCCCTGCAACGTGCTGCCTGTCATTTTCACTGTCGCTCCTCGCTGTTCTGCGACTTGTGCGCTTATGCCCCAGAGTCTTCCCACGTCAGTGTGTCTGCTCTGGTCTCCGTCTTTTTTTTTTTTTTTTTTTTTTTTTTTTTTGCGGTACGCGGGCCCCTCACTGCTGCGGCCCCTCCCGTTGCGGAGCACAGGCTCCGGACGCGCAGGCTCGGCGGCCACGGCTCACGGGCCCAGCCGCTCCGCGGCACGTGGGATCCTCCCGGACCGGGGCGCGAACCCGCGTCCCCTGCATCGGCAGGCGGACTCTCAACCACTGCGCCACCAGGGAAGCCCTGGTCTCCGTCTTTTTGATGGAGTACATAGTATTCCGCAGTGTAGATGTCCCAGGGTTTATGCCTTCACACCACGTGCCAGGCCCTGGGGTACAGCCGTCAGCAAAAGCACCCACGCGTCAGTGTGCAGTCGGGCAGTGTCGGTGCCACAGGAGAGAAAGCCGAGAAGGGGATGCAGGGCTGGCAGGGCCGGGGAGAAGGCAGTGCTGTTTGTGCAGGATGGTCAGGCCATCTGCCGGACAAGTGCTCCGGGCACCAGGCAGCAGCAAATGTAAGGTCCCCGAGGTAGGAGCACAGTGCCTGGGCCAAGGGGGTGGCTGCACGGGAGATCAGGAAGCAGCTGGAGGCCTCGCTGAGCTGTTGACCCCTGTGCAGAGCAGGGCTGAGCTCTGCGCCCAGCGGGGGAGAGGAGCTCACCTGCCCCGTGTGGACCGCAGTGGGGTCAGGTGAGGCCGGGGGCCCAGTTTGGAAGTGGCCCTGGACAGGATGCGGGTAGACTCCTTGCTGGTGGTTCTTTCCAGGTTTTTCTTCCTCCAAACCCCATGCTCACACGTCTCTGCATGGACGAGCATCCCCACGGAGCAGCTTCCTAGGAGTGGGGAGGGGCTGGGGTGTAAGCATTGCTAGACACGCCCAGAGACCCCCCCCCAGGAAGACTTCGTTAGTCCAACACAGAGCACAGGAGTCCTCCTCCTGGCCAACCCAGGATGCTGTCCGTCCTGTTAGATTTTGGAAACCTCATGCTTTGCGTTTTCCTCATGTCTAACTAGGTTGGGCATCCTTCCAGGTTTATAGCTCTTACCTGGTGTTTCTCTTTGTGGGAATAGTCTGTTCTTAGTCTTTGGTCTCTCTCTTCCCAGATGTTAGCACCTTTCTTTCTTTCATCGAATTAGCTAGAACGTCCCTGAAATGTTGAAGACCGAGCAGTAGACTTGCTTGTTTTGTCCCTGACTTTCACTGCAAAGAGCTGGCGTTTGAGGTTCTCTGTGATTCGGGACCGACAAACAGCTTCCGTCGGAAGCCATAGCAAGATCCTCTGAGACTTCCTCCCTGTGGCCGTGACCGTCTCCTCTCAGAGTGTATAGACTTCATCTTCTGAAAATTTAACATTACAGCAGAGATGTCCAAGACTAGCATGACTTAGCATTCTTCGCAGGTAACCTGTTTTTCCCGTTGGGATGTGGGTAGAATTTTCTTTTTTCTTGAAAACATCATTTTCATCAGGACATAGATGGGCTTTGACACTTCTCACATAATTTCGCCCGGTCCTCAGGGAGTCACGCAGATGCAGATCTGCCTGCAGGATGGTTTCCTTCACGTGTATCTTTCACTGTCGTTTCTGTTTCGTTGCTGTGGAGTCTTTTTCAGAAAGAGATGTTACCTGCAGGTAGAAACGTGCCTTTAATATCAGCCCCTTCCCTGGGCGTGTTTAAAGTTTCTCACTCTCATCCTCCCCACCACTGAGGCCGAACTTTAGCTTTCTAATTGTCTGTTGTATGTGACGTTTTCACTTCAGTCTGCAGCTTTAGCTCATCCTTCGTTACGTGCTTCATCGAATCCGTCGTTTCTTGAGTTTTGTTTCGGGTACAGAGTCGGTGCTGCCCTAATCTTGCTTGTTTCCTCGTGCCGTGGAGTTGGCGTGCATCTTGTCCTCACTGCACTTCTTTTCAGAAGCTGCGTGTTGGCCCTTTTCTGTTTATCTGGTTCACGAACAAGACAGGGTCTGATCAGACCTGCCGTTTTCCAAAGAGTAATGTGGTTGGATTCTGCGCGGGTCCCCATCTTTGGCGGGTGGGGGAGCCTGAGTCCAGCACCGTCTCCTGCTATGTGTGACCTTGGGCCAGTCACCGGCCTGTTTGCCCATCCCTAGAAGGCAACGCTGGCGCGCCGTGGATGGTGATCATGAGGGTTACGTGAGCCAGCACGTGTCACAGCCTCAGCACGGTGTCCACAGGGCCCTCCCTGCGGCCTCTGGTCCAGGTGCCTGAGCACAGGAAAGCTGCAGGGGCACATTCTGCTTTCTGGGGACCCCCCTCGGTGAAGGCACCGCTGCCTGGGCCCTCCAGATCTTCCCCCACTGCTCGGTGACCGAGGCGAGCCTTTGGGGACTGGGTCAGTGTGTCCCTTTGCCTCCTGGCTTGCTGACCCCCGAGCTCAGGAGGTTTATGCCCCCCACAGGCCGCAGGTTGTCTGGGTGCCTCTGGTTTCAGTAGCCCTCCTCTTCCTGCCCCTCCGGGCGCAGAGGAGATGACAGCTCCCTCCCCCTAACTGGTTGCCCCAGCTGCACGTCGTTTGTAGTTTCCTGAACCCTGACCACGCCCTTCCGTGCCGGGCCTTCCTCGGCCTCTCCACTGGGGTACGTGAGTGCCTGCTTCCCCCCGGCACCTCGCAGGGGGCACCACCCCAGGCCCTGCGTTTACCCTGTGACCTCTGAGTCCCCCGTCCTTAGGCTCCTGGTCAACCCGCCTGCCCTGGCTGCTCACTGCCTTTGCTCATCCCCGCCTGTGACCCGTCAGTCTCTCATTTCAGCCCCGCTCCACCCACCTACCCCCAAAGCACCAAAGCTAACCCTTCTGTCCAAACGCAAGCGAAGTACTAGGAGTCCGCTGCTTCCAGTGTTTCAGCAGCTCCTCGTCAACCCCAGATAACTCCACGCTGGCCTCGGGCTGGTCCCTCCACCCCCCACCCGACGCGCACACGCCTTAGCGCTCGCGGGACCACCCTGGGCCCGACGCCCTGCTGCTGTCAGGGCCCCCGCCGCTCTGCCCTCCTCCCGCAGTGACGCCTGCTCCCCGCAGCCTCATTTCTCCCTGAAGTCTCCCTGGCCCGCAGCCTGGTTTCAGGCTCTCCCCCTGCCCGCAGCCTGGTTCAAGGGCCTCCTGTAACTTGTGATGGCCGAGATTTCTGGACCCCGCTGCCCCCTCACATCACCTGGGGAGGCCATCAGCAGCTTGGTGTCCGGGGCTGCGGCCACCTGATTCACGCGCCTTCGCAGTTCATGGAAGGTGGGAGCCCTGTGGATACGAGCGCAGAAGACCGACGATTGGCCGCACCTCCTGCCGGCTCCTCCAGCGAAACGTGGAGAAAGATTCCCACGGGACACTTCGCCTGACGGCTGCACGACCCCCTGCCCCCTGAACCTCATGACCTTCTCTCGTTTGCCAGCGTCACTCAGGAGCCAGCATGAACGGGTGCGCTGACTACGCCCCCAGCCCCAGTGACCCTCCCCAGGAGCCTGTGGAGCGCTGGCCCAGCCAAGCCCCCCCGCAGGAGGACGCGAACGCGAGCGGTGGCACAAGCGAGAATGGCTCGACGGGGCGGGACTCACGGGGCGGCGACTGCGGCGGCAGCGGCCAGGAGCTGGGGACGCCGGTGGGGCCGCCCAGCACAGGGTGGGTGTGCCTGAGGCCCCCAGGCTGAGGCCGGGCGCTTGTTTTCTCAGTGTCTCCTTCCGTGCGATTGCGGTTGCTTTTGCAGTCTTTAAATCATGATGAGCAAGTTTTTTAAGACTTCTGAAAATCTTATTGACTCAGAATAACTAAAATGTGCTAGGGTCTGTCCTTCCTTATGGCGGTGATTTTGGGTGTCAGACCGCCAGTGGCTAGACACGTAGCATGGTGATCTTGGGAGGCGGAAGAGTCGGGGAACCCCTCGAGCAGCTACTGGACCGACGCCCCGTGGTTTATAGAAAACAAACTTCTCTAGTCTTGGGTTCATATCCCCCAGTACTTAGTTTTTCCAGTGTCCAGAGGTTTCCTGTTCTTTTTCTCTTAAGCTCATATTTTTTCCTAATTGACTTACTGTGGTGTAATCCAGCCCGTCATCGCTGGGTGGATGGGGGGAGAAGTGGATGGATACACTCTTCTGAGTTTGGCCTTTATTTTTTGTTCTTTTAGTCCAGGTACATTTAGCCTGATGATGGTGAAGTCTGAACACCACCCGTCCGCAAGTGGCTGCAGGTAAGACCAATTAGAACTCCCTCAATTTAGAGCCTTTAGAGAGATGGAAAGATGTGTCATGAGATAAGGTTTTGGGGGTGATGTGGCTTTTTTCAGGCTTCTGCTAGAACCTGTTAGTCTGAGCAGCTGTCCCCCTTGTGAGCCCAGCCACGCCCTTTCAGACGACTGTCCCACGGGCTGCTCACAGCCCCTGATGTTGCCCCAGGCCTGTAGCTGCTCCGGCTCTCACTAAGCAGACCTTGTCTGCATCTTAGACATGTATCTGGAACGCTCACTTTTTTTTACGTGTTTGTAACAAACGTGTCCTTAATTCCATATTGACAGACGCTTTCACATCACCACTGGAGCAAAATCCAGATCTCTGTCCTGGGCATATGGGGCCTTTGCCATCGCCCCAGAGGCCCGACCCCATCACTCCCTCGGTACCCTCTGTCTAAACAGGCCCACCTCCCTCAGCAAGCGCCCCCTGCCCTTCCTCCTACCCCTCCCATGTCCTTGAGCTTGACGATCCTCCTTATAAACCTCCTTTCCTCTCCAAGGCCTTCACACATCATTTATGTCCTCGCCCCAGGATGCCACTGTGCTGCCCTCTGGGGTCTCCGTCACTGTCTGCGTCTCTGTCTGAGATGGGGGTGGGCAGAGCTCCGCAGTGGGGCCTGCTGGCCGGGCTGTGGGTGGACCAGCAGGTGGGAGGGACACCCTCCAGCATTCACCTGGGTCAGAGCACTGGTTCTCCCGGGCAGTTCCTCTCCCCGTTAGAGACACGAGGCGATGTCTGCAGACATTCGTGGTTGTCACAGCTGCTGGGGGCTGCTGCATCCTGCAGGCCCACCCAGGAACACGTGGACCGCGGTGTCCTCACGCCCTGGTGGAGAAACTGGACCAGAGGCACGTTTCTTCCGAAAAGGGCACTTAGGGTCCTGACGTCTTTCTTTAACTCCGTAGCAGCGAGCAGTCCACCAAAGTGGACGCCCACAAAGAGCTGATCAAAACGCTGAAGGAGCTGAAGGTCCACCTCCCTGCGGACAAGAGGGCCAAGGGGAAGGCCAGCACCTTGTTGACCCTCAAGCACGCCCTGAGGAGTGTGAAGCAGGTGAAAGGTACGTCCGCCTCATGTGTTTGTTCCAACCTGTAGGAGTCACTTTCACGTCTCCCCAAATTAGAGCTTCAGTTGTGCTGATTTTCTAAAATTCAGTCCTGAAGTAGCAGAAGGAAGTTGGGGAAGTCTGATGAAATCTCAGCTGGTTGGAAATCTCAGTTCATCGGAAGTTTTCTGTTGTTCTTTTAGAGGAAAAAAAAGCAGGTAGGAGACCAGCTGATAAAAGAAACCTATTTACAACATGAAGCTTTCGTGCCCAGGGCTGGGGTCAGGTCACGTTCAGGAGTGTCCAGCACCTTCCAGGCTCTGGCTGGAGAGTTGTGACGTGTGTGTACGCTGGCGACGTGAATAGCCCCCAGCATTTAGCCGAGGCCTTGCCCCTCCTTTAAAAAATAATGTGAGGGGCAAAAAAGGAAAGAAACAGCAACAAAAAAAGGAGAAGATACAAGGAGGGTATTGCCTGATCTCATCCTTAAAGGACAGTATTTTCGAACTGCTCCAGATTCAAGACCTTGGGCAGTTCATTTCTCGTTTTTCTAAAAATGTGTGAATTTCCATCGTGGTGGTCTTTGCACCAGGAAGGCGGGCAGGCGGGACCAGGCGCCCCCTTTCCGTCACAGGCACACAGTAACAGGACCCACGTGATCCAGGTCCTGCTTCCCTCTGGGGGTCCGTTCGGGTTTTACTGTTAGGTGGAAGAACTCGTAAGAGCTCTCAGAGCCGGTCAGCGGAATCGACTGAGGCTTTCACCTGAGATGCGTGTGCAGAACTCGTCACAGATGCAGTGCAGGAATCCACCAACAAACACTGCAGATTCCAAAGGACTTGTGTCATCAAGCGCAGACACCTCACGTTGCAGTCGGTGCCAGGTCCCTGCCGTAACTTCCAATAGCGTGTGGTCTTCCTTCAGGGGCTCCTGTGGCTGGCCCTTCCATTGAGCTGGGGCCCCTTCCCTGGGTCTCAGGTAAACGCAGGCGCCTCTGTCTCCGGGGCAGGTAAGGAACGCACGGCGCGGAGGGAGCACCGGCACCTCCAGTGCGCCGTTCTGCCGACAGCCCGTCCCCGGAGACCAGGCCCGGGACACCCCCGCCGGGGGTCACCTCAGCACGGCTCAGCTGTTGAAGTCGGGCACCCCGGGCTCCACTCGCCTGAGGGCTCCCCTCTGGGTGGAGGTAGCTTTGTCACCCTGTACGGGGCGTCCCGTGATGAGCGGTCCTCGTCTTCAGTTCTGTTCTGAACACTTCATTCTGAAGCAGGGTTGTTCCTCGTGCCCGGTGTTTCTAAGAGTCGATCTGCCCGGATGGGAGCGTCTGACCCCCGAGGGGGCAGATGCGGGGGCTGCCATGGCTGTCCTACGCGGAAACATTGGTGCCGCGTCACGGTTACAGGCCTTTGGGGAAAGTGGGGCTTAGGTAGAACCGTGTGGCCGTGTTATCGAAAATAACGTGTCTTTATTGTTTTAAAAATTTCTGTAATCAAGGGCCTTCTGATTTTTCAGGGAAAACAAAATCCCGGATTTCTGTTTGTCTAGCCTTCACACTTCTCTGTGTTCTGTGCCCACTTTCTCATGAGAAAGGTAGCGCCCCAGCCATGAGTTCGGGCCGCCCTCAGCCCTCCCCTTGGTCTCGCCTGCAGCCAACGAGGAGTACTACCAGCTGCTGGCGTCCGGTGAGGACCAGCCCCGCAGCGCCCGCGCGCCCGCCCTCACGGTGGAAGAAATCGAGAGCGTCACCTCCGAGTTCACCGGGAGGAACGCGGTAAGCGTCCTAACGGGCGAGGTCTTCACCCGGGAGGCTCAGCTCAGGTGGCCGAGGTCTTCACCCAGGGGAGCCGGCGGAACCTCAGTTTCATAGCAGCAGGGTTGGCAGTTTCAGGAAATGAGTTCCTTCCTTGAAGGAAGAGAAGGTAAGTCAGGGATTCCGAAGCGGCGCCCGAGTTCCCGCCTTGTGCTGTTCTCTGAGGCCGTCCGTCCTCTTGCGCTGACCCCACCGCACCCCCCGAGGGCGTGTGCGCGAGCCCCCCTTGACCGAGGGCGGGGCCCGCGCGGGGCGGGCACGTCGGGAGACTCCACAAGCTCATGCATTTTTAAGCAACCCATAAAGGCGAGGCCTCCCTGGAGGCCTGGGGAAGGGGAGGGAGTTACCCCCGGTTCTCAATTAATGAGAGGAAACCAGAGGGCAGGTGGGGACCCAGAGGTGCGGTGGCGGCCTCTGCAGAACGGGACCCGCCGGCCTCCCCGGCTCTTTCCTCCCGTGCCCGCCCTGCAGCTCAACCCGCGGGGAGCCCCGCCCCGAGCTCAGAGGGCCAGCCAGCGTGGGGAGAGCCCGTGGTGGGCCAGGGGGCCTGAGGCCTCCAGCCCCCCAGGCAGCCCTGAGCCCCGGGAGAGAGAGGAAGAGGCCCCCTCCCCCCTCCCGAATCACCCAGGCTGGACGCCAGGGAGCTCCATGCCCGGAGACCGAGCAGGTGACACAGCCGCGGGGAATCAGCACAGCTGGGGCTCCTTTTGGCAGTGGAACCCTGATGGGTGTTTTCGGATGACATCCCCCCGGGACCCCAAGATATGTAAGAGCGGAAGCAGAGTTATCCTTGTCAGGGCTGAGGAGAGGGGCCCAGAGGCTTCCCCTGACCCTTCACGCGTCCTGCTCCCTTCCCGTCTGTCGGCCCCGATTCTCTGCCCCTCGGGGGAAGGTGACCTGTCCAGTCCCCTCCAGCCCGGCCTCACCAGAATCGTGTTCTCCATTCCAGGACATGTTTGCCGCGGCCGTGTCCCTGGTGACCGGGAAAATCCTGTACATCTCTGACCAAGTGGTCTCCCTCTTCCGCTGTAAGCGGGGCACCTTCCACGACGCCAAGTTCGTGGAGTTCCTGGCGCCCCAGGACGTGGGCGTGTTCCACAGCTGCACCACGCCGTGCAAGCTGCCGCCCTGGGGTGTCCGCCGCCGAGCAGGTGAGGGCCCCGCGCCCGGGCTGCCTTGTCCCTCTCCACAGGCAGCGTGGGGAGGGGGCCGGGCGGGGCCGCCCCCGACTTGGGACTGCTGCCCGCCTCCCCTCCGCTGGAGGCCTGCAGTAGGCCCCCGTGCAGGGGCCTGAGGCTGCCCTGTCTGTCCCAGGTGCAAGATGAAAGGTGGTTTGCTCAGAATACATTTAGAGAGAGAAAAAAGTCTTTTCCTAAATTTCAGAAACGGAAAACTGCTTCAGAAGATTTTAAGACATGTCAGGCATTTTAGAAAGGAAGTTGATCGGAGCTGGGGTCTGGACATGAGGCTGCAGGGTCGGGGGAAGGACGGAGGTACATCTGGAAGGCTCCCTGCGGGTGGTGCAACGATGTCAGCGTAGCGGGGGGCTCTTCACCTCCGCCAGAGGCCGTGCCACCCTCCCGGGCTCAGACCCCGGCCTTCCAGGCGCTTCAGGCTCTAGTCTGCGCCCAGGTGGCTGCTTCCTCGGACCTCGGGTCCCCCACCCGCCCCCACGTTCCTGGCCACAGGGCTCTCACCGTCAAGTGTCGTGTGTCCTTGTCCTCCTGCAACATGGTTGGGGAGACTTTGCGTCTGGAAGGCATGGAAGCTCTCTCGTGACCAGCAAGGGCCTTCGCGTGAGTGGGTGCAGGAGGGGACCGGTTGACCAGACACGTCTTAGCAGAAACATGGCACGGGGTCCTGGCAGAAGGTACTGGAGAGGAGAGGGTCCCCACCAGCTCAGGCCTGTCAGTGACCAGGTGGCCGACAGCGTAAGTCCTGCAGCGTCTGTCCACCTGCACCTAGACTGTCATTAGCCCCTCGCTGGGCTCTGATTGCTCGGAGCTGAGATGGACCCAAAGAGGAGAAGCCAAGAGGGACGAGCAGGAAATGGACAGGGCCGGGAGTCACCCCAGAAAAGCTGGGCCTCAGTCATGATCTTAACCAGGAGCCAGCCCTGGCCGCGTCACCCAAAGCTGACTCCCATTTCGTCCTTGGCTCCTGGGTCAGCATCTCTGCTCACGTCGAAACGCTCCTCAGCCCACTGTCACCACCTCCTGGATCTTGGGTCCCTCCAGGCCATGGGGCTCCCCGCGTCCCCCTGCTCCCAGGCAGCCGGCAGCGGGGCCGTCACTGTCACAGCCACCTTTCAGCAGCTGTTCCTCCCTGACAACAGACAGCCCGAGGCCAGAAGCGCAGTTGGCTTTAGGGTTGACTCTTTAAAGGAGGAGACACTCGCTTCCCGTTTCAGAGGTAGAGCTGTCTGCTTTCTCCCCAAGTCCCAGCCCAAGGGCTGTGCAGTCAGATCACTAAAGTTTGTGGTGCACGTTACTAGGACCTGTCAATGCTGGGTCACCGCGTGGAGGGAGGGAGGCAGCTCTGCGTGTGGAGTCACAGCACGAACAGGCCGGCGCCATCTCCCCAGGCTGCTTGCCACTGAATTTTTGTCTGAATAGAAAAGAAGGACCAGGTGACTTCTTGAAGTCACCTTTCCAGGCCGGAAATTTTATATCATTTTCCCCAACCAGCAATCATCTACTTTTCCTCATTTCTTTTGAGTAGAGGAAGCTTTACGTGAAAGACCAAAGTCTAAGATTTCTTTTTCTAAAATGTGATTATTGTGGAAACACCATTCCGTCATCTCTGATGAGGTCACCCAGTCGAACTCATGTTTTTACTAGACATTTTAAATTTTAAAGTAAGTTAATATTTAGGAAAAGGATTGATGTAAGCTGTGAAATGCCCTGAGTTGCTTCTATTAGAATTAAATATCCCCCAAAATATGTAGCTTGAAACGTCCAGGGCTTTATATGCAAAAATTCTGCACGTCAGTCAGTACGTCTTCCACAGTTAAATTGGTCATTGGTTAGTGTGTTTGTAGCAGCGCTTTTAGCATGGCATAATTTGGTGAGCGCACGCTCATGAAATAGATTTCTCCGTAGTCAGAACCGTGGTACAAGGTCTCTAACCTAAGGGCTCTGCTCAGTGCCAGGTAAATCTGCATCACACCTTGACTCTTGATTCTCCTGCTTCTGCCTGGTCTGTGGGAAATAAAAGCACTGTCCCTGGTCAGTGGTGTAACTGGGTGAGTGACTGGGGCCTTTTCTTTTAGACTCTTTTACTCAAGAATGCATGGAGGAGAAATCTTTCTTTTGCCGCGTCAGGTAAGCCCAGGTTTTCCTGAATTTCATTGCACAGACTTTTCATCCTAAGGGCCTCTCGTAAAGGTGGAGGGGGTGCAGGGGTGCCCTCCACATGCCGCCAGCCGAGGCCACAAGCCCGCCCAGGCCCCGTTCTTTGGGGCTGAGGTGCTGCAGGAGCATCCCTGCCACACAGCATGAGCGTTCCTGAAAAGTCCGCGTGAAAACACATTTCCATAAGCAGAGTTATCTGCTCTGTTTTGTTTTGTTTTGTTTGGGGAGGGGGGGCGCCACTCGGCCTGTGGGATCTTAGTTCCCGGACTCGGGATTGAACCCGGTTCCCGGCAGTGGAAGCGCCGAGACCTAACCACTGGACTGCCAGGGAATTCCCGAGCCGTGTTTGAAGTGTGCACGAGATACTAAGGCTGGTCAACGATGGAGCGGTTTGCCTGCTCCGTGGGGGGAATGTCAGCCTGGGGAGCCCGGACTTGCCGTCCGTGACCCGGGAAACCGGCCGGCAGCCCCCACCTGGGAAGGCATGAACCCCAGGGTCCGCGAGGACCCCGGAAGCATGTGGGGCCTTTGGGTCGAGTGTACGTTTTTTCAGGGAGAGCCCCATAGCTTTCCCAACAGGTTTTTGGCCCCAAATCGAGTGACCAGTCGAGCACCCAGCTGCGGTATCAGGAGGGACCCTGGCCAGACACTGGCCCCTCAGAAGCTGGGGCTGGGACCCCACTGTTGGAGTAGCATCCTCTCCCCAATTAAGATGCAAACTACTCCAGAGAAGGGCCCCTGAAGCTCCCATGGCTCAGGCCGGTGACTCTCCAGCTGACCCCACACTGTCACCGGACATCTGAGGGTGAGGACAGAGGAGCGGGGCTGGGGGTTCCAGACCCTCGGGCGGGACGGAGGCACAGACCATAGACCGAGGGAGCACGTCCGGCTCGGCCTGGGTCCCCAGGTGAGGGGCCTGGCTCTGCTCTGCAGGCGTCCATGCACTAAATAAAAGGATTGCTGAGACATAACAGCTGCTGCTGGGGGAGAGGTGACCAGCAATAAAGGATGGTTCCTTCGGTCGTAATCCCAAACCTCTCATATGCCCTCCTCTGCAGTGTCGGCAAAAACCACGAGAGCGAAATCCGCTACCACCCGTTCCGCATGACGCCCTACCTGGCCCAGGTGCGCGACCGGCAGGGCACCGAGAGCCAGCTGTGCTGCGTGCTGCTGGCAGAGAGGGTGCACTCGGGCTACGAAGGTAACAGCTGGCCCAGGCCGCTCCCTCACTTCTTCCCGGGGTTCACATACATGTGTGTGAGGTGGGCTCCCGGCCCCTGCCTCTCCCCAGCCTCGGGCAGAGCCTCCATCTCCCTCGAGACTCAGCACCCACCTCTGTCACCTGGCCCTCCCTGTAATCCCATCCAACCACCTCTCCTTGTCGGCTAAAGGCTCCGGGCCCTGGCATCTCTCGCCCGGGTCCAGCCCGTCGCTGGACCGTGGGTGCCTTCCCCTTTCCCTGGCCACGGCCTTCCGTCCACGTAGCCTTGATGGGTCCAGGGCCCACGTCCCTTCTGTCCTCGCACTCCCCGGCCTCTGAGGTGCGGAACCGCAAAGCAGCCACCGCCTAAGAAGTAAGTGCCGGGCATTCCTCCCTGCTCACCTTGGCCCGTCCCACCTCCTGCTGGGTGTCCCGCCCTCCAGTACGGCCTGGCTCCTGCAGACCAGCTGTGGAGCCTCCAGAGCCCAGCGTTACCCTGACCCCCAGTCTCTGTCCTGCTGTTTCCTCCCCTAGGGCTCCTCCCCTCCACCTCTGCCTGTAGAAACCCAGTCATCCCAGCAGGCTTACCTCACCAGGTGTCCTTTTCTGGACCTGCTGGCTCCTCAGGCCACCCCCTCCCAAAGGACCCAAGGCACTTTGCCACGCTGCTTGTATCCTTCCAGCAGCCCCTCCTCATAGACTTTCTTGTGGCACGGCCTCGCGCTGGCCACAAGACCTGGCCAGGAACCTAGGTCCTCACCATGGCGACTCAGCAAGTCACGTGATTTCAAAATTCTCTGAAAGCAGGGCCATCTGTAACTCCTGAACCACAGGGATCCAGTTTAGTCCAGGTTTAATTGTATTTATAATTATCTCTCAGTGGTGAATGATGTCTTTTTTTAAAAGGCATTTCTTAAAAGTGATAGAAATGCTTTAGGGATATGAGTTTCTTTCAGATGTTTGATAGATTCCCACATATAGAACGTTCTCCTCTAAATATTCAGTGAAGACCCAGAGGGGTTACTCAGATCTCAGCAAGTTATCCCCCAAAATGATCAGAGCCTCCTTCCAGAATGAAAAATTTTGGAATTTTGAATGTTTTGTCCATGAATTTGGTAGTTGAGGAAAATTCTGCGTACGTGACTTCCTCTATGAAAATTACTCTTATCACCTCTGCCCACCTTAGAAACTGTGAAGTCCCAGTACAGTGACGTTTGCTGAGAATTTTGAATCCAAATACTTCACTCCTTTAAAAAAAATAATTTGTTCAGTTCACTCTTGTTGGATCTTAAACATCATGCAGACGGCCTTCCAGCATGATTTTGCTGAAAGAAGCCTAAACCTCACCACGTGGTTCTGCTAACATGGCAATTCCTAGCTTTCTAGACTAAAACTGGTCCACGAAGAAGTTGAGCAGTCTGGCTGGTGGTCGCCAAGCGTAGGGGCTGCTCTTCACCCTGCAGGACGCGCTCTGTCATTCAGAGCCCGCTGTTAATTTTTTCTCTGGCTCCCCATCATTCTCAATCGATCAGCACGTGGTGTTTTCCAGTAGTTGTCGTATGACTACATAAAGGACGTATGTCTTAGAATCAGAAATCTGTGCAAAATTCTTTTCTTTCAGCCCCTAGAATCCCTCCTGAAAAGAGAATTTTTACGACCACACATTCGCCAAATTGTTTGTTCCAGGACGTGGACGAAAGGTAAGCGATGCGGCGGCGTCCCCCTGCCAGCGCTCGCCTCTCCCGCGGCCCTGGCCTTGAAGTCGGTATCGCATCCTTTATGTCAGCCGCTCGCCCCCTCTCCCCGGATATTTTGTGTTTCAGCATTACCTTGGTAGTTACTTAATAACTAAGGAGAGCTCAATCAATTTTCATGTTTTTGACGCTGAAGCTGTTTAGCTAAAGCTAAGGCTGCATGTTATGTGTAATAATCCACTAAAACATTTAATTATACATAGACAATGAGATAATTATGGAATTACACTAAAAACCTCCTGAGGTATGGACGCTGTGTAGATGGGGCATTCTAGGAGCTGGTCATCGTTCTAACTGAGCCTGTCTTTATTACCTTGTTTAATAAACCCGTTTCAAAAATTGGACACACGAGTAAAGGCTGGTTCAACCAGGGGCCGTGTGCCTGGGGCAGCGTTAGGACACCCTCGGCAGGACCCCAGCACAAGTGCACCTTCCAGCCTGCGCGCCACAGGCTGCTACAGGGAGGGGGCCGCCCCGTACCTCTGCCCAGAGCCCACTCGGACTCCCCTCCCGCGCCTGCCACCCAGGGTGCTGTAGCTGGTGCCCACGGCCCCGCTGGGGTCGGGAGCACTGACCGTTCTGAGGGGCTCCGGGTTCTCTGGCGTCGGGTCAGGGGCCCCGTGTGACTTCCCCGGCCCCTGGGCAGATGCACGGAGACGCAGAGAATGCCGCGGCTGCCGGCAGTGATCGGGGAGAAGTCTCCTGGGAAGACACACGGGAAACACGCTGGGCTTCATGCGGTGGCATCCGTGGGGGGTCAGGACCTCCTCACTGCCCGCACCTGGTCTGGGGACGCGAGGTGCCCCCTCGGATGCAGGCCACGGGGCCTGCTGGACAAGTTCTGCTCTTGGGCGTCCAGGGCCCATCAGTCTCCACCGGCCGCTGACTGCTCAGGCGAGCAGGGCCGGCCGCCTGCGGCGGGATCTCCGGAGGGACGGCGGGCGTCGAGGTGCAGATTCCCAGCCCCACCCAGCCCTGCCCACAAGATCCTGGAGGCGGGGGACTGGGAGCTGCATTTGTGTAGCAATCCCAGGATAATTTTTATTCCTCCGAAAGACTAAGAACTCCTGTCTGCAGCTACCCCGGGTGTCCACTCATTTGTGTGCAGGAGGGCTGGTGGGCAGGTCGTCACGGGCCAGCAGGCTGCAGAGCCTTCCTCAGCAAAGCCCCGTGGGCAGCCCAGCCCACGAGCCCAGGCTGGCCGGGGCGCCTCCCTCGCCTCCCTCGCCTCCTCCGGCCAGCCCTTGACCAGGGACATTCTGCACGTCCTGTCCAAAGGGAGACACGAGGCCCAGAGAGCATGCCTCAGACAAGGAGGAGGGAATCCAAGAATGGCGCCGGGCCCAGGAGGAAGTTCTACCCCACACAGAACAGGCAGCCCTCGCTCTAGCGACGCAGGAGGACGTCCTCCACCAGAGCGGAAGGGTTTGGGGAAACAGCTGTTGGGAGGAAAGAAGACGGGCCTGGGAAGGGGAAGGCCGCGCTGCAGCGCAGGAGCGGGGGCGGCCGCTGAGCTGGCACAGGGTGCTGGACACGCAGAGGGGACGAAGGGGGACTGCGGGAGCTCGGTGCGAGACCTTGCCCAGAAAGCAAAACAGCAGCTCCCGGGAAGACCTGACGGGCACAGGGCGGAGGTCCCCAGCCAGTGGTGGCGACTCCTGGGGAGCCGCGGTCCATTGGGCCGGACACAGTGACCACACTTAGAGCAGAAGAGCACCTTGAGCTGGAAAAGACCACACGGGCGGGGCTCTCCTGGTGCCGGCAAACTTGTTAAAAAAAGACGTCCATGTCAGGCCACATCTAGCCGAACTTACGAGTGACACAAAACACGAAAAAGGTCTTAGGAGAAGAAAACAGCATTGTCCTGATTGATTCTTTCAGGAGCTCAGACGCAGAGCTAAAGCTCTGAGCCTGTAACGGGCAGGCTCTTGCAGGGCCTTATTTCCTATCGCAGACCCTCGCGATGCTGCCGGCGTTCGTTTGCTAATTAGTTAGAAGACTGACTGTTTCTTGCTTAGCACGACACCCCAATTGTGGTCTTTGGGGGATTTGGAGTCGGACTCGTTCCTGGAGATGGTCGGCTGCCCCGTTTGGAGGCTGTGTCCTGGCTCGTGTCCTGAAGCGCAGCCGTGACCCTGTGTGCGCTTGCTTTGCAGGGCGGTCCCCCTCCTGGGCCACCTGCCCCAGGACCTGATCGAGACCCCTGTGCTCGTGCAGCTGCACCCCAGCGACAGGCCCCTGATGGTCGCCATCCACAAAAAGAGTAGGTGCCCTTCTCACGGTCCATCCTGGGGGCATGGGCAAAGCTAGTGCACTCTGGGAGTGTCTTCCCGAGGTCGGCGCCCACGGGGAGGGGTCCGATGGGCTGCGGGCAAGGGGTGCCCCGCCTCCTGCCTGAGTCCTGGCGCTGTCAGTTGGTGGAGAGTCGTCCTCGGCCTCTCATCTTTTACCATTGGCTTCGCCAGCAGGCGGGAGGAGGAGAGACAGGGTCAGCTGCGGTGGGGGGTATGGGGGTGGTCTGCCCAGGCCAGGGGCTGGACGACACACGTCCCCACCAAGCCCAGGCCTCACCGGCACAGGTGACACTGAGCGTCCCGCTGGCAGCAGACCTGTGAGGCTCGCAGGGAAGTGTGTCCTAAAACATGTAAGGACACCGCCGCAAACAGCCCCCGGTCGCAATTTTGAATTGCAAGACGGGGGATTGAAGGTGGTGGCTTTGAAGAGGTATTGGCATCTCCTAAGTTCTCAGATGATTCCAGAATCAAGTGCATCTCCACGTGTCTTTTCTTGTACCGCGAACACCCGTTGAATCTCTTCACGCCCTGAACTCTGTTTTCGCTCTCCTAGTCGTGCAGTCCGGCGGGCAGCCTTTCGACTATTCCCCCATCCGGTTCCGTGCCCGGAACGGGGAGTACATCACGCTGGACACCAGCTGGTCCAGCTTCATCAACCCGTGGAGCAGGAAGATCTCCTTCATCATCGGGAGACACAGAGTCAGGGTGTGAGTGCTGCAGTTCCCCGGGGGGCTGGGAGACCAGGACCCAGGTCACCTCCCACCGCGTACCTGTGCTGACCTGCCCCCTGCCCCCTGGGGGGCCCGGGCCTCGTTCAGGCAGAGCAGTGAGCGGGGGGTGGGGGGGTGGGGGGGTGAGGAAGGTGGTGGGCCGGCAGGTGGCGGGCCGGGGGTCTGCAGGGAGGAGGGCGGGGCCCCGACTCACAGAGACAAACGAAAACCACGCAGGGGGCCTTTGAATGAGGACGTGTTCTCGGCTCAGCCGCGTGGGGAGGAGAAGGCCCTGCAGCCTGGCACCCAGGAGCTCACGGAGCAGATCCACCGGCTGCTGGTGCAGGTGGGCGGGCTGCCTGCACACCCTCCCTCCTGCCCCCGCAGGCAGCCCAGAGCTGCCCTGAGGCCTGCCGCACGCCCCCCCACCCCACCCCGTTCTCAGGCCCTTCTCCTCCTTCCAGCTCTGCGCTGCGCCCTGCTGCCCGTGGTGCTGGTCTCTGTCCCACCCGCGTGGGCCTTGCCCACATGGGGGCTGCCCCCCGCCTCGCACGTTCAGGGCGTCTGTGTCTGAACCACAGCTCTGGGCAAGTGGCTGAAGGGCGCACCCCTGCACCCCAGCCCAGTCCCCGCGTTCCAGGCGCCAGCCAACACGTGGCCCCCGTGGGTGGAAGGGGGAGGGACGTCGCGCTGGCCCCAGGGGGAACTGAGGACGCCCCTCCCTGTCCCTGGGGACACAGCACTCAAGACAGACTCCTGCAAGCACGTGGGCCCCACGAGGAGTGGCCTCCTGCTTCTCGGTTCCGGGGGCTATGGGAGCTGTCAGGCACCTTGTTTTATTCCCAAGCCCCGTGGCCGTGGACCCCCTGTCGGTGGAGTCTCCCGGGGACTGGGATCCGGGACGGCCCCGTGGGCGGAGCCCGGGAGCGCACTGCAGCCTGACCCTGGGTCCAAGCCCGGCCCCACCTGGTCCCCGCCGAGGGCCCCCGGGCAGGTCGCGGCGCCTCCGAGAGAAGGCGGGCGCACCGCGGCCCTCCCAGAGTCCTTCTGTGGCTGTCTCCCCAGCCTGTCCCACCCAGCAGCTCCAGCGGCTACGGGAGCCTGGGCAGCAGCGGGTCCCACGAACACCTCCCGAGCCAGACCTCCTCCAGCGAGTGCACCGGCCAGGAGGACCCCTGCCGGAGGAGAGCCGTACGTGCCCCTCTGTCCCTCTCTGTCTGTCATCTGTGACTCAAATGTCTGAGCACTTTAGAAACAGCCCTTGCTGGGGCCGAGCCTTTCCGACCTCACCTGCTTCTGGCTACTCTGAACTTGGCTCACCTGGGACTTGCTGTGTAACCTCGAAAGGGTGGAGGCAGCCACAGACTGGCTAGAGGTTCTGGTGAAAATTATTTAACAGGACAATCAAACAAAAGTGAGGACTTAACTGTAGGATTAGGGTTAGACAGAAGAAAATGTAACCTGCCATTCCCTTTACTTCTTCTTCTTCAGAATCGTAAAATCTGCTGTATCTAGTTCTGCCTCTCAGGTCTCATTCAGAACTTGCTTCTGTTGCCCTGGGATTAATCCTGCTTTTCTCTTTCCAGGGTGGGGCAAAGGCTGCGGGGGTCTCCCAGGGTGAATGATGTGTTTTTCTTTCAGGAGATTTGTAAAAATGGGAACAAGGTCAAAAGCAAAAGTCCTTACCCGGATGAATCTGGAGAACAAAAGAACAAGTCTGCTGCAGGTAACAAATGATCCAGCATTTCCTTAGTGAGACTTCAGCGTGGTGAGATGAAGAGGCGGAAAGCTGTACTGCCCGCAATTATTGTTATAATTGTTATTCCCGCCAAGACATGTTTGAAAAGACCGACCCTCCCCAAGGCAGGGAGCGTCGATTGACCATAAGGCGCCTGTGATCTTATTGGCCCTGAGAGTTTCAGGAGTTCAAGTGAAGAACTGACCTTTCCCACTGCTGAGTCCCTGACCCTGGGGACAGGCCGGACCGAGTGCTGCAGAGAGCGCACCCCCCAGCCCCCCCTGCGGACGGCACAGCAGTGCTGGCTCAGCAGGGCTGCACGAATACCAGGCTGTCACCGGGCCTCTGCGTCCGTGAAGCATATTCTGAGGCCCCAGCCTTATCTTTAGGTAGAATTAAAGTGATTTGTAAGTATAGAGTGTGCTCTGGGGGAAACAAGGATTAACTGAAAAAACAATGTTGTCGTTCCTCCAGGAATGCAAAGCAGTTCCCCGGCTCAGATGAAAGCTGTTCCAGCCACGGAAAAGGACAGCTCCAGGGCCAGCCTGCCCGAGGCCGGCCTTCCTGAGGAGCCGGCCTTCAAGAACCCGCTCGCCGGCTCCTACCAGCAGATCAGCTGCCTGGACAGCGTCATCAGGTGCGGCCCTTCTGGCCCCCCTCCCCACCCAGCTGCTCACACCGTGGGGTTCTCTGTTACATGAAGCCCTTTGTCACCCGCCCACAGGTACCTGGAGAGCTGCAGTGAGGCCACCACCCTGAAGAGGAAGTGTGAGTTCCCGGCACACCTTCCCACACCAAAGGTCAGCGACAAGCGCAAGGCCACCGCGGGCGCCGCCGGGCCACATGCCGCAGGTACCTGGTTCGTTTGAGCTGTGAGCTGCGGGATAACTTAGACCCTCTCTGGTGGGATCAGGCGTCATTTGAGGTCCTGGAGCCCCTTCTTCCAAGAGGGTTCTGAGTGGCTTCAGGGACACGGTATTGGGGTATAGGCTATTTTTTTTAATTAGTTTATTTATTTCTGGCTGTGTTGGGTCTCCGTTTCTGTGCGAGGGCTTTCTCTAGTTGCGGCGAGCGGGGGCCACTCTTCATCGCGGTGCGCGCGCGGGCCTCTCACTGTCGCGGCCTCTCTCGTTGCGGAGCACAGGCTCCGGACGCGCAGGCTCAGTAATTGTGGCTCACGGGCCCGGTTGCTCCGCGGCATGTGGGATCTTCCCGGACCAGGGCCCGAACCCGTGTCCCCTGCATCGGCAGGCAGATTTTATTGAAAAGAGTAACTAATGTAATTTTAAGATCTCTTTGTATTTCCTGTGCATAAAGAGAAGCATAACAATAATTATCAAATTTACAACCTTGCATTTATTTTCAAAGTGGATTTTTTTTTTTTTTTTTTTAATTTTTGGCCGCGTTGGGTCTCCGTTGCTGCGCGAGGGCTTTTCTCCAGTTGCGGCGAGCGGGGGCCACTCTTCATCGCGGTGCGCGGGCCTCTCACCGTCGCGGCCTCTCGTTGAGGAGCACAGGCTCCAGACGCGCAGGCTCAGTAGTTGCGGCTCACGGGCCCGGTTGCTCCGCGGCACGTGGGATCTTCCCGGACCAGGGCCCGAACCCGTGTCCCCTGCATCGGCAGGCAGATTCTCAACCACTGCGCCACCAGGGAAGCCCTAGGCTGTGTTTTAAATGACCAAAGTAGCTCAGAAAGTCTTATGAGCTGGAGATAAAGGTGGTTCTGGACTTTGAGGGCAGGATCCTGTGAGGCTGCTGGAGGCCGGGGCCTCTCGGGCTGTCATGCTTGGGCGTCTCAGAGGAGGACTGGCCTCTGAGGGTCAGTGACCCCACGAGTCAGATGAGACCTCAGGCCCTTCAAACGTGAGGGCGTTGCCGGTGGCCACCGCCAGGATCAGAAGTGGGGTCTGCCATTGTGGGCGGAAGCCCAGGCGACCGGACAGCCGTGCCCTGGTGGGGACTGGCCCAGCCCACAGGGAGGGAGCGCCACCTGCCTGCCTGCACTCAGCAGACGGGCTCCTGGCTGCCGGGCGGCCCTCCCCGCAGGCCCACGGCAGAGGCCCTGACCCAGGGCGCCGCAGTCACCTGCCGCCTGCCGCCTCCCTCCTCCCAGAGGACTCAGGAGGTCAGGGCGGCGGCGTTCCCATTTCAGAATCTCCTCTTCTCCGCCATCCCCCGTGGATAAACACCTGAGGACAGAGCGTCACCTGCCAGGACGTGTGCAGACTTGCAGCTGCCCCCGTCCCTGCCCCCGGTACTGGGCACCACCTAGGCCTCCACGCGGCTTATCCCGACAGTTCGTTTTTATCACGTTTTTGTGTCTTGCTTCCATTTTCCCTTATAAAGAGAGCGCATCACCCTCCAAGGGGAACAGCCACGCGGACATCAGCACGCACTTGACCTCGCTGACGCTGCCCAGCAAGGCGCAGAGCGCGGTGTCCCTCACCAGCCAGTGCAGCTACAGCAGCACCATGGTTCACGTGGGCGACAAGAGGCCACGGCCTGAGCTCGGTATGTCCGCTGCTCCCTGGGTGACGCCGGGAGAAGGCCGGCTTGAACGATAGAGACGAGAAGTTTTGACTGCCGTCCTCGGGTTCTCTTTAAGTTTATCCAAGTGTGGAAGAAGCTACACAGCCCAGTAAGAGGGGTGCAGGAAATCTGTGCAGTGCCGGGCGGGGGCGGCCACCCCTGTCCTGCCCTCGCTGCGCTCTGGCTCCACCTGGGACAGGTGTCCGCTCAGGTGTCGATATGGAGGGGCCTCCCAGGCCTCCCGCTTCGTTGGTGCCGAGAGAAGCCTGGGGACGAGCCCGCCCCCCCAGCCCGCTTCCTCGGATGGGATTACAAGCCTTGCCCTCCCCGTCTGAGGGCAGGAGCCAGTACGGGTCTAATAGCAGGCCGACCAAGGGCGTCACGCTGAGCTGTCCTTCAGACCCCGCGAGTAAAACGAATCCTGAATCCGTTCTTTGCTCGGAAGAGGGGCGTGACGAGGGCAGACGTACACGTCAGAGAGTCAGCGTCCAGCCCCTTCCGGGATGGTCCGTGGCCCCACCCGCCCCATCCTGTCTGCGCCCGCAGTTCCACTGGCCACACTGTCAAGCCCGTGGTCCTGAGCCAGGATGAGGCCGTGCACCAGCCTTAGCCTCTTGCGCTCTGAAAGCACAAGACAGCCTGGAGTGTCTTCAGCGTCAGAGGCTGAAAAACCCCCGAGGTGCCCCGGTTTAGAGGACTGATCCCGGAGCCCCCTGGGTACTGGGGCTTCCTACCCCTGCTTTTTGCCTTTGGTCATTCACTTTCTCAGAAAGCTAAACAAATACATCATGTTGTGGGCACGCTGTGGGCATCGTGAAGGAATCGTATCCCCACGCTGTGGGCATCGTGAAGGAGTCTTACGTGTGAACAATTTCTGTTCTTCGTAGGTGCAGTATGTGTTTTTTCAGTCGTTTTAAAATAGAAGGGCCCTTGCAGATGAGAGCTGTGCGTCTTCTGTTACAGAGACGGTGGCAGATGCTGCCAGCGGGCCCGAGTCTCTGGCCTGCCCGGCGGGCTCCGTGCTGCCCCGCGGCCTCGGCCAGGAGCAGGAGCCCTTCCGGAAGCTGGGCCTCACCAAGGAAGTGCTGGCCGCCCACACCCAGAAGGAGGAGCAGAGCTTCCTGCTCAAGTTCAGAGAAATAAGAAAGCTCAATGTCTTCCAGTCTCGCTGCCATTATTACTTACAGGACAGATCCAAGGGGCAGTCGAGTGAAAGAGGTAAGAGGTAATACCTGAACTGAAAGCGGATTTATTTTTTAACTTTATTCTTAATGCTACTGAGTCTAGTGCCGCTTTCAGAAGGCGAAATGTCCCCAGTTTAGGACTCGTGGGTTTGTAAGAAGCTGTTGGAACTGGACCAGTGATGCTCTCAAGGATGTCACCTTGTGTTCCCAAGGGAGCAGTGCTGTAAATAGTGGAGACAGTCCCAGCCCAGCCCCCTGTGGAATGCAGGGCGGGCAGTTGCAATGCTGCCGTGTCAGACATTTCTTGCCTGGGTGACTCTGAGAAGCAAGAGACCCTACCCCAGCTTCCCACCCAGACAGGACCCTCAGAGGACCAGCTGGGCTAATGCACCGCCCAGAGAAGGAGCACGGCACTGACGGGGCGTTTGGTGTCAGGCCCCTGAGGGAGGAGGGAGCCCTGGACGACACTGTAGGAGGGAATGGTGCCCTTCTCCCCCCGAGCAGTACGCTCCTGGCGGATTGGCCTCAGGGCCAGGCTGCAGACTCCAAGCCCGACAGAGCCCGGGGGTGCGTGAAGCTGCCCTTTAGGCTGAGAGCCATCAGGTGCTCAACGGGCAAGGGATGAAGTGGAACAGACGAGCTTCCCTGCCCCTTTTCTGGTCCAGGAGCCTGGCTCCCAACCCCCAGCCACCTTCCCAGGCCCCACGGACAAGGCTGAGCTGATCAGAGATGCCGCCACTTCCCTGGGCTCCCAGGCCGTGACACAGGGATCAGAGCTGAGGGCTAGTGAGCCCAGGGCACACACACTACGAGGACGCAACTCCCCCTGGTCTCTGGGCAGACACAAATGTCCCCGAAGTGAGAGGCTGACACGCTCCTTAAGGAGTTTATCTTTCCTCCTCTCCTCCTTTCCCCCTCCTCCCCAGACCCAGGGTTACTGCCAGCGCATCGGGAACCCCTGTGGAAACCAGCAGACAGTGCCCACGCCGCCGTAGCCCCAGCTTGGTGCAGAATTCCAGCCCCCTCTCGCCCCCTCGGCTGCGCATTTCGTGCAGTGCACAGACTGCACAGCTGTCCACAGCAGCCCTGCCCGGACCCTGGTGTGGCATCCCAGGAGCCCAGTGCTGTAGCGCCAGGTCCCAGTAGGGGACAGATTTCCTGTAGGAAGAACACCAGGCAGAGAGGCTGAATGGCAAAACCTCCACCCGCTTAGCAGTCTGCTTTGGGCTGGACCATTTGCCTTTAGCATGTGGCACGGCCGGCAGGGGATGTCCTCGCACACCTGCTGCAGGAGCCCGGAGTTACCCTCTGCGACAGGAGAGGAAAAGCTGAGGTTCCTGGGACCCTTCCATTGCCCACGCCACCCTCCACCCCCGCTCGGCATGACCTCCGAGCCCACAGCACTCCCAGCGCCGGCCGGTGCCCAGGGGAGGTGGGGGGAACATGCCCCAGGGTCCCTTATGTCACTGGGTGGAGCCCCTCCAGCCTCCTGAGAAAGGCCCTCTCAGCAACCCTCATCGTCAGAGAGGAGGACCTTGGTTCCAAGGGCGAGTGTTCCTTCGGCCCTTTGGCTTCACTGGGCTGGAATCCCAAGCTTTCTAGGCAGGAGACGTCTCTTTTTAAGGAACAGCAGTGATAGAGCTCGTAACATTGACAAATAAGGTTAGATGAGATCAGTGGTTCTGCCTTTGAGGTTTCACAAGCCGCTCTTGGGGAATAGCGTCGACTTGCCAGCCTTCTTACTGTTTTGGACAAATAAAACCTTCTTGATACCGCTTATCACTATTACTTCATGAAAGAAACGGCATTTTAGTATGAGAAGAAAGCAAGGAATGTGATCTTGCAACAAAGGTGGTCCTTTAAATGGATTGAATCCAGTTTTATGAAAACCTAACGTTTTGCCCTGATTTTTCTCACTTCACTGAGGATCCGGGGAGACCGGGTGGCGGCCCCACGATCCCCAGGCTGGCGATGGGGAGCGTGGGACTGACTGTTGAACTGGGAGGTGCCTTCAGGTTTCTGAGGTTCTACAGATCTCTGAGAATTGACGTAACAGGAAGCATAACATAATGTTTACATTTTAACTCTTGTTGTTTTCCCATTATTTTAGCTGCTCCTGGACTAAGAAATACCTCTGGAATAGATTCATCTTGGAAAAAAACGGGGAAGAACAGAAAACTTAAGTCCAAACGGGTCAAGCCTCGAGACTCCTCGGGGAGCACTGGGTCCGGGGGGCCCCCGCCCCAGCGGCTGCCGCTGGTGGGCCTGAATGCCACAGCCTGGTCGCCGTCGGACACGTCCCAGTGCAGCTGCCCCGCGATGCCCTTCCCCGGCCCGGTGCCCGCTTACTCCCTGCCCGCGTTTCCACCCGCCGGGGTAGTGCCAGCTCCGGGGACCGTGGCAGCGGCACCCGGAGCTCTCCACGCCAGCCTCGCGCTGCCCACGGACACCCAGCGCGAGTTCGCCGTCCAGCCCCCGTCGTTTGCCGGCCCCTTGGCCCCGGTCGTGGCCTTGGTCTTACCCAGCTGCTCCTTCCCCCCGGTGCCCCTGAGCCTGCCCCCCGCTTTCTTCCCCGGCCAGCCGAGCTTGCCGTCCGAGGTGATTCCTGCCTCGCAGCCCGAGTTCCCTGGTCGGACCTCATCCCCCAAACGGCCGCACACGTGTCCCCCGGCAGAGCGTGGGCCGCCCGGGTCGCGCGTGGCCGCCCGGGCCGCGCTGCCCTCAGCCGCGGGGTCCGCAGGCAGGACGTCGCCGCCGCTCTTCCTGTCCCGCGGGAGCTCGCCCCTGCAGCTCGACCTGCTGCAGCTGGACGAGGCCCCCGAGGGCGGCTCTGCGGCCGCAGGGCCCACGGGGCCCCACCGCAAGCCTGGCTCATCCTGGGCCCGGCAGCCCGAGGCACCGCCGCCCGTAAGCATCTCCTGGTGCCCTCTGTCTCACGAAGGCAGGCGGCGAACGCGGGCGCCGCGGCGGGTCGCGAACATCCTCACCTCAGGTGGCCCTGCGCTGAGGTCACTACCAAGCCATTTCAGTTCCGACATAAACACATGTGCTAGGAAATAACATTTTCCAGGTAAAAGACTCTCTCAGAGTAGACCAGTTTTTATTGCCTTGGGATCTGAAGGGAAGAAGGGAGATTGATTGTCTGATGGCGGATGCAGGGTCCGAATAGCCACAGGTCATTTCGTGACCCGTCGTCTCGGGCCTCCAAGTTTTCAATGAATACTTGGAGGCTAAAGCACAGTCAGGTGAAAGGTCAGACCGGAGGCTCCTTGGAGGGCAGCTGGCAGCAGAGGCGCTCCCGGCCAGGGAGCAGGGCCAGGAGGGAGCCGGAGACCAGCGCCGCGGGGGTGCCTCCTCCCAGGTCTTCAGGGGCGTTGGCGTGTACTCGGTTAATGAAGTTGTAGTTTGATTTCCAGTTAATGCTTCTGTGTCCTGAGAGCTTCGGTGTGTGGTCGCATCCGCTGAGGCAGTGTGATGCGTAGGCCCTCCCAGGAAGGAGCTGCGCGGGGCTCCCCTGCCCGAGCTCCTGGGAGAGCAAGTGGGAACAGGCTGGCTGTCCCAGCACGGCTGCTGCCCTCCTGACTCCCGGGCCTACAGTCTGGGTGCCAAGGATTGGAGGGTTGGGGCGCTCCCAGGCCAAGCGCCCCTCATGCCCAAGCCCGTCCCCGCTCTGGGGGCGCGGGAGCCGGGAAGCCAGAGCCCGCCTCTGCGAGGAGCGGCTTTGGGGTGCTGCAGAAGACACTTGCCCGCCTTGGCGGAGGAACAGGCGTGAGGCTTCCCCCGCAGGGATCCAAGAGCTGCCGTCTTTAGTGGGTCTCTCCCCAAAGTAAATTTAATTAGATGGCATCCATCCCACCACCAAGAGTCTCACTGTGGTCCCAGTAACCACGGGGTCTGTGCATGTGGCACGGGAAGGGAGGGCCAGCGGTCCAAGGAGGGCGCACCCGCTGGGTCCCTGAGAGTCTGGTGCAGACAAGACACCTGACTTGGTGTCTCCTCCCTGTTCCCAAAGTGCGACAAGCCCAAGGACGCCCAGAGCAGCGACGCCCTGTCCACGTCCAGTGGCCCGCTCCGCCTCCTGCTGCACGAGGACCTCTGCTTGGCCACGGGCTCAGCCCCGTCCGGGAGCGGGGCCTCCGCCACCTCCTGCTCCCTGGGCCCCGGCTCGCTGGGCTGCGACGCGTCCAGAAGTGGGGCAGGTATGTAGGTGGTGCTGGGAGCGCCTGGGAGTCGAGGCGGGGTGGGAGGTGGCAGGTGTGCTTGCAAGATTCTCACGTGATACACCTGGGTGTCCTTGACTCTCTGCACCCCAGGGAGCCAGTCACCCCAAGCCGCAGGCTGACTTGGGCAGGGCCCCGCGTCAGGTGCAGCCTGGGCCCCGACATCCAGGCATCCAGCTGCACGCCGAGCAGCTCCTCGGAGCCCACGGCAGTGCAGACGGGCAGCTGGGTTCCTCCTGCCCCGCTCCACCCGTGCGGACGGCAGCCCCGGCCCGGCCCAGTTCCCTGTTGCCCGCCACTCTCGACCTCAGCGGCACTGCAGGCCCCCCACCCCAGCTGGCGCTGGTTGGACTGTCCCCGGGGCTCCCCGGGTGTGCCAGGAGGGCTGGCAGTGGCTCGCCTCCCTGAGTTAGATGCCCTGGTGAGAAGCTAGCGTGCGGACCGACCAGGATCGTTCAGGTGTGATCTGGAGCCGCCCCACGGGAGGCGCACACGCTCTCCCCGGGCTGTAAGACCCCCGCTTCCCTGAAGTGAGCGGGCCCCTCTCCCTGCGGGAGGCCTGCCGGGAAGCGCTCCGGGACAGCCGCCTGCCACTCACAGGGCAGCTTCTCTGTGGTCTGGCTTAGTCCGGAGGTCGTGAGCCTGGGAGCCAAGAGCGCGGCTTCTAAGATAGAGCCCCACCTGGACTCCTCGGGGCCTCCCCAGGAGAGAAGCACCTCCATGGTACCAGCTGATAGCCCGTTTTTAAATTATGCAGACAATTCAAGAACGGGAAGGAGAAGGGAAGATCCACCAACGCAGGCACCAGTCACCAAATAAAAGGCTTCAGCTCCCCGATGTTGCCGTCCCTTTACAGGAGCACGGCGTGCAGGGCCAGCGCGGTAGTCAGGGTTTTGACCGGCCATGTTTGTGTTTCTAAAGGTGGCGGCAGCACAAGTCACACCAGCACGTATTTTGGAAGCATGGACTCCTCCGAGAGTAACCGCACAGCGAAAGCGAAGGTGGACAGGGAGGAGAGCGAGCACCTCAAGCACGTCCTCCAGGACCCCGTCTGGCTGCCCGTGGCCGGCCCGGACGACAGCGTCACGATGGCGTACCGGATGCCTTCGCGGTAACCGTTCGCCGCCTGCTCGGGGCGGTGAAGGGCTGGGCTCGCGATTCCCCGGAACCACGAGGCCAGAGGCCTTCCCTCGGGAGCCTTCTCTCCGATTGAGCTGAGGGCGCAGACAGAAGCAGGGCCCCCTAGATGGTGCCGCTGGCCACGCAGAGCCCGCAGAGCGACCTGCTACAGGCCTCCAGGATGATGGGCTCTGGGGACCCGGCACGGTGTCACAAGACGTTTACAAAGCTTTCGTGCCAACATCGTCTCTTTTGCTCTGTTGCCTGCAACCCTATGTGGTCAGTGATGTGTGGTGTGTGTGGTGTGTGCGGTGTGCGGTGTGTGTGGTGTGTGTGTGGTGTGTGTGTGTAGTGTGTGCGGTGTGCGGTGTGTGCGGTGTGCGGTGTGTGCGGTGTGTGCGGTGTGTGTGGTGTGTGTGTGTGGTGTGGTGTGTGTGTGTGGT
>NC_041215.1:136201921-136211238 GCF_002837175.3 Physeter macrocephalus | reverse complement strand
CGGCGTGTGGCGTGTGCTGTATGTAGCGTGTGAAGTCTGTGGTGTGTGTGGGATGTGAGGTTTAAGGAGGCCCGTGTGCGGCATGTGACGTGTGGTGTGTGCTCGGCACAGCGTGTGTGTGTGTGTGTGTGTGTGTGTGTGTGTCTTAGAGATGCAGAAACCAAGAGTCAAGGTGGGTGACCAGCCCGAGGCTGCTGGCTGCTCTGTAGGGACCTGGGTCTGTGCCTCAGCTCTGACCACTCCAAGGAACCTGGAACCCATCAGGGTCCCCACCCCTGCGCAGTGCCCCCTCGGTGGAGGGAGATGGGGGGGAGGAAGGGCGGATTAACCCTGAGGCTCAGAACAGCCTGGCCTCTGGGCCAGGGGAGCTCAGGGCTCTGTCTCCAGGACTGCTGCAGGGCAGGCCAGTGTTGGCAGGTGGCAGGGGAGGGCTTGTCTACCTACCACCTCGCTGGTGAGAACCTCCCGGGCACAGAACCAAGTGACTGCAGATACCCGGCTCCCATGGCTGCGCTAAAGTGAAATGAAAATCAGAACTCGGTGTATCATCTTCATAGAAAAACTACAGACTATCTACTAGGGAGATGAAGTTACCTTAAATAGGGTAATTTATTTTAAATGGAAAGGAAATTTAAACAAAATCATCTAAAATTAACATGATCAGTACTGGAAGTGTTGGTAGAAAATGAGCATATTCTTAAAAAAAAAAGCCCTTGAGACGTTCTAAAGCTTCCCTATTTCTAAATATTTCATGAAGAAATTTAGAAACGGTCCTGCAGGAGGACAGAGAGAAGCTGAAGGTGCTGCAGAGGTTCCAGCCCAGGTTCACAGACAGACAGAAGCAGGAGCTGCAGGACGTCCACCCGTGGATGCGGTCGGGCGGCCTGCCTGCGGCCATCGACGTGGCGGTGAGCTCTGGAACAGATTTTCTGACTTTGCGTTAAAAGACACTGTGATGAGAATGCTCTGTGTTGTCTTTGCAACTGTTCTCTACATTTAAAACGTCTAAGATTAAAAGTTCATTAAGGGCTTCCCTGGTGGCACAGTGGTTGAGAGCCCGCCTGCCGATGCAGGGGACACGGGTTCGTGCCCCGGCCCGGGAGGATCCCACGTGCCGCGGAGCGGCTGGGCCCGTGAGCCATGGCCGCTGGGCCTGCGCGTCCGGAGCCTGTGCTCCGCAACGGGAGAGGCCGCAACAGTGAGAGGCCCGCGTCCCGCAAAAAAAAAAAAAAAAAAAAAAAAAAAAAGTTCATTAAAAAAAAAAATACCACCACACTGTTAGGTTTCCTTCAAAGAACTTTCTTCCAATGGCTTTTCAACACTGTCTCCAAAAAGGTCTACTAAATATCTAGTCTCAATCACATGCTGAAATTTGAATTTTTTTTCTTTCAGTTCTGTTTCCAATGAAAACACCCCCCCACACACTTCCTCTGTCATAAACCCTCAACATCCACAGAGACCATTAAGTGACAGGGAGACAGCAGGCCCCCACCCTCCCTCCCACTCTCTCCAGGCTGCCCCTCCTGTCTCTGTTCCTCCCCGAGGGTCCCAAAGGTGTCTCTGTACCCCAGCTCCTCTCCCCCGCTTCCCCCAGAGCACCCCCATACCAGCACTGCCCGGGAGGCTGCTCTCGTCAAGGCCTCCACGTCCAGCAGCTGAATCCACTGACGTCTCCGGCCTCACGCTAACCGACCCACTCGCGGCATTCAGCCACGGCCGGCCCCTCCTCTGAGAGCGCCCCTCCCTCGGCCCTGGCCCCTCGGCCCCTCGCTCTTGTCCCCGTCAGCGTGGACGCGCCCAGGCTCAGGGTTTGCACCTTCCTCTTCTGTCTGCACTCCCTCCGGCGCTGTCAGCTCTCTCCTCCTGAGCGAAAGTCGCGTCTCCGTGCCTAGACTCCCTAGCGTCCACCTCTGTCGAACTTCATCTGCTGTCCTGGTTATGCTCAGAGAGAGCCAGCCCACCTACTGTCTTCCCACCCACTCAAGGGTGACTCCATCACCCCTCTTGCTCGGTCCACAGCCCTCGGGACTCTCTTCCTCTCGTGCCCCATCCAGTCCACTAGCAGGTCCTACTGGCTTGACCTTCAAGGTGGCTGGAAACCAGCCCCTTCCCATCACCTCCAGCATCACCACCCTGGTCCACGCCACAGTGCTGCTTCACCTGATTGTCACAGTATCCCCCCTGCTACACTCTGTTCCCCCTTGTCCCCTACAGTGAGATCACGTCACCCCTCAGCTCTGAGCCGTTCCAGCGGTGCCCCTTCTCTATCAGAATAAATTGCTGCAAAGCCATTAAAATATGACACCCTCTCCCCACAGCTCCCCTCTCCCCTCACGCCCTCCTCTCCAGTTGTTCCCTGAAATCATCAAGCAGGCTTCTGCCTCAGGGCCTTTGCACCTGCCCTTCCCTCTGCTTGGAATCCTCTTTCCTCAGACAGACCCATGGCTCACTCCGGCTTCCTTCAAGTCTTTTTTTCACATGCTGCTGTGTTATTTATCTAATACTACCTAGCAAATAACCCCAAAACTTAGGAGCTTAAAATAATAATCATTTATTATCTCCCACTGTTTCTTTGGGTTGGGAGTTTAAGAGCAACTTAGCTGGGTGGTTCTGGCTCCGGGTCTCTCCTGAGGTCGAAGGTGAGATATTGACCGGGGCTCGTGCCATCTGAAGACAGGATGGTGGCTGGAAGATCCCCTTCCAAGGAGGCTCCCTCACGCGCCTGCACGTTGGTGCTGGCTGTTGGCGGGAGGCCTCAGTTCCTTGCCGTGTGGATCTGTCCATTGGGGTGCTTATGTGTCCTCATGACATGATCCTGGCCTCCCCAGAGAGAACCGAGGGGCTGCATTGCCTGTGACCTGTATCACCTCCTCTTTGTTAGTGGCAGGTCACTGAGTCCAGGCCTCCACCTTCTGAGGAAGGGGTGTCAAAGAATTTGTGGGCATATTTTAAAACCACCACAGTCACTCTCTCAGTGGAATGTCAGTAAAATTACAGACATCCTCACATGCCTCATTCCATGTCAGCCCCACTTTTCCCATCTTTTAATACACTGTGGAGCATTTCTCATTCGGCTACTAGCAGATCACCTCCACTGGGACACAGATTTTCCTCTTTGTTCACTGCTGACTCCCAGTGCTTAGAACGTGCCTGGAACACGACAGGTGCTTAACAGATAGTTGGGAAATGAACAAATGAGACAGTATGTTGTTGCTCTCCCATTCTACAGATTAGAAAACTGAGGTTAGAGAAGGTAGGTAGCAACTCCAGGTCCCACAGGCTGAAAGAGGAGGAGCTGGCACTAGAGCCTCTGGTTGATGCTGTCCCCTCGCTATGCACAGCCACCTCTCAGACAAGGGAGGGGCCTGGGGAGCTGGGAGCAGGGACCCCTTGGGAAGGGCTCTGGCTCCTTGGAGAGCAGACAGGGGTCCCACGCCCAGTGGCACCTGCTCGCCCTCCAGCAGCCTCACGGCTGACACCTGATCACCGGCACCTCTCTCAGCTTGAACTACTTTTTCGTACCAAAGGTCTCATTTTTGTTACCGATTTACATTTTTTTCTTTTAAGGAATGCGTTTGCTGTGAAAACAAGGGAAAAGACAACATGTGCGTGCGGTATGAGGAAGCTACCCCTACTCTGGGACTCAGCGGAACAACCGACACCACATAAGAGGAAAACGGACCCTCCCTGAGTCACAGAAACGAAGGGCAGACGTAACGTCTGCAGCGGGACGGCCAGTGGCGTACATGAGATGGCGCTCTGAGGAGAGTGGGGCCTTCACCTGTGTTTCTAATGAAATGGACGGATATACTTACATGGCTTTTTTTGCTCTAGAAAACTACCCATCGTTTTCCGAAGGGGCGATTTAAAACCGTGGAGGGTAGGAGAAGTTTGGGAAGAAATAGTTTTTCGTATTTAAAATATAAATATGGAGTTTTCGGGGACAGGGGAGGAGATTTTCATCATTGTTTAGCTTGAGAAAGACTGCTTCCCTCCTTGTGTCGGGGAAGCGGCTGAGCGCTCTCAGCCAGCGCACCAGTGTCTGCTGGCTCCCCGTGGGCGGTCCCGAGGCATCGCTCCGGGCTGCGAGCAACAGCTAGGCTGCCACAGGTGACTCTGCGCCGAGGGGCCCGCCTTGCAGAGCTTCCCCAGGGTGTGTTTGGATCAGATCAAGTTATGTCCTCTCTGGGGGGCTGCTCTTTATCTAAATTATTTAGTCAGACTAGTTGTTTTTAAAACATACCAAGTGGAGATCACAGCCTCTGCTAATTTTCTTTCAAAATGTTTTGCATTAAATGGCGTGAAGCGTAGTTTGGCGGACCAGCAGCTTCAGCTTCAAGTGTGGTCACAGCAAACGTTTCACCTGACGTAGCTTAAGTTTGGGGTGAACGAAGTTGAAATGCTCGCTCTGGACCAAAGAAGCCTAGTGGTTTGTGTGACCAACTCCATCGCAGAAATATACATCCTCAGAAATACACAGACCCTTCTGTATATTTTGACATCATTCTCATATCCTTTTCAGACCGGGATAGCCAGTATGTAGATAAAAACACATTGTCGGTCATCCCCTTACTGCGACTTCCCTCTGCAAACCAGGCTTTGATCGCCACACTTGGGACCCACTCGTATTTATTCTTTCATTGGCACTGCCCAGACATCAGCTCTGGCCCAGCCAAGCCAGCGCTCTCTCCTGACTTAGCTGGTGGCTGCATCTGTGTTTTCCAGGGTGCCGTGAGCTAGCCGCTCCCACCACACCTGGGCTGGGACACTGACCCCTAATTCTTTTCATGAACCTGACCTCATTGGTGCGACTTCCGGTCTCTGTGGTGATGTCCACTCGTGTCGCTGGCACTTTCAGGTGAATGGGACACTTGGGGAGAAGTGAGACCAGACGGCCCAACTTTTTGCAAAACCTCGTATTGCATCGTCTATCCCAAAGATTGTCTGGAAAAATGTTACATTGGTCCCTAGGGTGAATGAGAAGCTGCCAGTGATGGAACAACTGACTTACAATTGCATTGCGTCTGTAGGAAGTTAAAAGGGGGCAGCTTCCCGTGTTCTTCGATGGAGAAGCAGCTACTAGAACAGGTGAAGCCTCCTTGTAATCCAGTTGGTTTTCATAGTAAAACCACTTTATGCCTGAATATCAATCCTATTTTTCATAAACTCGAACACAGAAAGTTTAATTTTTTATTATGTTTTTTAATTTACAAAGCAACATCACCTGCAGATACCCAAGACAAGGTGTAGTCTATGCATTTGTGTGGAGACTAGATGCCACAAACTGCTTCCTGCCACTAAAGTCAGATCATTAAGGGATTAGATGGGAGTCAAAGTTGCATTGACCTTCCCTAAACACAAGACTGCCAACGCGTTCTCTCCTGTTAGGAATGTTTACCGTCAGCATTGTCTTACCATTTATGTATATTCATTGATGGTTAACTGCTGCGTAGCTTTGGCGCGTGCTGAGAAGTTGACAGCGGGAGCATCTTGTGAAATTGTCTACACGGTGCCACGCGTCGGGTCTTACGTTTTCGTTAGTATGTGTGCTTACACAGGTGTTATAAAAAACTTCTTCTCGGGCTTCCCTGGTGGCGCAGTGTTTGCGCGTCCGCCTGCCGATGCAGGGGAACCGGGTTCGCGCCCCGGTCTGGGAGGATCCCACGTGCCGCGGAGCGGCTGGGCCCATGAGCCGTGGCCGCTGAGCCTGCGCGTCCGGAGCCTGTGCTCCGCAACGGGAGAGGCCGCAACGGAGGGAGGCCCGCATACCACAAAAAAAAAAAAAAAAAAAAAAACTTCTTCTCGATTTTAAACTGAGCCTTCTTTTTAATATATTCCTAAAAAGATATGTAAATAAGCTCTCAGAGTCTGTGTAACGACGTGTTAAGCCTTGCCGGACAAGTGGTTTGTTTATGCACAAACCAGACTTTCTTCACCCAGTGCAATATGTTTGTTGGACTGCTTGTGTCTTTTTATGATTTTTTGCCTTTTAGAAAATTGGTAAATAAAGCAAGTATATTTTTATTTTTATTTGTGTGTAGTTTTAATGTATCACAGGGGAACAGGAACCTGACAAGAGATCAAAGATTATCAAAATCTTTTGTAAAAAAAAAGAACCCTAGAAATTCTGGGTTAGGAACTCTTCTGTCACAAAGGCCCCCCTTACCTCTTCCCCTGCACAGGGTGCCTCTCGCTGGTCCCTTCCTGTCTCTGTGTGTCTCTCTGACATGCAGCCCCACCCCAGTGAACTCCCAGCGATTTAGATCTAATCCTGGAGTCCCGTCCCCCATGGTTTGTCACTCACAGATGGGAGTAGGGCCTCTCAGCTCAGCCCCTGGTGCCCCTGTCCACTCTGCGGTGACCCCAGGCACCTGCTCCATTCTCTTCCTGCCCCCTCCCGGGTAGTCTGTCTCACCTGGGCTGGCTGCCTATGTGCTGGCCACGGGGCTGAAGGCAGAGTGCTCTAAAGGACCTCACGTCTCCATCAGAGGTGATACAGGCAGCATGGTAGTCTCCTCCCACCCCACCCCCCAGTCCGTCCTTCCACAGCGATGAAGTCGTGCAGGGCCTGGTCAAAACAGTGGAGGCCTACTCCCCCCACACCCCACTTTTCACACCAGGACCGTATTGTGGTGTCGGAGCAGGGAGATGAATGGATCCTGGCCCTGGTGCCCAGCCTTCCAGAAGCTCCCTGAGCAGGAGGGAGGGCTCGACGCCGCTTCCTATCCTGGCTGCCTAAATCCAAGTGGTGATTGGGGGCTGGGGAGGCAAAGTCCTCCCAGTGAGCATGGAGGCCTCTGCAAACCCGCTAAGTGGCCAGATATGGCTGTTTCACTGAACGTCCGAGTGCCTTCGGGGGCTCTTAACTGCATTTTTATCTACCGTATATCCCCAAGGGCATGCCCTCCCCTTATTTCTAAACCAAAAGGAGCTTCTCCAAGCCCCTGGGCTGATTGCCCACGAGGGGCCTGGACATCCATGGGCTGGCCACTGTCTCTGTTCCCTGGGGATTTATGGCTCTCGCCACCCCTGCCGCTAACTGGTCCCCCTGTGGCCACTGCAGCCCTGCCCAGCCTCTGTTGGCCTCTGTTTTTGGACATGAGGGAATCAAAGAGCCCAAATGCTCAGGAAGTCTGTGCTCGGGCAACCTTTGAAGGGGGGATCAGTCCAAGGGACAAATGGCAGGAAGTGTGTCTGCTAGGGGAGGCCATGCAAAGGAGAGAGAAAGGGTGTGGTGGTCCTGAGATGGAGTAGCCAGGCTTCTGGGAGGAAAAGGCCAAGCCAGCCAGCCAATGGGCGCACTAAAGGAAACGGAGGCTGACTTCGAAGATGAGGCCTTGGGCAACTTCCAGTCTAACCAAGAAGGATTTTGCTGACTCACACTCCCTGCTCTATCCCTATACTTTCTTCCCCAAGGGTACTTGGTCAGACTGAGGCATATCCCAGTACTTAATTTCTCCTTCCTTAACTCTAGACAGCATTCCTCAATCCCCCCACCCCATGTAAGACAAGGGTTATGAGGTCCCTAGCCCATGCTTCAGCCTCCTCCCTTCTCCTGACAACTGTCATCTGTCCTTTTGTTTTTACAAAGCAACTTTATATCCTGTAACTATAATTAAGCCTTCCTTGCCTTTTCTATAGATTGACTCTAAAATGTTGAAACCCTGTGAACAGTGTTACATTGTTCTGACTGTGAAAGAATTGGCTACTGGGCCAAGTAAGTGCTAAGATTACACTTCTCTTCTTCAGCAGCTTTTTGTTTTTCCCGGAGTTCCTAGATGCCTTTCATTTTTTGCTTGCACCATTTGCCTTTATCATTCTTCCTCCACCTCCCACATTCAGTTCCCCATCCAATCAGGAAAAGACTAATAGTCTTTTCCCAGAGGCCTTCCCCAGAGCCCTGACCATCCTGTTCCAATACAAACTGCCTTTCAGGGAGAGCATTCTAAAATACTTGTTTGATCTTATTCAAACCGTATAATCAATAACGGGAGGGGTATGAATCACAGTACAAGAAATATCACTGAGTTTATTTTTCCATATCTGAGCTCCTCAGAGTAGTAGAAACTTAATTGTAGTTTCTTGGGGTCGGGGTGGGATCTCCTTCCCTGGGGTGATGTCTAAATGGTGAAGAAAAGTAAAGTTATAGGCCAGCTATCGGCTCTCTTGGGGTTCACTACTCAAGCCCCTCCCCCACTCTGTCAGTCCCTCCACTAGGAGTAGAGGGGGAAGGGTAGTCAGGTCTCTGACCAGGCAGGGGAGGATGGGAAGAAGAGAGCTAAGCTTTCTGGCTTGTGGGGGAGACTGAGGACAACACAGGGGGATTGAAGGAAAGGAGTAGGTTCATACCTGGGTGAACAGTGCAGGGCTGGGGGAGTCTCTGGGCCCTGCCCACAGAAAAGCAAAGAGACAGCCAGGTGAGGATCCCCAGAGGGGGTTCCCAGGTACTCACAGAGGTCAGTGAGGTGGCTTTGGGAACCATCAAGCCACTCACCAAACTTGCCCTGCCTACGAGGTCCCTGTGGCGGGGAGCTGAAGTGAGACAGTCACCTGAAGGGCTGCCAGGTCCATCTTCAGATGGCTGGGGGCACAGGTGGGTGTCTGTGGCCTAGTCCCACCACCCCACCACACTGCAGTCCCTGGATTTTTCTTTCCCCTGCTGCCTTCCAGCTAGGCTTGGGACACTCTCTCAATTTCCCTACCTACCCAGTGCTTCCGCTAGGCCAGGCTCTGTGCTGGGGGTAGATAAGGGGTCCTAGGCCAGACTGTACCCCCAGGGATGCTTGTAACCTGGAGGGGCACAGACCAGACCCTGACAATCCCAGTCCCGGGAGGGAAGCAGAGGATTGGGTAAAGGGAAGCTGAGACCTGAACAGCGAGGAAACAGCCATTGAAGGGAGATCCCAGCGTGTTCCAGGTGTAAGGCTGTGTGTGTGCAAAGGCTTCAGGGTCTGAAGGCAAATTGGCATTCTGGCTGTGCCAGGAGACGCCGGGAACCTAGGCCGGTGGGGCTGCGGCCAGGCTGGGGTCCCCAGGGAGCTGCCCCGCCGCCCACGCACCCCACCCTCACGGAGGCTGGGCCAACAGATGGGCGGCCAGCCGTGGGGGTGGCGGTCGTCTGGCGGACACAGGCGCACCCACCGCCCGCTCCCGCCCGAGTGACAAAGCGGCAGAGACAAAGGCGCGGCCAACACCTGTCGCTCTTGGCTAGGCTGCCGCTTTTCTCCGCCCGGAGCGGCCGCAGCTGCCAACTGTCACGGGCATCAAGTTACGGGGACCAGACGGCGGCCTCCGCCAGCCGGGCGGGGAGTGGGGGG
>NC_041215.1:136183300-136201699 GCF_002837175.3 Physeter macrocephalus | reverse complement strand
GGGGAAGGGTGGTTGGGCAGGGAGGGCGGGGACCAGGGAAGGGCGGGCGCGGGTGGGACTCAGAGAACGTGGGTTGGGGGCGGGCGGGCAGGGAAGGGAGGGCGGCGGTGGGTGCTGAGGGGGAAAGGGAAGTGAAAGAGGGGTCGGGGAGCAAAGGGGACTAGAAGGAGATGAGGGGAACTCCGGTAGTGAGGGCGATGATGACCAGGAGAGAACAGACGGGCTGTGGGGACAGAGGATGACCCGAGAAGGAGAGCCTAGAGATAGAGCGGTGCGGGCGGGCCTGCGGACCCCGCCCCACTAGGATCCCTGAGCGGGTTGAAGGCGGTGTCGACGTTCGGATGTCAGGACCCACAGGTCCGCAAGAAACGCACTGGGGCCAAGGGCCCGCTCCCACCCCCGCTGCCCTAGGGACCCTCACCTCCCTGGGGCTCTGCAGCCACCCCAGCCCGGGCCTGTAGCTCCCTCCAGGCCCGGAGACCGCGGCCTTTGCTGTGGCTCTGGCCGCCAGGACCCCGGCTCTCGCGCAGGAGCGTTCCTCTCCTGTTGCACCTTGGGTGAACGAAGTCAAGCGTGAATGAATGAACGGGCAGATGATGCGCCCCTGCTAGCACGCACCGCAGACCTGGGCGCCTTGCTCGGGGTAGGAGGGAAACAAGCGCACCCAGAGCCACAGCTCTCCGGGTCATCGCCCCCTCCGGTGCCCCACAATGCCGGGGTGGCGCGGAGGCCCGGCTGGACCCCCCAGTCCCCGGCCGCAGGCCACGCCCCGCCAGCTGCCGGCCGACCCCGGCGGCGGGGCCAGACAAAGCACGCCTCCGCCATTGGCTCTCACGAGCAATCGGCGCCTTGAGATGCAAATAAGGCGCTATAAAAGGGGCGGGCGCCGTTGCAGGCGTGAGGACGCGGCGTAAGACGCCAGGGGGCGAGGGCGGCGGCGGCTGCGGGCCGCTGCGCTGCTAGGGGCGCGGGTGCGCTGCGCTCCGGGCGGTGGAGGTCATGGCTCCGCTCCTGGCGCCCGGCCGGGACCGTGCGGTCCGGGAGGATGAGGACGGCTGCGAGGCGCGGGGGGACCGCAAGGTGCTGGTTGTAGCCGCAAATGGGCGGGCGGGGGGCCGCACAGTGTCGGGGCTCAGTTGCTCGCTTCCCGCAGGCCCGGAAGCCCCTAGTGGAGAAGAAGAGGCGCGCGCGGATCAACGAGAGCTTGCAGGAGCTGCGGCTTCTGCTGGCAGGCGCCGAGGTGAGGCCGGCGGGCGGGCGCCCAGGGGCTGCGGGCGAGCGGGCGGGGCGGGCAGGGGTCGCCGTCCGGCCTCGCCTCACCGACCCTCCCCACCGGGCGCTCCCGCCGGCGCAGGTGCAGGCCAAGCTGGAGAACGCCGAGGTGCTGGAGCTCACGGTGCGGCGCGTGCAGGGCGCGCTGCGGGGCCGGGCGCGCGGTGAGTGGCGGCGGGGCGCGCGGGCGGGGGCGCGGGGCGCGTTCTCCTGGCCTGCCCCTGCCCGGAACCGAGGACTTCCCCTCCTGGAGCAGTGCGCGCCCCCCGCGTCTCCTGGATGAGCCTTGCCCTCGCGGGCCGGGCCACAGCAATCACCGAAGCGGGCGCGGCCCTCTCCCCTCCCACCCCTGAACACAGAACGCGAGCAGCTGCAGGCGGAAGCAAGCGAGCGCTTCGCCGCCGGCTACATCCAGTGCATGCACGAGGTGCACACGTTCGTGTCTACGTGCCAGGCAGTCGACGCCACCGTCGCCGCCGAGCTCCTGAACCACCTGCTAGAGTCCATGCCGCTGCGTGAGGGCAGCAGCTTCCGGGATCTGCTGGGGGACGCCCTGTCCGGGCCACCGGGAGCCCATGGGCGGAGCACCTGGCCAGTAGGAGGCGCCCTGGGGTCCCCACTGCCCAGCCCCCGGGGCTCCGGGGACGACCAGTCCTCCGACCTGGAGGAGGTCACCGAGGCCGAACTGAGCCGGGCGCCTGCTGAGGGGCCGGACTTGGTGCCCGCAGCCCCGGGCAGCCTGACCGCCGCCCGCGTAGCCCAGAGTGTCTGGAGACCTTGGTGACCAAGGGCAGCCTGGGGCCTAAGGGGTGGGCCCTGCCTTCCCATGCTCCAGTCCCTCCTCCCTGGGGTCCAGATATCTGGACCGGGGCAGGGTCCTGGATATCTGCCAGTTCTGCTGCCCTCCTCCCGTGGATGTTTGCAGGGCAGTCCGCAATAACCAGGCCAGCCAGGCCCCTGTTTCTTAAGGGAGTAACGTTTATGGACCATCCCCACCCCCACCCCCTGCCCCCCGCTAGCCCTCTGGTGGGTGGAGGGAAGGAGCTACGGGCAGGAGGGAGTATCTTGCAGGGCTCCCAGGTCTCTCACCTGTCCCAGACTTCTCAGGCACTGTGTGGGTCAGGGGGCAGAGGTGACAGAGGAGCTGAGCCTCTCCTGAGTGCTGGGCACTAGTGTCCTGGCAGAAGGAGACCTCAGGCCCTGGCAGCCCTGGCCATTCAGCCAGGACACAGGGGAGGCATTCTGCAGCACTGCCCAGAGCTGCCAAAGAGAAGCGTGGCTCTCCGTATGTCTTGCGTTTAGCACACTTGAGTTTGTGTATTAGGTTGCCATCAGTTGTTCCAATTCTGTTAAGTAAAGGGTTTTGGAGAGTTAGTTACCCTTCTGAAGTATTGCTGAATGCTGTGGTGTCATTAAGGTGTCAAATGCATAAAGACTAAACCAAGCACATTTTTTCCCATATCTAATGCTGTGAGTGGTTTTAAAACTTCTGCCCCTTTGTCAGAAGTAAGTAGTGTAATGGCAGTGGAGATGGGACACCCCGTGGCGTGGTGTCACGTTGGACGGTGCTTCTACCTCCCTGCTGCCAGGCCATTCCAGATCGGTGTCTCCTCGGGTCCCTGGGCCTGGCCTGCACACATTGTGTGCACCGTGGCGATGGAAACCACGGCATGGAGTTTGTCTCCAGAGTAACTAAGCAGTAGGGAAACGGCCTGTCCCTGGACCATTCTCTTGTTTGTGAGCTTCCAGGAATAAAACAGATGCTTGATTACTAGCCATGTGGTTTGGAAGTTTCTTTCAAAAGTCTGTTTTAAGGTCCATGAGTTTGATGCAGACGTCGCTCTACTTAGGTGGTCAGTTTTCTTGACTGAAGAGGGAGCTTCCCCATTGCCAGTGACCTCGGGGGCATGGAGACCCACCCAGTTCACAGCCCAGGCAGTTTGGACTTAAGGCCAAATTGAGCCCAGGAGGTCAGAACCCTTGGAAGGAGGGGTTGGGCAGCTGGGGCGTAGGCAGATGGCCCTCTTGGCCTGGGTCTGCAGACAGCATGCGGTCAGCTGACAGCAGTCACTGCCACAGGTATCGCGGCCCCTGCCTCTCCAGCTCCAGGACCCCAAAGCAGCTTGTTCTTGTTCTTACTTCGGGTTGGCAGTGCCCAGGCCGGGTCAAGGTGTGACAGTTTAGGATTGACACCTGGGTCTCCTCTCCAGTGTGTGCCTTTGCTTGAAAAACATCTCTCCCAAGAACCCTTTTACAAAGGCCCCCTAGCAGATCCTGGCCACCAGGGGTGTTTCACTGTGGCTCCCCAGTGATTCAGTCTTAGACCTCGGCCACCAGGCTATAACCAGATGCAGCCTAATTTTAGCCGCTGGGGATGAGTTATTGAGGGGTTGGGGTAAGGAGGCAGGTCCATAAAAGAGAGCTCAGGAGAGATGGAGGCTTTTTCCTGGGATTATCTTAATCGCCCCAGTCAGATTGATGTAGGATGTGTCCACAGGGACACGAGAGCAGGTCCACCTGTAAGACCTCTGCCCCGTGTAGCTCCCAGCAGTACCCAAAGGCCACCGTGATGAGCTCGGATGCCATCTGGGGAGCATCAGCCAGGGACTGTTCAGGAGGAACCACTCTTTCCTCTCGTACCCACACTTGTCACATCCTCCCAAGGGGTCCTAGAAGGGGGCCCAGGGGAGCCCAAGACACAGGATTCGAGGTGCAGGAGGCTGACCTGGGGGGAAAGGTGTTGCTGGGACCAGGAGCCCCCTAAGGTCAGACGCCACTAACCCAGAACTCTGGCCCTGGGCCCCCTCCCACCTCTGAGTCAGCTTCTCGGGACCCCCTCAAGAGCGGTGTCTTTTCTTTCTCACAAATGTAAGTGGCTCCCAGAGCAGAGAGCACTGTCAGCCTCCGTGGGGTGAGAGCAGCTTTTGCCTGTGGTGCAGCCTGGGACCACCAGCTTCCTGCCTGCATTCCCATGCTGCCAGACGACCTTCACACCACCTCCTCTCTCTGAAGTACCCAACAAACCCTTGCAAGGCTTGCTCTAGGCATTTGATAGCCTTGCTTCATCATTCCCCGTGAGTTACCTCCTTCCCACTTCAATCCCTGGCCCACTGTCTCAATCCTCTATGAATGCCATACATTGCCACAAACTTGGTGTCTCAAAACAACACACATTTATTTTCTTGCACTTCTGTAAGCTAGAAGTCTGACAGGATTCACTAGGCTAAAGTCAAGGCAAGGCTTCATTCCTTTCTGGAGGCTTGAGGGTGAATCCATTTCCCACTACAGAAGCCGTCCACATTCCTTGGCTGGTGGCCCCCTTCCTTCATCTTCAAAGCAAGCAACGTTGCATCTTTCTGACCTTTCTTCCATAGTCACATTTCCTTCTGACCCTCCCCTACTTCTTCCCTCTTCTTTCTACTTGTGATTACTTTGAGGCCACCTGGATAATCCAGGATAATCTCCCCACCTCAAGGTCCTTAACCCTTAATCAGACTTGCAAAGCCTCTTTCACCGTGTAAGGTAACATAGTCGCAGGGTGTGGAGACGAGGAGGTGGACATCTTTGGGGATCTGCCAGCCACAGCCACCTGCGCCTCTGCCTAGGCCTTCTGCCTTCCTTCGTGAGGCAGTGTGGTGCCAGCCTTCCGCACGGGCTTTGGGTTCCATACCCTCGGACCTGCTCAGTGACCCTGCTCTCTCCACTGCATCATTAATCTCTCCTTCCTTCTGGGTCATTCTCATTGACCTACAAACAAGCTGTAACATCTTCACCTAGAAAAAGAAGAGGGACTTTCCTTGTGGTCCAGTGGTTAAGACTCCGCTCTTCCAACGCAGGGGGCGCGGGTTCCATCCCTGGTCGGGGGACTAAGATCCCACATGCCACGCGGCAGGGCCAAAGAGTAAAAAAATAAAATAAAGAATAAATAGAAAAAGAACAGCTAAAACCTCCTGGTCCCGACGTACCCTATTAACCTCTGCTTCATTTCTCTGCTTTAAAGCAAAATTCCTTGAAAGCATTGTCTACACTTACTGTTAACTGCTTTGGCACCTTTCACTCCTCTTCTTCCTCTCCAGTCAGGCTATTGCCCCCACCCCCGCCCTTGTCAAGAGCTTCAGTGACGTCCATGTTTCCAAATCCAGTGGCTGTATCTCTAAGTTTCAATTTACTCAACCTCCAGTGAAGCACTCCTTAGGTGTTATCACTCTCTCCCTCCTAAAAGGCTCTCCCCTCTCAACCTCAGGAACACTCGCTTTCCGGGCTGTCCTATCTTACTGGCCGTCCTCGGCCTCCTGCCAACTTCTGAATGTGGGCATGCACATCCAAGGCTCTGTGCCCAGCTCTTCCCTATCACCCCTGCCCAGGAAACCCATCTGGTCCATTTGGTTTGTTACATCCACGTGCCCTCGAGCTATAGTCCGTCTCCATTCTGTTGGTCTCCCTATATCCTCCTGTCTACTCAGTATTTCCACTGAGATGTGAGATGGGCATCACAAACCACAGCCAGAACGCAACTGATTCTCACCCGAAAGGCGTTTGGAGGCGCCCAGCAGTCGGCCGCTGGAGACGCTCAGAGATGTTCAAAGGCACTGGAGGCGCTCGGAGGCAGTCGGGAAGCACTCGGCGACGCCCGGAGGCGCTCGGAGGTGCTCGGAAACATTCGGGAGGCGCTCGGAGGCTCTCGGGGTGTTTGGAGGTGCCGAGGCCTTGGCCACGCCCTCTCCGCCCCCACGCCCACGGGGGGCCGCGATGACGTCTGGGAAGTGTCGTTCCAGCCCTTTCGTCTTCCTTTCCCCGAGGTCCCTGCAGGCCGAGCCGGAACTACGACTCCCAGGGGCCTCCCCGGCCCGGAGACCCCTCCTTCCGCCGCCTCGAGCTCCGAGCCCGGGGCCCAAGGGAGCCCAGCGGAGTCCAACGGCGATCGGGGACCTCGCGCGGTCGGTTAAGCGGCTCTGCGGCCGGCAGAGGCTAGGCTGCGGTCCGTCCAACATCCCTGGGACCAGGAGACGAAGCGATGAAGGCGCCGGCGCCCCGCAGCTCGGGCCCTCCTCCTGCGGCTCCAGCCCAGGACCGCTGACCGCCTCCGGTCGCCAGGAGGCCTGGACGTCGGGAATATTAAAAGCGCCCCAGATGGTTCAAAAGTGCAGCCAAAGCTAACAGCGACTGGTGTCGAGGAAAGAGAGAGTCGTTTCAGGCTGTGGCAATGGAAGGAGATTTCTCGAGGAGGGAACACAAGACTTACTGACCCTTCGGGAGACCAAGCCTCAGCTTTGTCCAGCATTCATTCTATAAGTGCCTTGAGCACCTGTTATGTGCGGGGAACACAGAGACGAGAGTGTCCAGACCTTTGCTATCGAGGAACTTGCATTCTCTTGGGATGCGCAAGAGCCCACAGAGAGCCGCAAGCCACCACATACTGCCCAGAGGTAGACAAAGGCGTTGCTTGGTGGAGAGTGGCCAGAGAAGCCCAGAGCTCATCAGGTTATTAAAGACAGTCCTTGGGTTTAAATGGATCTGAAAGGAGGAGGGATAAGGTTTTAAACCTGTGACCCAGAGGCCTTCTAGCTCCTCATGGGGGCACGCAGGCCTTTTGCTCTTCCACCCTCATACAAGAAACTGCCCTCCCCTGAAGATCGTACACTCTGGCCGTCCATGTCTGTTCTGCTCCTAGTTGTCATATGCTGTCCGTCCACTGTCAACAGATGGCACTTGGGGCCCCATCTTCCTCTCCCCTCCAGATCCCGCCCCACCTTAACCTGGGAAAGTCATGTAGGTGCTGTAGCAGGTACACGACTTCTCAGTCAATGTATGTACTGTAGTAGACTTCTCAGTCAATAACCATGCCACGGGCTTTGTCACCCCTTAACAGTTAAACTAGCTGCAAAACCCTAAGCTCCTGCCTTCCATCCACTCCGTCCCAGGAAACTTGTTTAGACCTCATCGGGGTCTCCTAGTTACTGTCCTGCCGTTTCCTTCACAGTCAGGTTTCCTGAGAATAGTCTCTATTCTTACTTTCTTCATTTCCTCTCCTGCTTGCTCGTCACAAAATTTCACCATTTTCCATTTCCCACCATTCTACTGAAAACTTCTGGCAGTCTCTGGCAAAGACCTAGTTGCCAGGTAGACCCTTCATTTCCATCTTACCTAAGTGTTACAGCATCTGACACTGTCAATAACTTCTTGCTTCTGCATCTAGCTTTCTTTTTTCATCTTCAACCATTCCTTCTCAAGTTCGAGACAGGGCTCTTCTCCTCAGCCCACCCTGTAAATATCACCATGTCCCACGTCTTCCTCGGACCTGTTATCTCTAAACTATGACCTGTATGATCTCCGTGGCTTCACCTGCTGCATCACTGACTCCAAAAGGGACCTCCAGCCCAGTCCTCTCTGGAGCTGAGGTCGGGTTGGTCCAGATGCCCTGGTTGTCACCTCTCAGACATCCCACAGGTTCTTCAAACTCAGCTCAAACCTGAACTCGGCTTTCCTGCAAAGCCTGCCCTTTCTTTCATGTTCTGGAACCCTGAGAGCAGCATGGCCATCATCAGCCACTCAGGGCAGAAACCGGATATTCAGGGAGACACCCAATTTTCCTTCAGTCCCACCCTGCAAGCGGCGTCCAGGAAGTGTCAGTTCTACATCTTTAATGGGTGGAGTGAAGGAATGAATGATGAGTTTGCATCCTATACCTTATCCCTTTTCCTCTGTTCCTGCTGCTACCTTCTCAGTTCATGTCCTTATCACTCACCTGGAGAATGACAGTGGTCATTAAGTCTCTACATCTAGTATTACCTCCTGAACTTAAGTCCTTCAAAAGCCCAGCACTCCGCAGATTAGCAGGTGCAGTAGGCCCACAACTCCCGTGGGTCGGCTCGGAACTTCATAGCACCGCCCCTGTGCCCCGCTCCTGTCCCATCCTCCTGCTAGGTGTTTGTCTTGCTGCGCTGCTGGCTCACTGCTTGCCTTCAAGGTTGGCTCAGATGTCACCTGTGGGAAGCATTTCCTGGTCCCCTTGGTTTTATGTAGCTTCCAAGGTTTCTCTCTTGCGTTTCCATGATGGTACATTTCAAACAATGTGTATTTATTCATTCCACAATGTTTCTTGCATGCCTCCTCTTTGTCAGGCATTATTCTAGTTGCTGGAGATAAAGTTTCTTCTCATGCTTATATTGTAATGAGGGAAAGGGACAAGAAATAAGTGCTGTGGCAGATGGTGTTTACGTGCCAAGAAGAAAAATCAAGCAGGTCAAGGGGACAGGGAGTGATGGTGTGGAAGCAGGGTGCAGATTGATGATACAGGTGACTGTAGGTTTTGTCTGAGCGGAAAACAGATGATATGGGGGAACAAGCAAGCCGCTGTCCTGGGAAGGGGTGGTCCAGGCAGAGGAAATAAGTGCAAAGGCCTGGAGGCAAGACGACGCAGGGCCTGTTAAAGGGACTGTGCTGCTGGGTCCCTGAGTCTCTTAAAAAATACTCATGTTTTCTGTACTTATTGACACGCACCAGGTACCAAGGGACAGTTATGTCAAGCGCTCTATTCATGTGCCCTTATCAGTTCCTTACATGTCACAGTAACCCTCTAAGGCAGGTATTACTATTCTTAATTTCACAAATGAGGAAACTGAGGCTCAGATAGGTCAAGTAACATTTTCTTAAACTAGATTTTTGTTGTAAGAGGAATACACACTCCCAGGAAAAGTCGGGCATCACCGGAGGCCTGCAGTGGAAGGCCCAAGGGCTTCCCTCTTATTCTGCACCTTCATCCCTCTCTCCAGGAGTCTCCAGGTTTAACAGTTTCCTGGGTGTCTTTTACGAGGCTTTCTACGAATCCAGAAGCATATAATGGGATAGGATAAATGTCTTTCTCTTCTCATGCAGATGGGCCCATTTGTCCATACCATTCTGCAGTGTTTTTTAACCCAACAATAGAATCGTTTATTCAACAGTGTAGACGGTGCATCTGCTGTGTGGCGAGCACTGTCCTAGGCGCTGGGGACACGGGTGAGGAGGAAAAAGCCCCTCCTTCACGGGACCTCCTGGCCCACCGCACCCGTACATGCAGACCCTCCTCGTGCATCTTAACCCTGCAGGTGTCCTTCCCCTCCAAGGTTTTGCTAAGATCAATACTCAGCGAACAACCTGGGTACTTTGTAACATACCGTATAAATTTCATTGAAACGTGTAAACCTTGTCCGATTGCTGCCCTGAAAAACTGTCTCGATTTACACTCCCACCTTCAGCAGATGAGGGTGGTGGTTTTCCACACTCTTGTTCACGGGGCATTCCTAGTTCCCTGATTTACTACTGTCAAAACTTCTTTAAGGGAAGGAGATGAAATTGGGGGGTTGCCTCTCGGCATCTTTTGAGATAATCACATGTTTTCTTGTGTGCGTCCTCTGGCCTATCACGTGAGGTATTTTGTGATTGGGATTCACCGATAATGAGCAATGCTTGTGTTTCTGTTACGAGCCCCAGTGGTCATGGTGGGATCAAGGTCCTGCTGAACTCGGTTTGTATATAATTTCGTGTAGGATTTTTTAGACTAGATTTTATTTGTGAGAGCAGTTTTAGGTTCACAGAAACGTTGAGCAGAAGATACAGATGTTTCCGTATAGTCCCTGTCCCCACACGTGTATGACCTCCCCCATCATCAACATCCCTTGCCAGGTGCTGTGACACATCATTGTCACCCAAAGTTTATAGTTGACACTAGGGTTCACTCTCCGTGTTTGTGGTACATACTCTGGATTTGGACAAATGTATAACATCTGCCCACCATTGTCATTCACGCAGAGTAGTTTCACTGCCTTCAAAATCTTCTGTGCTCCCCCATTCATCCCTCCCTCCTCCCGGCCCCCGACAGTCACTGATCTTTTTCAGCCTCCAGACTTTTGCCTTTTCCGGAATGTTGTGCAAGGCTTTTGTATCAAAATTCCTAAGGGATGTTGTTCTATCGTTTTCTTTTGTGTGCCGTCCGGTTGGGGCGTCCGCGTTTCTCTGCCTTTATGAAAAGCTCGGGAGCCTTTTGTTTCTCTGGGCTGTGGAACAGCTGGAGTGGCGCTGGGGCAATATAGTCCTTAAGTTCTGAAAGCATCCGGCTTGAAGTCACCTGTCCCATTCTGTCCTGTTCCCAGTGTCTTCACAGGCCGCATGGGGGTGGGTGGGCTTGGTTTTTGGTGTCTTGAGCCTTTTTTTGTTTTTAATATTTATTTATTTATTTTGGCTGTGCCGGGTCTTAGTTGCAGCAGGCAGGATCTAGTTCCGGACCAGGGATCGAACCCCGGCCCCCTGCCTAGGGAGCGCAGAGTCTTACTCACTGGACCACCAGGGAAGTCCCGGTGTCTTGATCCTTGAACAGGCAATTTCTGTCCCTTCTGTGTTCCTGCCTCTTCTGTTTTCTCTCTCCTTTCCCCTCTCCCACGCCCCTCTTTACGTCGCACGCCTGCGTCCCTCTGTAAAACGGCCCTGGCAATGGTACCGGCCTTGTTCTGAGCATGAAGTGGGACAGTGGGCGCAGAGCCCTTTCCAATCCCCTTTGTGTCCCCGCTTCCTCCCACTCCCCGTCCCTCTCTGCTCACTCATGGGTCTCTCTCTCTCTCCCTCCCCCTCTGCCACTTTCATCCTTACTTTTCCTCACCTCTTCTCCCCTTCCCCCCGCCCCGCCCCCCCGCTTCTTTTGGCTTCGCTGCCTCTCCTGGAAGGAGATGAAATTGGGGGGTTGCCTCTCGGCATCTTTTGAGATAATCACATGTTTTCTTGTGTGCGTCCTCTGGCCTATCACGTGAGGTATTTTGTGATTGGGATTCACCGATAATGAGCAATGCTTGTGTTTCTGTTACGAGCCCCAGTGGTCATGGTGGGATCAAGGTCCTGCTGAACTCGGTTTGTATATAATTTCGTGTAGGATTTTTTAGACTAGATTTTATTTGTGAGAGCAGTTTTAGGTTCACAGAAACGTTGAGCAGAAGATACAGATGTTTCCGTATAGTCCCTGTCCCCACACGTGTATGACCTCCCCCATCATCAACATCCCTTGCCAGGTGCTGTGACACATCATTGTCACCCAAAGTTTATAGTTGACACTAGGGTTCACTCTCCGTGTTTGTGGTACATACTCTGGATTTGGACAAATGTATAACATCTGCCCACCATTGTCATTCACGCAGAGTAGTTTCACTGCCTTCAAAATCTTCTGTGCTCCCCCATTCATCCCTCCCTCCTCCCGGCCCCCGACAGTCACTGATCTTTTTCAGCCTCCAGACTTTTGCCTTTTCCGGAATGTTGTGCAAGGCTTTTGTATCAAAATTCCTAAGGGATGTTGTTCTATCGTTTTCTTTTGTGTGCCGTCCGGTTGGGGCGTCCGCGTTTCTCTGCCTTTATGAAAAGCTCGGGAGCCTTTTGTTTCTCTGGGCTGTGGAACAGCTGGAGTGGCGCTGGGGCAATATAGTCCTTAAGTTCTGAAAGCATCCGGCTTGAAGTCACCTGTCCCATTCTGTCCTGTTCCCAGTGTCTTCACAGGCCGCATGGGGGTGGGTGGGCTTGGTTTTTGGTGTCTTGAGCCTTTTTTTGTTTTTAATATTTATTTATTTATTTTGGCTGTGCCGGGTCTTAGTTGCAGCAGGCAGGATCTAGTTCCGGACCAGGGATCGAACCCCGGCCCCCTGCCTAGGGAGCGCAGAGTCTTACTCACTGGACCACCAGGGAAGTCCCGGTGTCTTGATCCTTGAACAGGCAATTTCTGTCCCTTCTGTGTTCCTGCCTCTTCTGTTTTCTCTCTCCTTTCCCCTCTCCCACGCCCCTCTTTACGTCGCACGCCTGCGTCCCTCTGTAAAACGGCCCTGGCAATGGTACCGGCCTTGTTCTGAGCATGAAGTGGGACAGTGGGCGCAGAGCCCTTTCCAATCCCCTTTGTGTCCCCGCTTCCTCCCACTCCCCGTCCCTCTCTGCTCACTCATGGGTCTCTCTCTCTCTCCCTCCCCCTCTGCCACTTTCATCCTTACTTTTCCTCACCTCTTCTCCCCTTCCCCCCGCCCCGCCCCCCCGCTTCTTTGGGCTTCGCTGCCTCTCCTCCTCCATCTTTCTCCAGCCTCCTCTGCCCCGCCTGCCATCTCCAGCCGTGGGTGTGGCTGGGGACAGTGCAGCTTCTGCAGGGCTGGTGACTCTTCCTCCCTGTCCTCCACTGCAGGCTCTGAGCTCCCCACGTGCCGAGGCCGGGGCCTGGCTGCCGCGGTCACCCTGCCGAGAGGGCTTCGGGACACCGAGGGAGTGTGCCCGGCCGTGCCTAGGTGAGTCCGGGGACGGGGGGGCAGGTGGAGCGGGGGGCAGAGAGCAGGAGGCATGATGCGCCCCTCCTTTGTTTCTTCCTCCACTGCCCACAGACAGCCCTGCCGGTCTCGACCCTGGTAGTTAAAGGGGGCACCCCGGCCGGCGTCGCTGGGGACCAGCGCAGCAGCGGAGTCCCTGGTGAAGGACCACAGGCTCGCTGGTGGAGGCTGGGTGGAAGCAGGAGGGAGAAGCGCACGCTCCTCGTATAAACTGGCACGTGGGACGCATACGGGAATGTCATAGCTGCAGGGCAGGCCCCAGCTCTTGGCTTTTTCCGCAGGCTTTGCCACGGACCCAGTGTGTACCAAGACCGGGCATCCCTGGACCCCTCCGGAGGCTTTGCCGTCCCTGCGGGCTCTAGAAGCGCAGCCCGGGTTGGGGACCTCTCTGCTGGGCCCTGAACGAGCTCTGAGGCCGGGCAGGGTGGGGGGTGGAGGGGGAGGATGCACATCCTGCTCTAGGGAAGCTGAGAACAAATCTGTGGGGGCAGCTTTGCACCCTGTAACCAGGAGGAGTTCCGGCAGAGAATTTCACCAGCTTCGGGGGAGCAGGGCTTCCGCCTTGAAGGAAATGTGATTTTAGGGGAGGCAGACATTCCCTGACCATTCGTGTCTAAGAAACAAAGGCCACGAGAGGAAAACAATAAGTAAGGCTGGGGGCTGGGAAAAGGTGAGGCAGCCTCCGGCAGGCAGGCTCCTGAAGGAAGACTTCCTGGAGGAGGTGGCCCGTGAGCCCTGCAGGTGCCCTTGACAGGCGGAGAGGAGGTTGAGCAGAGACCGCCTTTCCTGTAGGACTCTCGGTGCCCACACCTGCACGGGAGGACCGGGAGGGGCTGAGGCAGGGCTGGGGTGGGGGAGTGCGGCACGAGGGGTCGGGCCTGGGGAGGGGCCGCCTCTGGGGCTCCCTGTCCTCCCTCCGTCCTTTCCGTGGTTGCGGAGTCTGCATCGGGTCTCCTTCTTCAGCAGCTCCCAGGGAGCAGCTTCCTGGCCGTTGGATCTGGAAGGCTGGTCAGACTCCACGAGGTCCAGCCGCGCCCCGGCCCTCCCTGGGCTCTGGGGGCAGAGCCGGGGCAGGGGGTCTAGTCCGGCACCCCCGTCCCCCGTCCCCCAGGGCTGTGCAGGGACAGGGCTGGTGGGAGCTGAGCGCTCGGGACCCCAGACCCTGGAGCAGGAAACTGACAAAAGTAGATAATGGGAAAGTGAGCTGTCGCCGGGTAACACACCGCCCCACCACGTAGGGGCGTGACACAAACCTCTGTTATCTCACAGTTTCTGTGGGTCAGGGGTCCAGGCATGACTGGCGGGTGCCTCTGTCTCGAGCGGTCTTACAAGGCTGCAGTCGGTGTCGGCGGGACCGTGGCCTGTGCGGAGGCTCCACCTAGAGGGTCCGGGCTCGCTCCCGGGTCGTGGGCAGGATTCAGTTCCTCGGGAGCTACTAGATGGGGGCCTCGTTACTTTCTGATGTTTGGTTGGAGGCCTCACTCCGTTCTTTGCCACGGGGGCCTCTTCAGAGGGCAGCTCCCAGCAGGGCGGGGGACCTGCATCTGATGGAGCGTGTGAGAGGACCACCGAGGGGGAGGAAGGCTTCTGCAGCCCCGTTCCAGGAGCGGCAGCCTGTCACTCTGTGCTGTGTCCTGTTCCTTAGGTTCGGCCCACACTCCGGGGGAGGGGGTCACGCAGGGTGCACACACCAGGAGAGTGGGGACCCCCCAGGCCTGCAGGCGTGGGTCTCTCCAGAGGTGGTAATACTGTGTCCAGTATATTAGTTTTGTATTTTAACTGTTACTTTAGAAACCGTAGCCTGGACCATTACATCATGAGACAGATGTACCCAGAGGGTTACAGGCAATGACAAGAGGTGCGCTCGTGTAGAAGGGGTTCTGTCTGCATCCTTCCCCGTGTAAGCCTTTCCAAGGCCTCTGATTACTCGTAACTCCCGCTTCCTGAGTGACATAGAGCATCTTTTCTTTAGCCTATGGGTTATTTGAATTTTCCTTGGAGCTGGGTTGGGCCCCCAATCTCCTGGGAGTGTAGAAACACCCGGGAAAATCTGAGCAGGGCCCCGACGCCCTCGCAGGGACCCACACAGGCCACACAGCCCAGGCCTGGCACAGCTGAATCTCAGTCTTGCTAGAGCATCTCGTGGTGTCCCTGGAGCGCGAGAACCCGGGGAGCGGCTGCAAGTCCGTGGCGCCCCCCAGACCCCTGGGAGGCCGAGTAGGAGGGGCTGAGCGACGGCGGGGCAGCAGCTCTCAGCCGCAGGGTTGCAGCCGCTGTTGATGTTGCGGCTCTCCGATCGCTGTCTTGTGTCACCCTGCACAGGGGCCATGGGGAGCTGGCACCTTTGGCTGCTCTTCCTTTTGTGGTCTGTGTAATAAGCGGAACCTAAAAGGGCTCGCTCTTTCTTTACTGGCAAATCTGTCAGCCTTGGCCACCTGTGCTTGACAGAATGGACGGGAAATTAGGGGAGGCGGGAAGGAGGGATTCAGCCCTCAGCCCGTCTCCACATCTCCCCTCGCCAGGTGCCAGATCCTGCTTTCCGGGCCTGCTTTCCTCCTGGGCCCCTTGGGGTCTGGCCACCTTGCCCTCAGGATATTATGCCCAGAACTGCCCCAGCCATGCCACCTGGAGACACTCCCGGACTGGGCCAGCTCTCAGGTGGACCAGCATTTGAAGCAAGGTGTGGAGGACTCCAGCTACCTTGTCTTTTCCCCGACACCTTGTGATGGACATTTGCAACCGCTTAGCAAAGTTGAAGGAATTTTACACCACACGCCTGTATACCCACCACCAATGGTCCCCCTCATGTTTTCCTAGGCTCTCACTTTATCACATCTAGGTAACCCTCCTCCTTTAATCCATTTTATTTTTGATGCAGAGTCAATTTTAGCCTTAAGTGTGCTTTCCCCTGCATACTTCAGCGTATACATCATTAACTAGAGTTCATGATTCACAGTCTTTTTCTTTTAATGTAAAACTTACAACGAAATGCCCTGCTTGTAAGTGAACATTTGCTGAGTTTTGACAGATGTATCCTTTTTTGTAACTCAGACCCTTATTGAGATACTGAGCGTGCCCGTCACCCCCAGAGTTCCCTCATGCTCCTTCTGGTCGACCCCCAGTGCACTCAGAGGCAACCACTCGGTGTCCTGCGTAGTGATACTGGAGCCTAAAGCAAAAGGAAAAAAATGTTTTTTAATGACTAATTTTTTTCCCCAGAACACTGAAGTAGGTGAAAACCCATTGAAAAATGAAAGTAGATATATTAAAACTCAAAATATTTTAAGTTTAAATATTTTATTTATACCAAAACCAATTGATAATTTTGCTTTCCTGGTTTTAGTGGAAACAAATTCAATATTTCCAAAGTCTACTACTTATCCTTTTTTTCTTTTTTTAACTTATTTTTTGGCCGCACTGCGCAGCATGTGGGATCTTAGTTCCCCGACCAGGGATCGAACCCGCGCCCCCTGCAATAGAAGCATGGAGTCTTAACCACTGGACTGCCAGGGAAGTCCCTACTTATCTTGTTTTTAATGGAGAGAATTGCCACACTAATTTCTTTTGACCAAGTGATCTTAAATAATTTTTCATTAACTGCTACTCACTGAAATGTCTTACATGATGCCATGGCGACTGGGCGTGCTAACAGCCTTCTCAAGGCCATGTCCAAATTGGAAGGGATTGCACTAAGCAAATGTGTGAATCAGTCTTCGAAGATCCAAACACAGTGTTAATTTTATATTATAAATTACTGACATTGCATGCTGCTTAAACCGTATCTGATGAAATTCCTGTAGGACTTAAATCAGATATCCGAGTCAAATAAGTGGCTGCTTTGTGTAAATCAGATGTATCCATAGAAAATAACTTTTCTCCAGCTAAAAATTCAAAATGTAAAGACACTTTAATTTTTCATATCTTCATATCAAGTGTGAAATTAGAGCATCTATAACCTCCTTTGCATTTGATATGCAATGCAGGTTTCTTATAACTGACACTCATCCAGTGATTCATTTCCAGTTTCTGTACTTTTATTTTAAAGCTGAAGTGCAGCATTTGTGGTATAGTGGTGAGCATAGCTGCCTTCCATAAAATTGAAGCAGTATACCCATATCTTTTGCTAAAATTTTACGTTCATCAAACATTCCTTCAAAGTTACTGTTATTTATTGTAAGCAAAGGGACAGGCCTTCTGTTAGGCATGGAACGTTATGTATAGTCATTCTTTTTTTATTGTATAGCCTTCATAACTTTTCCACTTGGTTTAGAATATCATCCCACACAGATAGATTGCATAAAATTATGCAATTATTTACACCAAGATGCTTTTGATGTTAGCATAATGTATTTTTCATTTGATATATATATGTTTCAATATTTATGTCTTTGTGTGTGAAGTGCCTTGATTTCATTTAATCTTGATCCTCATGGGGTATCTGGATGTGGTTTTTTTTTAAAAAAAAATAGATTTATTTATTTATTTATTTATTTATTTATTTATTTTTGGCTGTGTTGGGTCTTCGTTGCTGTGCGTGGGCTCTCTCTAGCTGCGGCGAGCGGGGGCCACTCTCCGCTGCAGTGCGCGGGCCTCTCACTGTGATGGCCTCTCTTTGTTGCTGAGCACGGGGTCTAGGTGCGTGGGCTTCAGTAGTTGTGGTTCATGTGCTCTAGAGTGCAGTCTCAGCAGTTGCCGCGCACGGTCTTAGTTGCTCCGTGGCATGTGGGATCTTCCCGGACCAGGGCTCAAACCAGTGTCCCCTGCACTGACAGGCGAATTCCCAACCACTGCGCCACCAGGGAAGCCCCCTGGATGTGTTTTTAATGTAGGTTTTAGGATAGACATAAGAATATCCCATCTGCTCATCCATTTTTGAAAATTCACACACAAAATATATATGTATATATATATTTATATATATCTCCTTTGTACAATGCTAAAAAAGTTATCAAATTTGATTTCCTGGAAGCAGCATTTTTACATATTAAGGTTATGAGCTGAGGAAGGCACAAATCTGGCATAATCACATTTGGGGAAAATAATGTCTTATACACTCTTGTATAAACTGCCGTATTTTCTCCATTAGCATATACCCGGCCACAAGCATTTTTCGTGTCAATATCTTCTTCCAACCTCTAATTTCATAAGCTAGACTTAGAAAGTTTCTTCTTTCATTCAGTAAAGTCAATGCAACTTATTTTATTGTTACGACATTGTTCTCAATGTGAGTAGACCTCATAGTCCGACACACTTGTTCACAATAGGCTACTTCTGGTGGAAAATCAAAACGTAAAAAGTACTTGTTCCTTTCATTCTTGATAGTATTTCAGACCTCCTGTGATTTGCTTGTAGCATGATACATTTGTTTTGAATTTCATTAACAAGACACACGGACTTCCAATAATTTCCTGTGATTCTCTAAGATTGAAATTATGTTTTCCTCAGAGTGTAACATCTAAAATCACTCAGCATATCGTCATTTGTGTTTCTTTGATTTTATCATCTGCAAAACATCGTCTCAAAGCACTGAGCTGATCTCCCTGTGCTACGCGGCTTCTTCCCACTAGCTGTCTATTTTACATTCGGTAGTGTCTATATGTCGATGCTACTCTCCCTTCGCCCCAGCTTCCCCCTCCCACCCCATGTCCTCAAGTCCATTCTCTATGTCTACCTCTTTATTCCTGCCCTGAAACTAGGTTCATCAGTACCTTTTTTTTTTTTTTAGATTCCATATATATGCGTTAGCATACGGTATTTGTTTTTCTCTTTCTGACTTGCTTCACTCTGTATGACAGACTCTGGGTCC
>NC_041215.1:136176482-136183172 GCF_002837175.3 Physeter macrocephalus | reverse complement strand
GTAGTTCTATTTGTAGTTTTTTAAGGAACCTCCATACTGTTCTCCATAGTGGCTGTATCAATTTACATTCCCACCAACAGTGCAAGAGGGTTCCCTTTTCTCCACACCCTCTCCAGCATTTATTGTTTCTAGTTTTTTTTGATAATGGCCATTCTAACCGGTGTGAGGTGATACCTCACTGTAGTTTTGATTTGCATTTCTCTAATGGTTAGTGATGTTGAGCATCTTTTCCTGTGCCTCTTGGCCGTCTGTACGTCTTCCTCGGTGAAATGTCTATTTAGGTCTTCCACCCATTTTTTAACTGGATTGTTTGTTTTTTTGATATTGAGCTCCATGGGCTGTTTGTATATTTTGGAGATTGATCCTTTGTCTGTTGTTTCCTTGCAAATATTTTCTCCCTGAATGTTTTCTAAAAACACTTCCATTTTAGAGAGCATCATAATGAGATATCAAATTTTCAAGGTCACACCTTCTGTTTAAATTTTTTTTAATATTTGAAACCTTTTTTTTTTTTTTTTTTTTTTTTTTTTTTTTTTGTGGTATGCGGACCTCCCTCTGCTGTGGCCTCTCCCGTTGCGGAGCACAGGCTCCGGACGCGCAGGCTCAGCGGCCACGGCTCACGGGCCCAGCCGCTCGGCGACATGTGGGATCCTCCCAGACCGGGGCGCGAACCCGGTTCCCCTGCATCGGCAGGCGGACGCGCAACCACTGCGCCACCAGGGAAGCCCTGAAACCTTTTTGAGGGTTGCAAAAGTTTGATTCTGTTGTATAATTGTGGGGAAATATGCATGAAAAATAAAGACACTTCTTTGGAGTAAATAAGCCAGTCACAGTGAATTTACTTGCTATTACAATAGTTAAAAAAAGAAGAAAAAAAGATTAAGAAGAATCTTTGGCTTTCATGTGAAATAGATTCTCTAAAACGGATTCTCTAAAAGCTACCCTTGTCCTTTGTTGGGTCTGTGTTGAGTTACAGTCATTTTTATTTTATCACACAGTAGCAGCCATAATGGAGAACTATTAAAATGTAGTTCAAAATGGCATCTTCTTACTTTTGCTTCTTACTTTTGCTCACATTCATGGTCACTAGTTTCTGAAATTTCTAAAATTTCTCTTTATTTTCCAACTAAAAATCTTTAGCTCTGAATTTGATGGTAGCTCTGTTCTAATAATGTCAGTGTTAAGGGACCCTCGTTTTTAGTAGCTGGAATACTGTTTTTCTAGTCAAACTTGCAATTGTCCCCTATAATTTTGATCCATTTCTGTACATATTTTTCTTCCTTTCCTGAATATTGCACCACTTGGCTTTGTAGTTACCATATTTGTCTAAAACAATTTAGTATACATTTTAAATATATTTATTAATGAATTATTTAATTATAACAAATATAATATTTAATTTACATTAACTTAATATGAATTATAATATTTAACAAGTAGGCATACGTAAAGTTTTGTGTCAAAAATAGAGAAATCAATTGCTGTTTGGAAGGTAAAATTGTACAGTCACTGTGGAAAAGAGTTTGATGGTTTTTCAAAAAGTTACACGTAGAACTACTTTATGACCTAGCAATTCCACACCTAGGCAAAAACCCCAAAGAAGTGAAAACAAGGACTCAAACCGATTGTTGTACATCAACGTTCATAGCAGTGTCAGTCACGATAGCAAAAAGGTGGAAACAACTCAAGTGTCCTTCAACAGGTGAATGTTTAAACAAAATGTGGTATATTTATACAATAGAATATTATTTAGCCAAAAGAAAAAAAAGGAATGAAGTTCTAATACAGGCTACAACATGGATGAATCTCGAAAACATTTTGCTAGGTGAAATAAGCCAAACACAAAAGAACAAATGGTGTATGATTCCACTTATATGAGGTACCTATAAGAGGCAAATTCATAAAAACAGAGGAGAACTGGGGTTACCAGAGGTGGGGGGAAGGTAGGGATAAGGAGATGTCATTTAATGAGTTTCTGCTGGGATAGCAAAAAAGTTCTGGAAATAGATAATAATGATGGTTGCCTGACATTGTTAAAGTATTAAAAAGCCACTGAATTGTACACTTAAAAATGGGTAAAATCGGAAATTCCCTGGTAGTCCAGTGGTTAGGGCTCCACGCTTCCACTGCAGGGGGCACAGGTTCAATCCCTGGTTGGGGAACTAAGATACCGCATGCCGTGTGGCATGGCCAAAAAAAAAAAAAAAAAAAAAAAAAGAAAAGAAAGTGAAGAAAAATGGCTAAAATGGTAAATTTTCTGTTATGTATATTTTATTACAATAAAAAAAATCAGCTAAAGAGAGTATCGACTAAGCTGAACATAAATGTACCCTATGACCCAATAATTCCACCTCTGGGCATACCCCAATGGAAATGGGTACCAATGTTCACCAAAAGACTCATACAGGAATGTTCATAGCAGCACTATTTGCAATAGCCCTCGACCGGCCACCACTCAGCTTTTCATCAACATGAGGGTGCACAAGTAAGTGGTGGTACATCCAGGTGAAGAAGTATTATACCGCGATGAACAGGACTGAACTATGACTAAGCAACAGTGCAGGTGACTCTCACCAACAAAATGCTGGGCGAGAGAAGTCAGAGGTGGAGGAACACAGACTGTATGATGCCATTTACAGAAAGTCCAAACCCGGGCAAGACAAATCTGTGGCATAGTGCTAATCTTGGGGGGTCATGACTGGAAGTGGCTTCTGGGGTGCATGTTCTGTTTTTTTATCTGGGCCCTAGTTAATGGGCACATTTACTTTGTGAAAATTCATCAAGCTGTACACTTATGATCTGTGCATTTCTTTAAGTATGGTTTTACTTCAATTAAAAAAAAAGCTTACTTAAAAACACCCACAGAAATCAATTACTACAAATAGCAGAAAATTATGTACCCAGTGGAGATAAAGTAGTAAAGACCTTTTTATGTAAAAAGTAAATAATGCTGACCTATTTCTCACAGTCTTAAGTGAATAGAGTATGAAAGTTTCCTGGTAAGTTTATTCTTCTGGTTAAAAAATTTCAGAAAATGTTTGATCAAGTCTCATTTAGGGAAGTCAAATTATATTCATAAATAAAATTTGTATTGCTCACCTAAATGCCCGAGATGGGGGTCTTCCAATTGGATGACTTCAAGGCAGGAGGACAATGGGCTGAGTCATATTTTCAAAGAGCTCTCTCCTTTTCTGGAAAATCAGGAGAGCAAGGAATCTACCAGAGAGAAGGCAGTCTCATTTGTCTAGGAAAGAAATACCAGGGCTTGGTGTGCCATCATGGTCGCAGAAATGGGATGTTGTTGAAGGGTTCTGGAAGTAGGACAGGCAAGACCTACCACCTGAATTGGACGTCGGCGTGAAGGAAGGTAGGAATCAAAGGTGACACCTAGGTTTCGGCAGGAGCCACTGGGTGGATGGTGAGCTGAGAAAGACTGGGGAGAACAGGTTTGCGGGGAGAGTTGTATTTGGCATATGTTTAATCTGAGATGCCTGTTAGTCATCCAAGTGGGGATGATGAGGAGACAGGTGGAGACGTATGCATGCAGAGTTCCAAGAAGAGGTCAGGGCAAGAGTCATGCATGGATGTGTCATCAGAATATGGTGTCTTTAAAGCCAAAGAACTAATAAGAATGACTTTGGAAGAGAGTAAACTGAAGACAAAAGAGGGTCTAAGGACTATGCCCTGGGCACACCAACATTTAAATAAAGAGAAGCCAAAAAATTGAATCTGAGAAAAGGGGCTCAGAGTGGGCCCGCATTTCCCTCTAATGTGAAGCAGGTGGGATTGCAAGGCCTCTGGGGCTCTTTCTGCCCTGATAATATCTGGGTCTATAATTCTGTGAGACGGCTACAGATTGCAGACAGAGGGTGGAGGCAGGGGAGGGCGCAACCGTCCACCACCTTTCGGGAACATGGAGATTTTTCTAACGTTAAAAATGTCTATGGCTCCCCCACTGAGATTGGCTCACCCTCTTGGCATTTAGGGCCCTTGAGAAGTGACCCCAAGTTAACTGTCCCACCCGCCAATCCAAGTCCTCTCTACCCCTTACGGAGGCCTAGCGGCCCCACACCCATGCCTTTCCTGCTCTGCCCTCTGCCGCAGTGAATCTCTCATTTTGGTATCTGAACATCACACCCAACTTTCAAGGAAGATTTTCCACTCTGGCTAGTAGATATAGGAACTATTCCTGGCCCTGTGTGAACTGCAAGAATTAGGGTCCCTCTTCCTTCCTGGTTGTTCTTTCCTCAGCCTTAGGGAGATTTCTCACCCAGGTGCTAATGGGTTCTCACCTGAAGCGGCAGGGGCACCCTCTGCAGCCTATCAAAAGGCAATATTACCTTCCTCACAAGTTGAGAGACCTACCTGTTTGGTCCCAAATAGGCAAGCGGTGGTCTCAGTTCTCTGCCCCTTTCTTAAAGGACACGTTTCACAATAAAAATAGCACCGCAAATTAATTTTGCACAGTGTGAGAGATTTTCTGACATTTACTCCAATTTCCCCAAACCAGTGTTGCTATAAAGTTCCTTTCCCCATTGCCACGGAAAATAGAACAGTTATTTGTCATTTTCTTCCTTTTTCAGTCCTTTCTCACAGTGCACAAAACATGCCTGAATGACAGGTTATTCAATCATTATTGCTGCATTTTACAGACCCCAAAACTTGGCAGTTTACAACAACCCCTTTATTTGTGCTTGGCCTGGCACTTCTTGCTTCAGACCCTTCGTTTTGTTGCAGTTGGAACTTCCGACATTTTTTCCTGGAAATCTTCTCTTCTTTACTATTGTGGTACTGTTGATTCATCTATATTTTTATATTCTTTCTAACATATCTGTTAGTTTCCTAGTCTAATTTTATTCTTTACTTTGTTATTGTTCTTTTTTTGTTTGTTTGTTTTTGCTACCCCACGCGGCTTGGGGGACCTTGCTTCACGAGCCGGGGGTCAGGCGAAACTCCTGTGGTGGGAGCTGCAAGTCCAAACAACTGGACTAACAAGAGAACCTCAGACCCCAGGGAATATCCATTGGAGTGAGGTCTCACGGAGGTCCTCATCTCAGCACCAAGACCCAGCTCTACCAAACAGCCTACAAACTCCAGTGTTGGAAGCCTGAGGCCAAACAACCAGTAAGACAGGAACACAATCCCACTCAAAAAAAATTTAAAAATGAGACAACAAAAAAATATGTCACAGTTGAAGGAGCAAGGTAAAAACCTACAGGAACAAATAAATGAAGAGGAAATAGGCAATCTACCTGAAAAAGAATTCAGAGTAATGACAGTAAAGATGATCCAGAATCTCGGAAACAGAATGGAGGCACGGATTGAGAAAATACAAGAAATGTATAACAAAGATCTAGAAGAATTCGGGGCTTCCCCAGTGGCACAGTGGTTAAGAATCCACCTACCAATGCAAGAGACAAGCGTTCGAGCCCTGGTCCAGGAAGATCCCACATTCTGTGGAGCAACTAAGCCTGTGAACCACAACTACTGAGCCTGTGCTCTAGAGCCTGCGAGCCACAACTACTGAGCCTGCATGCCACAACTACTGAAGCCTGTGCACCTACAGCCCATGCTCTGTAACAAGAGAAGCCACCGCAATGAGAAGGCTGCACACCACGATGAAGAGTAACCCCCACTCGCCGCAACTAGAGAAACCCCGCATGCAGCAATGAAGACCCAATGCAGCCAGAAATAAATAAATAAATAAATTTATAGAAGAACTAAAGAACAAACAAACAGAGATGAGTAACACAATAACTGAAATGAAAAATACACTAGAAGGAAGTCAATAACAGAATAACTGAGGCAGAAGAACGAATAAGTGAGCTGGAAGACAAAATGGTGGAAATAACTGTTGAGGAGCAGAATAAAGAAAAAAGAATGAAAAGAATTGAAGACAATCTCAGAGACCTCTGGGACAACACTAAACGCACCAATATTTGAATTATAGGGGTCCCAGAAGAAGAAGAGAAAAAGAAAGGGTCTGAGAAAATATTTGAAGAGATTATAGTCGAAAACTTCCCTAACATGGGAAAGGAAATAGTCACCCAAGTCCAGGAAGCACAGAGAGTCCCAAACAGGATAAACCCAAGGAGAAACACACAAAGACACATATAAATCAAACTAACAAAAATTAAATTCAAAGAAAAAATGTAAAAACCAGCAAGGGAAAAACAAAAAATAACATACAAAGGAATCCCCATAAGATTATCAGCTGATTTTTCAGCAGAAACTCTGAAGGCCAGAAGGGAGCAGCAGGATATGCTTAAAGTGATGAAAAAGAAAAGCCTACAACCAAGATTACTCTACCCTTCAAGGATCTCATTCAGATTCAAGGGAGAAATCAAAAGCTTTTCAGACAAGCAAAAGCTAAGACACATAAGCACCACCAAACCAGCTTTACAACAAATGCTAAAGAAACTTCTCTAGGTGGGAAACACAAGAGAAGAAAAAGACCCACAAAAACAAACCCCAAACCATTAAGAAAATGGTAATAGGAACATATATATTGACAATAACCTTGAATGTAAATGGACTAAATGCCCCAACCAAAAGACACAGACTGGCTGAATGGATACAAAAACAAGACCCATATATATGCTGTCTACAAGAGACCCACTTCAGACCTAGGGACACATACAGACTGAAAGCGAGGGGATGGAAAAAGATATTCCATGCAAATGGAAAGCA
>NC_041215.1:136173272-136176340 GCF_002837175.3 Physeter macrocephalus | reverse complement strand
GGGGACTTTAACACCTCACTTACACCAATGGACAGATCATCCAACCAGAAAATAAATAAGGAAACTCAAGCTTTAAATGACACAGTAGACCAGATAGATTTAATTGATATTTATAGACCATCCCACCAAAAAGTGGCAGGGTACACTTTCTTCTCAAGTGCACACAGAACATTCTCCAGGGTAGATCACATCTTGGGTCACAAATCAAGCCATGGAAAATTTAAGAAAGTTGAAATAGTATCAAGCATGTTTTCTGACCAAAACGTTATGAGATTGGAAATCAATTACAGCAAAAAAATGTAAAAAACACAAATACATGGAGGCTAAACAGTGCGCTACTAAATGACCAAGAGATCACTGAAGAAATCAGAGAAGAAATAAAAAAACGCACAGAAACAAATGACAGCGAAAACACGACGACCCAAAACCTATGGGATGCAGCAAAAGCAGCTCTAAGAGGGAAGTTTATAGCAATTCAATCTCACCTCAGGAAACAAGAAAAATCTCAAATAAACAATCTAACCCTACACTTAAAACAAATAGAGAAAGAAGAACAAAGAAAACCCAAAGTCAGTAGAAGGAAAGAAATCATAAAGATCAGAGCAGAAATAAATGAAATAGAAACGAAGAAAACAGTAGCAAAGATCAATAAAACTAAAAACTGGTTCTTTGCGAAGATAAACAAAATTGATAAACCCTTAGCCAGACTCATCAAGAAAAAAAGGGAGAGGATGCAAATCAGTAAAATTAGAAAGGAAAAAGGAGAAATCACAACTGACACGGCAGAAATATAAAGGATTATAATAGACTACTACAAACAGCTATATGCCAATAAAATGGACAACCACGATGAAATGGACAAATTCTTGGAAAGGTACAATTTTCCACGACTGAACCAGGAAGAATTAGAAAATATAAACAGACCTATCACAAGCAATGAAATTGAAACTGTAATTAAAAATATTCCAACAAACAAAAGTCCAGGACCAGAGGGCTTCACAGGCGAATGCTATCAAACATTTAGAGAAGAGCTAACACTGATGCTTCTGAAACTCTTCCAAAAAATTGCAGAGGGAGAAACACTCCCAAATTCATTCTACGAAGCCACCATCACCCTGATACCAAAACCAGAATAAGATATCACCAAAAAAAGAAAATTATAGACCAATATCACTGATGAACATAGATGCAAAAACCCTGAACAAAATACTAGCAAACAGAATCCAACAGCACATTAAAAGGATCATACACCATGATCAAGTGGGATTTATCCCAGGGATGCAAGGATTCTTCAATATAAGCAAATCAATCAATGTGATACAGAACATTAACAAATTAAGGAATAAAAACCATATGATCATCTCAATAGATGCAGAAAAAGCTTTTGACAAAATTCAACACCCATTTATGATAAAAACTCTCCAGAAAATGGGCATAGAGGGAACCTACCTCAACATCATAAAAGCCATGTATGACAAACCCACAGCAAGCATCATACTCAATGGTGAAAACCTGAAAGCATTTCCACTAAGATCAGGAAAAAGACAAGGATGTCCACTCTCGCAACTCTTATTCAACATAGTTTTGGAAGTTCTAGCCACGGCAATCAGAGAAGAAAAAGAAATAAAAGGAATACAAATTGGAAAAGAAGAAGTAAAGCTGTTGCTCTTTGCAGATGACAATGATACTATACATAGAAAATCCTAAAGATGCCACCAGAAAACTACTAGAACTAATCAATAAATTTGGCAAGGTTGCAGGATACAAAATTAATGCACAGAAATCTCTGGCATTCCTATACACCAACAATGAAAAATCAGAAATTAAGGAAACACTCCCATTTACCACTGCAACAAAAAGAATGAAATGCTTAGGAATAAACCTGCCTAAGGAGGCGAAAGACTTGCACTCAGAAAACTATAAAACACTAATGAAAGAAATCAAAGATGACATAAACAGATGGAGAAATATACCATGTTCTTGGATTGGAAGAATCAACACTGTGAAATTGACTATACTACCCAAAGCAATCTACAGATTCAATGCAATCCCTATCAAACTACCAGTAGCATTCTTCACAGAATTAGAACAAAAAATTTTACAATTCGTATGGAAACACAAAAGACCCCGAATAGCCAAAGCAATCTCGAGAAAGAAAAACAGAGTTGGAGGAATCAGGCTCCCTGACTTCAAACTATACCACAAAGCTAATCAAGACAGTATGGTACTGGCACAAAAACAGAAATATAGATCAGTGGTACAGGATAGAAAGCCCAGAGATAAACCCATGCACATACGGGCACCTAATTTACAACAAAGGAGGCAAGAACATACAATGGAGAAAAGACAGCCTCTTCAATAAGTGGTGCTGGGAAAACTGGACAGCTACATGTAAAAGAATGAAATTAGAACACTACCCTATACCATACACAAAAATAAACTCCAAATGGATTAAAGACTTAAATGTAAGACCAGACACTATAAAACTCTTAGAGGAAAACATAGAAAACACCCTTTGACATAAACCACAGCAAGATCTTTTTTGACCCACCTCCTAGAGTAACGGAAATAATAATAAAAAAAAAAACCAAATGGGACATAATTAAACTTAAAAGCTTTAGCACCGCAAAGGAAACGATAAACAAGACAAAAAGACAGCCCTCAGAATGGGAGAAAGTATTTGCAAATGAAACAACAGACAAAGGATTAATCTCCAAAATATACAAACAGCCCATGGAGCTCAATATCAAAAAAACAAACAATCCAGTTAAAAAATGGGTGGAAGACCTAAATAGACATTTCACCGAGGAAGACGTACAGACGGCCAAGAGGCACAGGAAAAGATGCTCAACATCACTAACCATTAGAGAAATGCAAATCAAAACTATAGTGAGGTATCACCTCACACCGGTTAGAATGGCCATTATCAAAAAAAACTAGAAACAATAAATGCTGGAGAGGGTGTGGAGAAAAGGGAACCCTCTTGCACTGTTGGTGGGAATGTAAATTGATACAGCCACTATGGAGAACAGTATGGAGGTTCCTTAAAAAACTACAAATAGAACTAC
>NC_041215.1:136085310-136172928 GCF_002837175.3 Physeter macrocephalus | reverse complement strand
GAAATTGAGTTATCTGTAGTGAGGTGGATGGACCTAGAGTCTGGCATACAGAGTGAAGTAAGTCAGAAAGAGAAAAACAAATATTGTATATTAATGCATATATGTGGAATCTAGAATATATGGAATCTAAAAAAAGAAAATGGTACTGATGAACCTAAAGGCAGGGCAGGAATAAAGATATAGACGTAGAGAATGGACTTGAGGACACGGGGTGGGAGGGGGAAGCTGGGGAGAAGTGAGAGAGTGGCATGGACATATATGCACTACCAAATAGATAAAATAGATAGCTAGTGGGAAGCAGCCGCATAGCACAGGGAGATCAGCTCCGTGCTTTGCGACCACCTAGAGGGGTGGGATAGGGAGGGTGGGAGGGAGGCTCAAGGGGGAGGGGATATGGGGACATATGTGTGCATATGGCTGATTCACTTTGGTGTACAACAGAAATTAACAGTACTGTGGAGCAATTATACTCCAATAAAGATGTATTTAAAAAATATAGATATATATAACTGAATCACTTTGCTGTAGACATGAAACTAACACAGTATAGTCAATCAACTATACTTCCATTTTAAAAAAGAAACCTTATTTTATTTTGCTTGTGGTTTTGTGGGTCAGGATTTCCTAAAGGGCTTAGCTGGGCAGTCCTTGCTTGGGGTCTCTCATGAGGTTGTAGTCAGCTGTTGGCTGGGGCTCAGAACCCTAGTCTGAGTGTTCCTCTGGAATGGATGTCCAAGATGACTCATTCGACTTGGCTGGCAGTCACTGCTGGCTGTTGGCTGACAGCTCAGCAGGGTTGTTGAATACAGTGCCTACGTGAGGCTTTTCCATCACGGCAGCCTCGGAGTAGTTGGACTTCTTACTTGGTGACTGACTTCCTCGAGAGCAAGCATCTCTGCAGAACCAGGCAGAAGCTGCGTGGCCTTTTATGACCCAGCCTTGGAAATCATGTGATGGCACATCTTCCACTCTCTATCCGTCCAAGTAGTCACAGCTCACCCAGGTTGAAGGGGAGGAGACTCAGAACCTACCTGTTGATGGGGGGAGTGGCAAGGACCCATTTGGAAGAGCACAGGGTATGGGAGAAATTGTTGCAGCAAACTTTGGAAAATACCATCTGCCACTCAGGCAACTGATAATGTCCTAGGACATCTGGTACCTTACTTACCTCTAGACAGTTTAAGCTCTCAAAATCAGAAATCTATCTTTTTCTACGAGGACAACAGTGAACTTAGTCCGGGCAGTCCTGAGCGAGCACACAGGAGGCGGCACTCTTGGCTCCAAACTTCCTGACACTCCTGAGGCAGGAAGGCTTGTGTCATGGACTTTGAGCATCAAAAATGGACATATTCATCCATTCACTCATTCGTCCATTCGTTCATTCATTCATTCATCATTCATCTAGCCAGTGTATGTGAGCATCTACTGTGTGCCAGATGCAGTAATGTGCAAAACCAAACATAGTTCCTGACCTCCTACAGCTTACATTTTGATAGGAGATCCAGGCGTTAATGACAATCACATAAATAACTGTAAAATGGCAACTATGACAAAAGCCATAAAGGAGAGGTGTAAAGGGGGATTGTACTGAGGTCACTCAAGAATGGTTTTCCTGGGCTTCCCTGCTGGTGCAGTGGTTAAGAGTCTGCCTGCCAGTGCAGGGGACATGGGTTCGAGCCCTGGTCCAGGGAGATCCCACATGCCACGGAGCAACTGGACCCGTGCGCCACAACTGCTGAGCCTGCACTCTGGAGCCCGCGAGCCACAGCTGCCGAGCCCGCCTGCCACAACTGCTGGAGCCTGCGCGCTTAGAGCCCGTGCTCCACAGGGAGAGAAGCCACCGCAGTGAGAGGCCCGCGCACTGCAACAAAGAGTAGAAGCCAGCACGCAGCAATGAAGACCCAATGCAGCCATAAATAAATAAATAAATAAATAAATAAATTTATAAAAAAAAAAAAGAATGGTTTTCCTGAGGAATCGATGACTGAAATCTGAGGAACAGATGAAATTTTCCTGGAGTGGAGGACCTAGAAGAACATCCCAAGCCAAAGGACCCACATGAGAAAATGTGCTGGGACCAGAGAGAGAAAAACTAGTACAGCGATTGAGAAAAGGCCTCAGGGAGAAGCCCGAAAGGAGGCCATGATTCGGTGACACAGACTTGGTGGGTGCAGGGGTCAGTGGGTGGATTCAAAAGGCAGTCAGGGGATAAAACTGATAGGACTTGGTGATGGAGGGTGTATTCGTTATCTATTGTTGCATAACAAATTACCACGATTGAGCAGCTTAAAACCACATCCGTTATGGCACAGTTTCCGTGGGTCAGGAGTCCGGGCACATAGAGTCCTCTGCAAGGCTGCAGACAAGGCGTGGGCCTGGACAGGAGTCTCATCTGAGGCTCGACTAGGAAGGACCAGCTTCCAAGCTCACAAGCTGTTGCAGCACTCATTTCCTTGTGCGCTCCTGGGTTGAAGCCCCCTGCTTCTGCCAGCTGGAAGCCACCCTCAGGTCCTCGCTGCGGCCCTCTCCGTTCTGCAGCTCACAGCATGGTGTCTTGCTTCTTCAAAGTCAGCAAGAGAGAGTGTCTTAGTGTTGCTGAAACTTGGCCTCTGAACACCGGCGCCGGATTAAATCTCGGAGTCCGAGTTTTGGGTGAAATAGAAAGAAATAGCTTTATTGCTTGGCCAGGCAAAGGGGACCACAGCGGGCTACTTCCCTCAAGACTGTGTGTCCCTCCCTGGAGGTGGTAGTGAGGAGTCTTACAGTGTCCAAGGAGCAGGGCGTGGTCAGCTCATGGACATTCTTCTGATTGGTTGGTGGTGAGGTCATCGGGAATCAGCATCATCAACCTTCTGGGTCCAAGTGGTCTGGGGTCTGCGTGCTTGTGGGCAGCATAGAGTTAACTTCTTCCACTTGGTGTGGGTTTCAGTATCTGCAAAACAGCTCAAAGGATGTGGCTCAGAATATTATCTAGAGTCCTTGAGGAAGAACTAAAGGTCCTTGACTTTGTTTAATGACTAAAGTATTATTATTTTGTCTTGTTTGACTGTTTTCCTTTCTTTCTGCATTTTCTCACTTCTCTGATTAAATTTATTCTTTGATTAAAGTTTTTCTACAGACAAAAGGCAGGTGGAGGACATGGGTGGGAGTCTATTCTGGGAAGGCCTCATAGGATCCTGCTGGGTCACACTAGCAGGATGGGTGTCACTAACCTGTATGAAGGAATTACATCCACATAATCACAAACCTCCTGACACTTTTGCTGTACTCTATTCACCAGAGCAAGTCACACCAGCCACATTCAAAAGAAGGTGACCACACAAGAGCTGACTACTAGGAGACGGGGATTGTGGAAGCCACGTTGGAGGCTATCTTCCCAAGAGGGATTCTGGGGTAGGGACACAGGGAGGTGTCAATCCTGGAAGGAGAAATCGAAGGGGATACAGTGAGGAGTCAAGAAAATGATTTTGGTTGGGACATGTTGAGTTTGAGGTACTTTTGAGACATCCAAGAGATATGACATGAGCGATATTTGAACATGTGGATCTGGAGCTGGTAGGAAACATAAATTAACGAACCACGTTTAGATGAGTGGTAATTCAAGCCAAGTGTGGATGAGATTTGCCAAGGGAGGGAGTGTGGGATGAGGAGGACCCAGGATCAAGTCTTAAAGAATTCCATCAGTTAATAGCCAGGCAGAAGACGTGGGCCTGCAAAGCAGACAGAGAACAGGAGTCAAACCAGGAGAGCGATGTGTTCCACAAACCAAAGGGAAAGAGACACTGACCGTGTCATACTGCTGGGATTCATGTATGGTGACAACTAAAAACATCACCTCCATTTAGCCACAGAGTGGGAAATGACTGGTGAGCTTAGCAGGAGCTGTTTTGGGGAAGTGATGAGGTGAAGCTAGGTTGGGGTGGGCTGAGAAGTGGATGAGAGGTAAGGAAATGGGACTGTATTGCTACTTTAGAGCATTTCTGCAGGGATGAGGCAGTTCATCTGTTAAAGGGAGAGCAGAGAGCAGTGAGGGTTTCAAATAGTGGTGAGTGAGCAGGCAAGTAGATGAGAGGCATGAAGGCCCCCTGGGCCCAACGATGTCTTCAGCCAGAGACCACCAGAAACACACCTGCACGTGGCTGGGATTGGGTTATTACTCATCCCAGCCAGGGAGACTATTACCATGGGAAACCTCAGTAGAGGGACGTGCAGAGGACTTACAACATTTGGGTCTGTGTTAGTTGATTTGTGGAAACATTTAAGGAAGCCGGGCTTTGCTCTGGATTGGATTATGCCAGGAAAAGGAGGCAATTCCTTGACTGGATGTCTTAATAAATCGTATCTCAAAGGCAGGAAGACTAGAGAAAGCCTAAACTTGTAGTTGGTAAAGAAGCACCAGTCACTCTTATTGGCCAAGACAGAAGGATGTTTGGTCACTTTTGTGGCTTGGCCAACGCTCGTCTTTTCGTCTGTGTTCAGACATGAAGAGAGGGGCCTCGTTTTTGGCTTGATCGGTCATCAGAGCCTGATGTCGACGTTTTATGAACCTGTGTATATTCAACAGAACACCGAGGCCCAGCTGTGTGCCAGGCCAGCTCCCTGACGTCACGGCTCTCTGGAACTTGCCATGTACGCTCCCTTTCCCCTCCCCACACGTGCCCGGATGGCGGCAGTCGAGACATGCCTCCTCTCCACCCTGCATCTTAAGGGGCCGCTCTATGAAGCTTCGGCTTCTCAATCTCAAATTGGCCAGGGATGGAGGCCCACCGTGGTGGTGTGAGGATGAAGGGACGGAACCGATGTGAAAACCCCATAAAGCCTTCCGGGCCACCAGGGCTCACTACAGCTGCCCTCGAGCTCAGACATGTCTGTCTGGAAGGGCCTTCTTCGAATCGGACGCCCGTGCCCAGGGAGAGCTGGAGGAGCCCGGGACGGGGGTCCGAGAGAAACATGGCACCGTTCGCGGCACGTCAGCCCTGCCGGTCCAGGTACCCGCTCGCGCAGCCGGCGGGGAGTAGATCTGTGCGCGTGCGCGCCGCCGCCCCGCCCGCGCGCAGGCCGCTGGGGCGGCCGGACCACGCCGCGCCCCGATTGGTGGCGTTCTGGGCCCGCCTTCGGGTGATTGACGGCTCCCGGGCCGCCACCGCCCAGCCGCCGCCGCCGCCACCCCCTCCGCCGCCTCCGCCTCCGCCTCAGCCGCAGGGTGTGGAGCCCGCCGCCGCTCGCGGGCTGCGCGTCTGCCGCCGCCGCCGCCGCCGCCGCCGTTGCCGCCGCCGCCGCCGCCTCCCAGCCTCCGCCATGGACCTGTTCGGGGACCTGCCGGAGCCCGAGCGCTCGCCGCGCCCGGCTGCGGGTAAGCGGGTGGCCGCCCGGCCCGTGAGGAGAAGGAGGGTGGGCGGGCGGGCGTGCGGGCGGCGGCCTAGAGGCCGCGGCGCCTGAGGCGGCGGCGGGGACGCGGGAGGGCGAGCGCGGCCTGCACCGGCGCGGGGAGCTCGCGGTCTCCGCCATGTTCGCTGCGCAGGAGGAGGGGACCGCGGCTCGGGCACCTTTGTGTGCGGCCCACACGTGTGGCCGCCGCGGCCCGCGCACCGCCGCCGCCGTCCCCTCACGGGAGCCGCGCGGCGGGTCCTCCGGCCTGCGTCCGAACAGCTCGCCGTGTGGGCCGCGTCGTTCCGGGCGCGCTCCCAGTTCTGCGTGTTCTTCGGCTTTGTTTTTCATCTCTATCCCGGAGATGGAAGTGGTCGCCGACTCAGTCCTTGTGGTTGTGAGGCCAGAAGAGGAGGATTCCTTCTCTCTGCTCCTCTCGTCGGATCTAACGATTCATGGTACTTTTTGTTTTTTCCGGGGCCCCGGGAAGTGCCCGCTCTCCCCGGAGTGGAGGGCGTTAGCCCAGGCCCGCTCCCCTGCCGGCCCCCGACCTCGGCCGCTGTGCCGGGTCCTTCCTGGAGGCAGCAGCGCGGGGACCGCACGGTTGCTCCTGTGTGTCCAGCGGGTGACGGCCGCGCCAGGTTGAGGTTGGCAAGACTTGTGAATGTTTTCAGGGGCGAGCTACGCAGCTGGGTGCTGTGGCTTAGGGCTTTCTTCACGAGCCCAGCTTGGTGGCAGAAAACATGGAAAACCCTAAAAACGCATTCAGACTCCAGGCTCCCCGCAGCGCGGGGTCTCAGCCTGAGAGCCGGCGGGGGGCGGGGGGCCCGCGTCCGCGCTAGGGGATCCGCGGGCGATTTGGGACCGCCCGGCGCGGGTCTGCAGAGCCTGGTTCGGGAACTCCCGTCGCAGTAGGGGAAGGGGAAGGTGACTGACGCCCTGCCTTTGCTTTCCAGGAGCCTAATTCTGCATGCAAGTGATTAAAATTGAGCATGGCTAAGGTTAACGCCTGTGGGAAACGCTGAGTGTCCAGAGGAGCGACGTTTGTAGTCGGTGGACAGAGAGTGGGGAAGGAGGTGGTGCTGGAATCTGGTCTCGGAAGATGGGTAGACTTGGGATTTGCAGAGACTCTAGGCAAGGGGACGGTGTGCTCTTTGGGGAACGTTGCGTTCTCTAGTTGGCCTGGGCGTACCAGCGTGGAGGGCTCCTGTGACATGGGGCCCTAAAAAGCCCCCATTGAAGGGGTTGTTGCGCCCTCCATGGGGCCTGGATTCTGGCTTGTCACACGTGGACCACCAGGCCGGCCAGTCTTTGTCGGGCCATTATTCCCAGTAACGGTGCCATGACTTTTCCCTACCAAACGTTCATCTTGTGGATTGTTTCTCAGATTTGTTTTCTAGATTGTTCTAGGTACGGGTGAAAACTCTGGCTTGTGTATGCACTCCTCCTTACTCTGTTGATGGAGTATAACCTCTATCTGAATATGTTTGGGGCAGCGTTTGGATTCGCAGATGTGCCTGTGGGCCTGTCATTTTCTTGAATCGCAAAGGGACCCTTGAAATGATACAAAACTTGACAACTCGTACAGGTTGGTGCTTGGGAGGGCACATCCAGCCCTGGCTGAGATGACAGGGTGGCAGGGGTGCTGCGTGAAGTTAAAGCGCCCCCTTCCCTGAAGCGTGGATTCGTGAACTGCTCCCTGCCTGTGGGGAAGGCACTGACACTGTCACAGGTCCTGCTTGGCTGAGTGTATGTTTTTAAATAGCCTTAAAAACAAAGAAGGTGTGCTTTCTGAATTTGTAGATGACAGAAGGCTGAGAGGGATAAGTACTAAAGTGAGTGACTATCTTGACAGGTATTTAGTTCAGACCAACAAGATGAGTCTTAACCGGTTAAAAAAGTCATTTGAACAGAACAGAATCTGATTTCACGATTTCGTGGAAATGCTTTGATTTTTGAAAAACTTAATTCAAAACGTCATACTTTTTGTTTCCGAAAAATTGATGATTGACAAAATTGAACATAGAGTGAATGAAAGGAAAATAAAGTTGGTTTCATGAAGTGGATGGAGAGATGAGGCTAAATCGCACCATCATGACCCTCACAAAGGATGTGCAGGTGCCGCCAATTTCTGAGCTAATTCAGGGAACGATGAAAGACCTAGACACTTCCCGCAGTCCCCAGAAAGAGTTGTTCCAGACATGTTATCAGACTGTGTGGTTTCTGATCCCAACTCTGGTCTTGCTGTCTTCTGTGGCTGTTCTGCTTCTGGGAGACATGAGTGTTGCCTCCTCCTGTTAGCCCACAGGTTAGAAAGGGCGCTGTGTGTACAGTATTTAGCACAGGTAGAGCACGAGGTCTGCGCTTAGTAGATGCTAGTGCCTAGTAGATGCTGCTCTTATGAGTTAACTTTCACAGCCATTCAAAAGGGGGAAAAAATGCACTCTTAAATGGATTTTGTGAAAACACTAAGTGTCCAAAGGGAGGAAGTATCACATTCCTCAGATCGCATCAAGTGTATTTTATTTAGTTCTTTGATTTTTGTTTTAAACATCACATCTAATGTTCCTACCCCAAGCCTCTTAATTTTTATGGTCTGAAGAAAAATGTGGAAAGAACGCATTAAATGTTTTCAGATTTTGTGCTAAATTAGGAGTTTTCATCCCAGCCCCTAACATGTTTTGACTGCTGAGTGAAATCAAGCTTTTTATATACAGTATATATAGCTTACCTAAAAAAGGAAGTATGTTTGTTATTATCAGATAGAAATGGAATTTCTCTGGTACATCATACTCATAAAAGTGCTGACTTGATGTCTTTAAAGATTGACAGCTTATATTTGGCAGTCCAAACAAGTTAAAGGTGTCCTGGTTTAAAGTTGTTTGGGCAGTAACCTGGTTTCAGTTTTATAGGGTGGGTCTTTCACTACACTAGTACACTTTAAAGCCGATCGTCAGCTGTCAGGGACTAAATAAATATTTGCTTGGCAGGCCATCTTCAAAATATTTCCTTTTAGAAAATTGGAGATCTAAATATAAAACAAAGGCTACCATATTAGAAAAAACTTGGACTAATTGTAAAACTTCAGGGTTAATAAGAAAAAACTCAAGTCATAAAAATTAGAATGGATTTAGCTATGTAAAAATAAAAAAGTTTCTGCAGGCAAAATAGCACAAAGGCAAAAGACAGACTGAGAGAAAGTAGTTGTGGTACACATTACTAAAGGTTACTATCCCTAGTAAGGGAAAGGCACAGATAAATTAATTTTAAAAAGAGATGACCCGTTAGAAAAATGGTCAAAGGATGTATCCTGACAGTTTATAGAGGAAGAAATGCAAATGACCCATCAACCAGATGCTCAGCTTCCTCCGTCACTGGAAAGGAATAGCAAATCACTGATGTGCCATATTTTTCACCCATCAGATTTAAAAATTGGCAAGATGGTAATGAGGATGTGGAGAAATGGACATTCTCATAAAGTGTGTTGGGGGTGAAAGTTACCACAACTTTTTTTGGAACAAATTTTGGCATTTGTCAGATTTATTTATTTACCCTTTGCCCAGCAGTTAGCAGATAAAATAAGGATATAAGCCTAGGGTTGTTTATTGTGGCATTATTTGTCATGTAAGAAACCAGAATCATGCTGCATGCCCATCAGTAAGGGAACCAGACCAGGTGAGTGGCAGTGCTTCCCATAGAGAATAGTGGGCGGCTGTTGAAAGGAATCGTCAGACCCAGTGTGATGGCTTACGTGAATAATGATATATGTAGAGTGTTCTATATAGTACACTTCTACCTTTTAAAAATTAAAATGCACATACACAAGTTCATGAGCATAAAGGAAAATGGAAAGTATACACTAAACTGTTACGGTGGTGGGGAGGCGGGGCCCTTTTCTAATACGTCCGTGGTATTTGGAAAACATGTACAGTAGTCCCTCAGTATCTGTGGGGGATTGGTTCCAGGATCCCCTTCGGATACCAAAATCCGAGGATGCTCAAGTCCCTTATATATCAATAAAATGGCCTAGTACAGTGGCCCTCCATATCCACAGGTTCCACATCCTCGGATGAGGAGGTCAACTGTGTCCCATTTGTAGTTGAAAAGAAAATCCGGGTATAAGAAGCAATTTAGGCAAAATATTTAAAAGCTTGTTGTTGCTTTACTGTACGTAGCAACTTATAGCTAATCTGAATATAATCAGCCCAAGAATATTTTTCTCAGCATAGTATGTAACTTTCAGTAGACTTAGCTTCAGAATGTAGGTAACTTAAAAACAAAAAAAACCCAAAGAAACACAGCAACCTAGATAAGATTAACTGTACTGAAAAACTTGTTTTCTGTCTTGTTTCTTTCTTTATGAGAGTTCTTATGTTTAGAACTCAGGGGCCTCTTCCAAAGTTTAGGGTCAAGGTCACACTTGGTCCAATGATTGCAGCCCCAAATACTTTGAATTACTATTTATCCAAAACAGAATGTAAGGTTCTGGCTAACCAGAAGTTCCCTTTAGAGCATCTGTGACCTACAGATTGTTGTTAAAGAATCCAGATGCACGCTATTCTAACTCTGACCCTTTTGATGATGCAAAAAGGTGTTCCAGAGATCTTACAGAGCCTCGGGATTCTCTTTGTGGGGTTGTGTAAGGGTTCAATGAGATGATCTTTGTGAAGTTCCTAGAACATTATGGGGTAGGGGCAGTGTAGCACCTCTCCAAGAGCATGGGCTGGGAAAGCAGGCTGCCTGGGTTTGGATCTCCACACCTCACTGGCTCTCTCTTGGACAGTTATTTAACCTAAGTGCCTCAGTTTCCTTATCAGTAAGTTACAGTAATAATAGTACCCACCTCATAAGATTATTGTGAGGATTAAATCCATTAAAATATGTAGAGCACTAGAATAGTTCCTGGCAGGCAGCGAATGTTAATTATCATTTATATAAGCCATTTTCAGTTGTGGCCAACAAAAATATGAGATGATCTCATTGTGTTTAATTGAAATACCACTCACAGTATTCCAGAGTGACAGAGGAGAGGAGAGGCTCATTCTATTCAGCATGGGAAGATAAGCCCTTCTCTGGGGCTGGTGGTAGGTTTGGGGAACTGACTTAGACTGAGTTGTCGCCAAAGGAGAGAGGCCAGGCTAGTGCTAAGCTGGAAACTCTATTATGAGGAATGCTTGCCAGGACCGAAAATGTATTACTACCTGGGTAGAAGAGGACTTTGCCCCATTGGACATTGGATTTGGAAAGACCCTAACCCTAACCATTTAATTCAAAAATTAAAATCGGACCCTGCGTAAGTGGAAGGGTTGGTTGTCTTCAGGTTGGCCTCCTCCCTATAATGTCCCCCTCTCCCAAGTTGCCTGGTGCTTTGGCCCCGCTGAATCCAGTGTGATTGTTCTGGGTCATCCTATTAAGTTTTTTTTGTTTTTTTTTTTTAAATTAATTAATTAATTAATTAATTTTTTTTGCCGCGTTGGGTCTTCGTTTCTGTGCGAGGGCTTTCTCTAGTTGCGGCAAGCGGGAGCCACTCTTCATCGCGGTGCGTGGGCCTCTCGCTATCGTGGCCTTTCTTGTTGTGGAGCACAGGCTCCAGACGCACAGGCTCGGTAGTTGTGGCTCACGGGCCTAGTTGCTCCGCGGCATGTGGGATCTTCCCAGACCAGGGCTCGAACCCGTGTCCCCTGCATTGGCAGGCAGATTCTCAACCACTGCGCTACCAGGGAAGCCCCCCTATTCAGTTTTGAGTCTGTTAGAATGGGCATGTTGATGCTTAGACCAATACAGTTTGAGTTTCCCTTGGAAGTGGCTTGCTAGAATATTAGCAATTCTTGGAGGAGGATTAATACAGTGAGTAAATGGTTATCCTAAATGCCTTTTAGTGTCCTCCTAATGCTGTTTTTTGGATACTTCCCACAGAGTCTTTATGTCACTTGTGAGAAAAATGAAAGTATTTGTAATTACTTAATGTCTTTAGGGTAATCCTAAGGGATAAAAATTAGTTTATGGAGTAGACATTTCCCATTTGCATTAGGGGTATAAAGCAGAAGAGTTATTTTTTGTTAAATTAGGAATTACCAGGTATTTAATGTACTTCTGACCTAAAGACTCCTGAAGAAATTTCCTTTCTTGGAGTTTATAAATTTTAATTAAAATTTTTACTTTTTTCAAGAAGTAAAATTGATACCCAGCTCATTTCTAGGCAGAAAGACAATATGGATGAAACTTTTGGAGCATACACGTTGAATTGGTTTTTAAATGAGTACATTTCTGTACTTGAACTCAGAGGAAAAAGATCAGTGTGTTGAACTTCATAGGACGTGGATGTCCACACCTTCATCTTTAGCCCTCAGTTTCCCCCATGTTCCTGTGGGCCAGTTCATGTATTTCATAGCTTCAACAGAAATTTTGGGGAAAGCTGGAGAAGGAATAATAGTTAAATTTTATGTGGAAAGGGATAATTGAGTATAAAACATTTCAGATAAGTACTTTTGGTAGGTAAATCTTTAGGTTTTTAGATAGAAAGTTTCCTGGCTTCCTCCTGAGTTTACCTTGGAGTATCTGAAATCCCTCATTTTCTTCATAGATATTTATTGAATTGGGCACTGTGCTGGTGATGCCAGGTTAAGGCAGATTGGCTTCCCTCAGGCCTCTCACCATCTCTGTGCTCCATGTGTTTAAGATTCTCCCTGGTGGTTAATTCAGAATGGTACTGAAATAGGATTTTTAAGACCTGTAGATCTTTGAGGAGTCCCTTTATCTCCGAAGTTCTGTATTGAGGTACCAAGATAGAATTATTGTTTTGCTCTAGAGTCAGTTTTTTCTTCCCAGGATTCACTTTTAAAGAAAGATTTTAAAATATTTGTTCAATAGTGAAATTATCCAAAAAAAATATTTGTTTCCCTCAAAACACCCAATAGCCCTTAAAACGCCTGTTGGGTCATCTTTCATTGCTTGTAGTATATGTTGACTGTAACTTTTGGAAACAAATGTCTGTATTAAATGGCTGTCAAGAAAATATTTTTTTAAAGTAAGGTTTGTCCAGCAGTGGGGAGAAGATTTGAATTTAATAGCAAACTTAAAGATCTCCCCCTTTGAATCCCATCTGGCCAACGACCAAATGCTCTCTAAGCAGGTGTTCCGTGTTCTAGGGAAAGAAGCTCAGAAAGGATCTCTGCTCTTTGATGATCTCCCTCCGGCCAGCAGTACTGACTCAGGTACAGTCTTCAGGCTCTCCCAGGTGTGTGTCAACATGTCATCCTGGGATTGTAGTTGTCTCAATCTTTTTCCCTTTCCCCCATTTTCAACACACAGATGTTTTAGGTGTTGGACTGTCTTAAGTTTTGAATCCATGGCATCAGGTAAGGCAGAAAAATCCGCTAGTCGCTAGCCCTGAGAAACTGCATAAAAGTGTTGAGCAGTTTTCTCTGGTTCATTTGAGTGTTTAATATACTAGCTGGAATAAGATTTAACTCTTTAAGACAGATTTTTTTGTTTCCTTTGAAATGATAGGACTTTAAAATAAAATAGGTTCAAGACATTATTTAGCACAGTATGAGTTGCCACTGGATTGACACAAGAGTTTTGAGTTTATTTCAATGACCTGTGTAGGTGTCCTGGTGGGATGGATTCTGAAACTTAAGCTTCCTCCTGGTTTTGTGGGCTCACTCGGTGTTCTGCTGTGTTTCAGGATCGGGGGGACCTTTGCTTTTTGATGATCTCCCGCCAGCCAGCAGTGGTGATTCAGGTAAGTGGTAGGGAAAAATGTCCAACGTGCTGATGGAAATAATATGTAGTATTTTACCCGTACGTAAAATTTATTTATTTATAGCTTGTAACAAGCCTTAGGATGACATTAAATCATAATACAACATAAGGTTTATTAAAACTAAATAGATACCAGGAATTTCTTGGCAGTCCAGTGGTTAGGACTCAGTGCTTTCACTGCTGGGGCCAAGGTTTGATCCCTGGTTGGGGAACTAAGTTCCCGCCAAAAAAAGAACCTAAATAGATACCATTAGGTAGGAGCAAAAAGACACTTAAATGCTACAGCACCTTTTGGTGATTATCTTTTACTTCTTGGGGTTTAGCCTCTTGCAACTGACTTTTAAGAAGTGAGAGTCCAATAATTTACTTTGGTCTCTGTTATTAACGTTTAAAAGAAAATCTCAGTCTGTCATTCTGGTTTTGCCTTGTTATATTCCTGACAGACCCAAATGTATCCAGCAGAAGTGTCTGAATATATGAAGTACAGTTAAAATATTTTCAGTATTCCTGATAAATAAGTCATCTGTTTTATGCCACTTAACATTAAAAAGAATTTTGATTTTAAGAAAATGAAGTCAGAATGACACTGCTTTACTGACTGGTACAGACCATGTGAAGGAATTTGAATTCTTGAAATTCAAGACCTTAGTTAATTATTTTCCAGTCAGTCCTTTTATGTTCTCAAGATTCTTTTTATTGATTTGATTTCATTTTTGTCAAGCCTGTTAACATTGGCTCTACCTGTTCCTGTAAATGTTTAACTTTTCCTTTTATGTCCCAATTACACAGAAGGGGAAAACAGAGCCGATTCTTCTAGGTTGTCATATATGACGAATGCATTATTCCACTAACTGAGAACTTCTCACATGGAATTCCCCCAAAGGGTGGGGGAAAGTAGGGCAATGGTGGGGGACAGTGGGGATGCAGGCTGTCCTTTTTCATGTGCAGTTATCCGCTAGTGTAAAAAACCTTCCTTATGTTGTCAAATAGAACACTTGCTGCTTTTCAAGTATATTTTTTGTATTATTAATTCTTTACCATAAATTCATTGGACTTAGTCTAGAAAGTATGGATTAAATTAGGTATCATTCCTGTATTTAGAAAAAGTATCACAATCATCTTACATAAGAAGTCTCAGATTTTCAGTCTATGTATCCATACCAAAAAATTACAGCATTCTCATACAATTTACCCTAAAACCTTCCCAGTAAAGGCAGTGCACTTAGTTAAAATGAAAGTTAACGTGTGCAACTAGGGCTCTTAACAGATTTAATTTAAAAAAGGAAGATTCAGCATAGTTACGTCTTAGTTATCCACAGGGCAAAAGGCAGTAAACTAGTGACGACTTAGAAGACGTCAACACCATTGTTAACAAGCTTGATTTTTTTTTTTTTTTTTGGATATAGAAACCAATCTTGTATCCAGTATTTAGGCTTTCTTGAGAAGACATATTTTTCTTCTCAAGCAGGCAAGAGACATTTACAAAAATTGACTGCATTCTAGGCCATAAAGTAAGTCCCAATAAAGAATCATCTTCATACGTAGACCACATTCACTGATGACAATGTGATTCACTTAGAAGTCAATAACAGTTTAAAAAATTTCTCTGTTTTTCAATTTAAAAGAAAGGAAGATTCTTTTACATACACATTGGGAAAACTGGAACACAAACAGTAAGTGACAGGAGGCTAATGAAGAGACCATTGGGAAATCCGTGACATTGTCCCAGTTAATTTGCCTTCTATGTGGGGTGGGATGTGTGTGTTATACTGTTGCAGAAATCTGTCCTTCGCAAGTAATTGACCCTTCTTGAGGGCAGAGACATTTCTTTCCTTTTTTCTTCTCAGTACTCAGAAATGTCTGGCAAAGAATAGTTGAATGAATAATAAATGGTTGCATGCTTTTATACCTAAATGCAGAGAATACTTAGGGCCATTTATTGGATACTTGATGGACCAGGCACTGTGATGAATGCTTTACATACCTTCTCCCCAGCAGTTTTCAAACAACCCCCTGAGAGGACAGTATTCGCCCTGTTACGGGTGAAGAAACTGAGGCTGGAAGGTTAAGTAACTTGCCTTAAGGGCACACCCCTTGGAAGTGGCAGAACTGAGATTTGGAACTAGACTTCTGTTGTTCCAAAATGCATACACACTGCAGGTGCTCTTAGCTCTGGCTTTGAATACAAATTCGTCCCTTTGCAAGTGGGAATGGCTTCAGCAGTCCTATTTTGCTTTCAGGATCCATACAGTTCTTAAAGCCTGATGTTTATTTTAAGCCTTTTTTGGCACTTGTTACTTTTTTGAACTGGTTCAGGACATTTCACTTTGCAGATTTTGGAAACTTATTTATAAGTAAGGGCTTGTGGATGTAAAACATCATGTATGTGCCATAGTCCCAAGATATGAATGTGTATTTTTACCACCGAGAAGCCTCTCTTGCATGTCCTCTTATGCCAGTCTGAGCAGGGCCTGGGTCTTAATTTGTGGTCTCCCACTGTGGGTGCCCAGGCACTGCCCCACCCCTCAAAGTCATAGCCGTGACTGCTGTGCCTCTCTCTCTGCCAGGCCTCTCTCAAATGTCTTTTGTCTCTGAGGGCTGGGAGGGAGCCTGGTGTGCTAGGGACTCTTACCGTCTACAGCTGTGTTTCTGTCTGGCTTTGACTTTATATTTCCAGGTTCTCTTGACACTTCGATACCCCAGGTGGTAAAGAATGAAGGGAAAGGAGCTAAGAGAAAAACCTCTGAAGAAGAGAAGAATGGCAGTGAAGAGCTTGTGGAAAAGAAAGTTTGTAAAGGTTTTCAGACAGTTTGAAAACAAATGTATTAGACTTCATATTGTAAAACAACCCAGAGCAAAAAACAAGCTCAGCTTTCCGACGATAATATTGGATTGGCCAAAAAGTTCGTTCAGTTTTAAGTAAAAATAAAAGACATTTTTCATTTTCACCAAGAACTTCATTGAACAATGTATTCATTAACTGAATGACCTTTTTGGCCAACCCAATACTTCCTTTTTATGTCTGTATTTAAGAAGTGGATAGGGTTTCTTATTTGCAAACGGATTTCCAAGTTTACTTTTGCTTCCCTTCTCTCTTTGCCCTCCATGTACATCTGTTACCTTTGGTCAGATAGGAAACCTGAATTTGTCCTTCAAGGGTTAAAAACCACAGGTAGTTCTTAGTTAGCCTTCGGCAGTGAGTGTTTAGCTTATTGGCCCCCCAGTTTCTCTCTGGCCACCTGTCCTTGTCCCCAGCCTGTTGGTCAGCACTTGGGATTCTGTGAATAGCTCAGTAGGCAGGTCCCAAGAGACAGCCCGAGGCTGGAAAAAGCAATTGAAATTTGTAGTCAGCTTTGTAACATGTCACAATGAGTGGGGAAGAAATGAAAAGTATCAGCTAAAGAGAAAAACTGTGGATTTTCACTTATTGCACCGGCCACTTTGTCTTGTGCCATAAGTGATCTCAAGGCAGAGGCTGTAGGTTGCACGTGGAGGTGTGAGAGGACCTGCTCCACCTCTGCTGTGAAGACGTGTGCTCAACTTGGCTTGTCACTGCCTTGAGCCTGGAGAGCACTGTGCCTGCCACCAGCTGCTCTTCAGAAAGTGCTCATTCTATCACTTCTATGGCTCTAGGTGTCAGAAAAAGCTTAAACCATCCATTAAAGAGAAATTTCTGCGCCTCCAGTGAACTCCTTTTTCCTTTCCTTCCTCAGTTAAAGTAAAAGCAGCTGATCTTACCATTTGTTCAAATTCTTCCAGCCTCAAGCATGGAAATATATATTTCCAGTGTATCCAACAGGGCATTAGGGATAAACTCTACTTGCTTGCATTCCTCTAAACTAGGAATTTTTCTGTCCTTATTAAATTATTGACAGACTAGATTTGCACAGAATTCCTTGCCCCAGTTCAAATCCCACTTCTGTGGGATGACAGCACATTCCTTGCTCTGGTGCTTTGACTTAATGCCCTCTCAAGAGCCATTCTGTACTAACTTGCTGTCGTTTGCCGTCTCCTTTCCACTGCTCAGCCTTGCAGAGACCGGCCCTGTCCAACAGTGGTCTGAATCTTGTAACAGACTTGCAGCCCGGGAGATGCCTTGAGGGGTATAGCTTATTTGTTTGCAGCATTAGGGCATTGCTGAGTAGAATAGCCATAGTTCCCTCTCATTTGCTCTGGGAGTAGGGCTTCTGGAGAGAAGGGCACAGTTTTGTATTGGCTTTTTGTTCTCTTTTTCTTAGGCTCTTCAATGATCTTTGGTTTGAAAGGCTATGTGGCTGAGCGGAAGGGCGAGCGGGAGGAGATGCAGGACGCCCATGTCATCCTGAATGACATCACCGAGGAGTGTAGGCCCCCCTCCTCCCTCATGTGAGTGTCTGTGCTCCAGCAGCCTGATGGCATAAAAGTCTCTGTTCTGATGGGAACTTTGGACTGTATCCAGTTTGTATTTATTAGAAAGACATATTTCTTGAGCTGCTTGATACAACATCAGTAGTGCTCAGCTGGGGTTGGTTTTGCCCCCCAGGGACATTTTTGGTTGTCACAGTGGGGGATGTACTACTGGCATCTGGTGAGTGGAGGCCAGGATGTTATCCTGTAGTGCACAGGTTAGCCCTACAACAATTGTCCTGCTGAACTTGAGAAGCCCTGCTAATTGGGAAATGACTCCCTATTTTGGGTCTTGGGGTGTGCTGCTTTCCACCAGTATCTGAAGAGGTTCTGGCAGATAGTATTCTTATTCTTTGACCCAGGAGATAGAGGTAGAAGCTGCTAATTACAGAGGTGAATGGAGATCAGGGAGAGCTAGTGCAGATAGTGAGGGCCCAGAAAGAGAACAAAAAAGCAGAAATGGCACCAAGAAGAAGACAGTGAAAGATTCCTGCAGTTGTACAAACTAAAATGAAGGAAAAGGCATGGAGGAAAAGCCATTGCTCACCAAGAGCAGGAATATGCTTTGGAGTTGCTTTTAAACCCAGGAAAGGGGCTTCAGGAGAGCCCCACAGGGGCAGATATTTTCAGGATAGATTTAATTGAGGAACAGTAAGCCATAACTAGCAAATACTACACTGTAAGATTCTGAGTTATCAACCACATGAAGTTTATTTTTTCATGGCTTGTGATGTCCCAAATTGAAAAGGAATTCCAAAAATGTTCGAAAAAAGAGCAGCTCTGCAGAATAAATATCACTTCTCATAGGCATTTTTGTTCTGTCCTTCTTGAAACAGTTTTTTAATGACATTTATTCTATTTATGTTTTTTGGCAAAACTTGAAAGGGGAATAGGAATGACTAGTAAGATAGGCTTTAAGAATTCTATATTGGTCAAAGTTTGAGCAAGAATTCTGAAATTACCTATTCTCTCTCTCATAGATTTTTTTAAAAATAATTTTTAAAAATATCTTTATTGGAGTATAATTGCTTTACAATATTGTGTTAGTTTCTGCTATACAACAAAGTGAATCAGCTATAACTCTTACAGATATTTTTGACCGTCTTGGATCAGTAACTGTTTATCTGTGTGTTAGTGTTGAAGCTAAATCTGCTTTAAATAGAAAAAAGTTCTGAATTTTAGTTTAGTGAAAAATCAGGGTTAATAGATCTTGATTTTTTAAAACAAGTGTGAGTTTTTAATTCTTAATTTAAAAATGTCACAGAAGTTACTTAAGTGTGTTTGTCTCAGGTAATGTTGATGTTCGCTGTCTGAGAGTTAACAGCTTTTATGGAGAGGAGTAGTCTTTGCCGTGAGAATCTCTCTGACTCTCAGTTCATTGTTCCAGTACCCGGGTTTCATATTTTGCTGTTTTCGATGGACATGGAGGAATTCGAGCCTCAAAATTTGCTGCACAGAATTTGCATCAGAACTTAATCAGGAAATTTCCTAAAGGTGAGACTGAGAGCTAAATCGGTTCATGTTCATCTTGGTGTTGGCTGTTTGTGCTGATCAGTGACATGTCACTGGCTTTAGCAAAGAGTCCTTGGTGACTCTAAAAGAGCAGGGCTGAGAGGAGGCGGCTCCGAGGTGAGCAGATGCAGTGGCCGCGCAGGTGTGCCTAGTATGGAACTTCTCGTGTCTCTGAGTGATCGGCCCTTCTTGCGGAATGTCTTTGGGTACAAGTGAGTGTCTTGCCTTTGTGTTTGGGAGACTACTAAAACCAAATGCAGATGGCACTTAAAGGTGAGGAAGTACAGGTTGTTCTTGGTTGTAATACAGAAACAAAATGACAGTGGCGGGAGGATAATCTTCCCCCCTCAAGAGTTTGTTTTCTTTTGTTCCTTCTGTAATAGGAGATGTAATCAGTGTAGAGAAAACCGTGAAAAGATGCCTCTTGGACACTTTCAAGCATACTGATGAAGAATTCCTGAAGCAAGCTTCAAGCCAGTAAGTGTAATAATCACATGAAGACATGTGAGTGGAGTGCGCGTGTTGTTTTCCTAAACGCATTCCAGGCCTTCTACTACAGCTTAATGCTAATGCTCACTGTCTGAAAAGTTCCTATAGCACCAAGTAATCTCTTACAACTTAACGAAATCCGGAACAGGAAAAAGCACATATCAGAGAAACCATCCATTTTTAAAGTGTAAGACACTTCCCATTCAACTCTGGAAATTAGTCTCAACGTGCTAGCATGTTGGTGGTTAACTGTATTTCTGACGTGTTTCCCCCCAGGAAGCCTGCCTGGAAAGATGGGTCCACTGCTACCTGTGTTCTGGCTGTCGACAACATTCTTTATATTGCCAACCTCGGAGATAGTCGGGTATGTGACTCTGGAGCCACCCACTTAGATAACAGCATGTCATATGGGGGAAGAGCTGTAGAAGCACTTGCTGAATAAGATTACAGTGATGATGGCTGGGTTGGAATCTTTCTTCTTGTGGGGTTGCTGCAGGGGGTTCTGCTGCAGAGTTTAAGTTCTGGGTCAGGGAACGGCAGCTAAGCTTGAGGCTGTTTGTTCTCTGGGAAGGCTTATACCCTGTTTGTCAGATACAGAGCTGTGAGTTGGAATTTAATTGGCCTGCAAGTACCTTAAATATTCGTCTTCATTTCTCTGACCTCAGGCCGTAATGAATGAATAACTCAAAAGCTGTAGCTAGAAAGTGCTAGACGATGTGACATATATCCGTTGAGCCCAGTACGCATGGCTGAGGGAGAAACCCGATGATTTCCCACTGATGGCATCCTGTGTCCCAGTCGTGGGGAATGACTCAGAGCTGGAGGGCGGTGCTCTGCAGGGTCTCTGCAGTCCCTCCCACCTCCCCTGCCAGGAGTGGATGTTCACCTCCATTGCCGCTTGCTTTTCAGCCATTCGCCATGCTTGTTCAGCAGCCACTGGACAAAGTGACCTTCCCGCTCTTAATAGCATCTCTTCAGACGTGGAAATAGCTACCCCCCACCCGTGTTGCTTTTAGGGTGATTTATAAATATGTAGCACTAGGAGCTCTGAGCATCACAGATGATAGCCCTGCCCTAGTGGAGTTTATATTCGGGTGATCCTTTAGTGGATCTATCTAGTGGACTGTCTCTTGTACGTAGGTGTTTAGATCAAAGGACTTAAAAAAACAACATGAGTAAAATTGGCCAAAAAAGAGAGACTTTGGAGTCAGGCCCAAGTTTGAGTCCTGGCCTTGCTCTCTGACTCTAGGCACGATGCCTATCCCCTGGGCCTCAGGCTTCCTCCTCTGTAGAATAAGAGGTTTGTCCGGAAGTTACCACACAGTACACATGGTGGCGGGAACCCACGGAGAGGTACTTGGTCAGCCCACCAAACTGCCCTCGTCTTTGCCAGTGTAAACTCTTGGAATGGTAACGCCTAAAGGGGCCTTGGTACTTGTTAGGTCCTCCCTTTCACGTCACAGATGAGAAGATAATGGCCTAGTGAGGGTGAGCAGTGAGCTGTGGTCATCCAGCAGAGTCTGCACCAGAGTTGACACCCAAGCCCGGGGCTTCTCTCCCTGAATTTTTTGTGTGACACCACTTTGCTACTTGTACTTTTGATGCTTGAGCCACTGAACTCAGCAGGAGGCTGAATCTGAAACTCCTTTCTCTTCAGCTGTCAACTTTAGGTGCTGGGCTCATTAAATTTCACAGCCATTGTACTCTCCATCTTCCCAGGCAATCCTGTGTCGTTACAATGAGGAGAGTCAAAAGCATGCAGCCTTAAGCCTCAGCAAGGAGCATAATCCAACCCAGTATGAAGAACGAATGAGAATACAGAAGGCTGGAGGGAATGTCAGGTAACCAGGGAGTGATGGGAACTCCGGGAAGGAGGGTTCACTTATTTAAAAGCAGCCTTGAGACCTCTGAGGGTGGAACGTTCAGTGTCATGCAGTCTTCAGCGTAATGAGACTCTGTCTGAGGTCTAACCTGGTGAAGTCTAAGTAGGTGAACAAGTGTTGTAGGATTTCACCTGTGTCCAAGTGGGAGCAAAAAATGTATGCAAGAAACATGCTTCCCTACGTTTGCAAAAGGAGGAGACCTGTCTCAAATTCAAGTTCACCGTTTGCAGCATTGTCTCTGGTCCTGGTAACTCTCATAAAAGCTGTCATTTGTCACAACCCGGTAAGCTACAGTTTTCGGCAAATTCTCCAGAGAGAACATCTAAAGTGGTTAAGACAGTAAATGTAAGACAGTAGTGTGTGCTGATCACCTCTGGTCTTCCTGTGGAACAACTTATCTAGCCCAGAGGGCCGCTCTTAACCTGGCTGCATCCATGGCAATTCCATTTCATCTCTCTTTACACCTTTGAAGAGTGTGTGCAGGCTCTGGTTTATCATCTGCCATCTCCCAGGTAGTTAAAGGAGGGCTTAAGTCTTTTCTGCACTTTAGGAGAATTATGCCTTAAGGACATTGCATTATGAATTTGATCAGAGGTGTTTTCTGGTTCATCTTACAGTTTGACCCCGTGAGGATTTTGTCTCCTGTTGGAGATAAGGGAGAAGTAATATATCAGTGTAAGAGTGCAGTTATTTGCCCTTGGATGTGTAGTTTCTCTTCTGTTGTTTATTTGGGGCAGTTTTTGTTATTGCTTCAGGCTGTTTCTAGCCAGGGGTGCAAGGATGTCTCTGGAGAGCAGTTAGAATTCTTAGGGTTGGTTAAAAAAACTCCTGGGTTAGTAAAAGGTGATTTGGGTCTTGGTTGTGGCTGTCTACATGAGCATCGACGGAATTGTAGGCTGGGTTCAGACCTTGGCCAGTGCTCTGTGCCTGACTTCTCCCCCATGACTGCTGTGGAAGTTAATGCCCGAGAATGTGACCCCAGTGTTAGTGTCAACATCACCTTTTCTGCCCTTTATTATAACTTTAAAATTCTGCTTTTGCCTGAACTCCTTGAAAAGATTTTGACATTGGCAGTCCTATGGCTGAAAGTAAGATTAGCTGCATTGCATTTACTTCCTGTTTCCCAGTCCCTACTTACTAAGAACAGCATGGGCTTAGGGTGAGTCCCTCAATTTAGAGAAGCGGGGTGGGAGGCTCAGAGACAGCAGGGGCTTTCTGTTCCTGAGCAGCAGGGCCAGGCTGTGGCCCATCTCCTGCCTGAGGCCAGCGTTGGCATGCTTTTTCTTTTCCTCCACCCCCTCCCCCTTTTATTATTAAAATTTTCAAACATGCAGAAAAAATTTTAAGAGTAAACATTTCAATGTCTACCACCTAGATTCAGTAGTTAACATTTTGCCATTTTGCTTTGTCTGTTTATGTGTGTGTTTGGCTGAACTATTTAAAAGTTAGTTGCAGACGTAACACCTAAGAAAATAATAATTCCTTAGGTTGTATTAGGTTATCTAATATCCCGTCTGTACTCGTATTTCCCCAGTTGTCTCCAGAGTGTCTCTGTTTGAAACCAGGGTCTGGTCAGTGTTCGCATCTACCTTGGACTCACATCTTTCCGTGTAGAATCGTCTCCACTTGTACTAGGCTTGGATCATCACTAGTCAGCACTTGTATAGGGTCACCAGTGCTGTTTTTTTCATGGTATCGTTTAAGTTGCTTGTGTGTATTTCTTGTAAACTAGAAGTTAGGTCTAAAGGCTTCTTTAAATTCAGATGAAACATATTCAGCAAAAATATGTGATGGAGGATGCTATGTACTTTTGATAGTCCCTCACTTCAGTAGCCATGTAAGGTCACTGGTGTGATACTGATTCCATGCTGGCTACCATGTGGTGACAACAGATGGCTCCAGAGTGAAAGGACGTGTTTCCGTGTAATCAGCCCATGATCCGGGGAGATAGACTTCAATACCTTGTGAACATTGTGGCCCACCAGCCTTTCAGCTGACGGTTTTAGCATCCCTTAGTGATCCTTGCATGAATCATTTATTTCACAGGGATGGCAAAGATGATCATCTACTTCTGCGCTTCCTTCTACGTGTATTGGCAGGCGTCCTATAAAGAAAGGCTTTCCTTCGTCAATGGGGGATGAACCATAGTTTCTCCCTGAAAGCAGGGTAAATGTTGAATTCTTCAATCACCATTTACAGAGTGAGAGCCACCCACAGTTGTGGAAACTAGTGTTTTCTTTACCTTCTCTGCTTCTCTCCATCCCCTTTTCCTTGCTCCGTGAGTCACCGCAGGTGGCTTTATGTATTCCAGGCGCTGATTCCAGCTGTAGAGGCGGGGTGCTCTCGCTGTTCACATGGCCTCATCTGTGGCCAGTGGGAGGGAGCTTCGGCTTGCTTCAGACACTTCCGCCTTTGTCTTAAAACTGAGCTCCATGTGCTGGGGATGCTTGTTCAACTGCAGCATCATCAGTTCTGCGTCTGTTCTAGGACAGAGCCAGGACACGGACACACACACACACACACACACACGCACACGCACACGCACACGCACACACACACACTCCCTCTCTCTCTCTCTCTCTCTGTCTCTCTCTCTCTTCCTCTCTCCTCTCTCTCTCTCTTTCTCTCTCTCCTCTCTCTCCTCTCTCTCTCCTCCTCTCTCTCTTTTTAGGCTGTGAGCTTAGATTGCTATTTCTCATTCAGATTGGACACTTATAGGGCTTTCTCTTAACTTCTTTGATTAAGTAGTTGTAGTGTCTTCTTTTATGCTGAAAATCTTGGTTCCTAACAACATTAGTATATTTATTTGCCAAAATAGCTTGGAAATCATAGAATCAACAGTATTACTACTAATGAATTTGAGTTCCTTCGTGTTCTCTTATCCTTAGTCTGTGCTTCACTGAGGATATACAGAGTACTGTGTGTAAACATGGAATAATTATTTTCACTGCGGTTTTGTTACAGTCTGGTTATTATGATCATTAGTTTCATTTTGCTTTCAACTTCAGGGCTTTTCCTGATGGTGGGAATGTAAAATGGTGCATCTGCTGTGGAAAATAGTTTGGCAGTTCCTCACAAATTAAAAATAGATCTACCATCACAACATTGTAAATCAACTGTACTTCAATAAAAAATAAATTTAAAAATAAAAAATAAATAGATCTACCATATATGATCTAGCAGTTCCACTCCTAGGTATATATCCCCCAAAAATTCAAAGCAGTGGATTTGAAGAGATAGGCGTGCACCCATGTTCATAGCAGCATTTTTCACAAGAACCAAAAGGTGGAAGCAACCCAAGTGTCCATCCATAGATGAAGTGATGAATAAAATACGGTTTCTCCATACAATGGAAATACTATTCAGCCTTAACAAGGAAGGAAATCCTGTCGCATGGATGAACCTTGAGGACATTTTGCTAAGTGGAATAAGCTAGTCACAGAAGAGTGACTGCTGTATGGTTTCACTTATATGAGGTCTCTGAGTGGTCAGAATCGTCACCAGGGCAGAAAGTAGGGTGGGAGTTGTCGGGGGGCGGGGTGAGGGGGAGTCGGTGTTCAATGGCCACGGAGTTCAGTTTGGGAAGATGGGAAGGTTTTTGGAGATGGATTGTGGTGATGGTTGCACAACAACGTGAATGTACTTAATGCGACTCAACTGTACGTTTAAAAGTAGTTAAGATGGTAAATTTTATGTTACGTGTATTTTTACGACAATTTTAAAAATGAAAAACCCCCCACATTTACATGGTTAATTATCTAAATTAAATAAAAAGCACAGTTAGACATGTTTTCGTCTCTGTTCCCTTCACCCCTATTTCCTGATTCTTTCCGGTGTTTCTTTTTACAAAAATAAGCAAATCCATGTATGTATTTTTATTTTCCTACTTGCTTACACTGAAGGTAGTATACTGTATGCAGCAGTGTGTTACACTCCTTCAGGTGACTTCCTCGGAGAAGGTGAAAACAGTTTTGTGTTTATTTTGCAAGGAAGGCAACTGAACAGCTGAAGGGAAGCTTGCACATGTAGCATTTAGTGTCAGATTCGCAGTACTTTGCTGGTACAGGTCTCTGATGGCAAAAAGAAACAGTTCTGGAATCATACCTGCAGTCTTCTCTGTAGCACCCATCGTGTTAATACACCGGATATTGGCATCTGCAATCTTGGGATGGTCAGAAGAAGATGGAGCTTCCACCTCCCAGCCGTAGCTTGGTGAGCCTGTCAAGACCACTGAGTTCCTGCATTTGCTCACCTGCCGGGGTTGCTGAAGTCCGAGCAGGGTCTGGCTTATCCTCACAGCCAGATTGGCTGTCTCGATGCCTCCCTCTCCGACTGTGAAGGGAGAACCGGAACAGAAAATGGCAGCAAAAAGAGCTACAATCAGGGGACTCTGTTGAACAACTTTCCCAGCAATAGGACAGCAGTTCTCTGATTGCTGGGCAGATGGGAGGAGATGAGGAAGAAAGCAGCACGGAGCAAAAGCTGCTTGAGGGCGGGAGGCCAGGCCGTGGGCGGCTGGTACCAAGGGAAGGCACACGCGTCGCGAGTGCAGACCTCAAAACCCGCTCCCTCCTCAGCATGGTGGTCTTGGGGGGAGAACACTGGGGGTAGCGGGAGGAGAGTGGATTTTCAGCCGTTTGTTGAGGGAGAACCTGCTGCAGGGCACACAGCTTCCTACTGTGCATTTAGGAAGCTGGCCGCGAATCGGGTGCGTGTGGAGGAGCTCTGCTGAGGAGTACTGGAGCAGGCCGGGAAGTGCAAGCCCACAGGTCCACGTGGCTGGTTCTGACAGGCCTCGTCGGGTGGGTCCTGTTCCAGTTGTCACTGACCACGAAGGGCAGGTGGTGTGGCTTTGTGCTCTTGTGATGCACAGCCTTAGCGTTGGCACTGGCCTCCGGAGCTGACTGGCGTCTGCACATGCACGTCTTAGATAGCTTGTCGCACTGAGTGCAGGCAGAGGTGACAGCCAGCTTGCAGCGTCCGTTCCTGAAGTGTAAGTGGCTTTTCCCGGGTCTGCGATTCTGTCCGTTGTTGCTTTCTCCTGTCACTCCAGTAGCTGAGTGAGTGTAAGATTTCCACTCTGTGTAGAACTTGGCTCAGTAAACAGGAATGGAAATGGCAGCTTCTGTGTTGTGGCGCACACATTTTTCTTCATCAGACTCAGGAATTGTTCCACGTTTTTTGTACTGAGTCGTGCTGGTAGTAACTGGGGCTTTGGGACCTGCCATTGTACACCATCTCGTTGAAACAAGCTGGGTTTATGGCTTGGGAGTGGGGTTGGGTGCGTACCAGGCACCCAGTCCCTTGGTCCTGAAGAAGCGCTTTGTTGGCTTCTCGTGGTGCTCGTGCTTTGAGCTGCTTCCTGAAAGGCGCTCTTGAGGCTGAGGGATCCCGCACCCCACCCCACTTCACTCTTCAGCTCGGCTCCTGTGCACTTCGGCCCCTCTTGCTGCTCGTTTTACTATTTGTACTTGAGAAGACTGCTCAGCTCTTCACAGACACTGGCAGAAGTCTTTGTTGCTGGTGATTCAGCTGTGACCACTGGGAGGGTGAGGGCGACTTTGTGGGCACAGTGAAGGGCCAGGAGCCAGGCTGAACTCTGACTCTGAGACAGCAGCCCAGACCCAGGCGAGCAGCTTCTGGCCACGTGTGTCCATCACCCAGCATTTCCAGAGCTTGTTCCATTGTTTGGGAGCCCCGTGGTGACAGTACACCTCCACGCACAGCTTTGCTGTTGGCTGAGTGCTCTGACGCAGCTTGTCGAGCGTGGGTTCTGGTTTTACACGTGAGGGTCTAGATGCTTGGGAGGTTGCAGCTGCCCGAGGTCACACAGCAAGTACACCGCCAGAATTGTCCTTGGGAGTGTCAGGCTAGGGACTGTTTCTCCTGCTGACAGAACTCTGTCTTACAATATGGAGTCTTTGTGTAGGTCACCTTCCCATCTCCCTAGCCCTCATCTAAAAATAGAATGGGTGGAAGTATAATGCTGTGCAGAACACTGCCATTTGTATTTAAGTCACATTAAATCACATTCATACCCAGTGTTAAGAAAACTCGCTTCCAAATCTGGGAATAGTCACTTTCAGGTATTTTCCGAATCTGATTAGAGTGAAATGCAAAATATCCCTTTGTTCCAGCTATTCTTAACTCGGGTGACATGGTTGAATCACCTGAGAAGCTTTAAGATAAAAACAAAGCCAGGTCCCCATCCAATCACGTCTGACCCTGGGCTGTGGGCAAATCAATGGATTAGGCCCAGCGCTGCCATATGCCAGCTAGAGAGGGCGCTGTCCCCATCAGCGTGCTGTTGGGCTGAGGAGCCAGGGGCCGCAGGAGTGTGAACGACCTAGAACAAAGAAGACTCAGCACAAAAATGCTCAGACGTTGCTCTGTATTAGAGGCTAAGAGATGTGGATTCCACAGGTTACATCTTTTACTCTATCCCATTTTTCTGCTTTTAAGATCAGATTCTGAGTACTGTGACCCGTGATCTGTCAGATGGAATCTGAATTTGCTTTTCCCCTCATTTTAGGGACGGGCGTGTCCTGGGTGTGCTGGAGGTGTCCCGCTCCATTGGGGATGGTCAGTACAAGCGCTGTGGGGTCACTTCTGTGCCAGATATCAGACGCTGCCAGCTGACCCCCAACGACAGGTAAAACCTCCCAGAGGCACAGGTGTGCACACACATGGTTTTGTTTCTCTTCTGATTTCTTCCAGTTTGTGTAGTGAACCTGGGGTGGGCAGCCATGTCTCGGGCACTGTGCTAGGCCCTAGAGGTGCGGGGATAAATAAAATACCGTTTCTGCTCTCGTGGGGTCCACCGTCTGCCGGGGGAGCACCTGTGAATGGGCGGTTCCAGTCTAGTGTGTCTTCAGAGTATGGGGTGCTCTGGGAGACTTTGGCCGCGGGGGAAGAGAGACATCCTTGCTGGAGAAAAGAGAAGGGCTTTCTGGCAGAGTGGACACACACAAGGGACAGGATGAAAATGTGGCCAGGCAGGTGCCATAATAGGGAGTCAGGAAAGTGATGGCAGGGTACCTGGGGACAGATTTTAAAGGCCCTGGATTCTTTGCTGAGGAGCTTGAATTTTAGCTCATAATTGGTGGAGAATCGTGGGAGGTTTTTAAGCAGAGTCAAGTTAGGTTGAGAAAGAGACCTCTTGTTTAATTGTTCAGCCCCTAATTCTGAGCTGCTTGAAGGTGAGGCACCATGCCTGGCGCCAGAAGCCCTCAGCAAGTCATTGTTGGAGGCTGGAGTAGGATGGAGCCCAGAGGCCAGTTAGGAACTGATGCACTGGCCCTTGCTGCGGGTGGGGATGGGGGAGGTGAACTAAGGCAGCAGTGGAAGGAGACCGGGGAGGCCAGTGCGAGGGAGGAGCCTTACCCCGGCACCCCGCCTGCTGAGCGAGCGTCTTGGGACACGGCTCCACCAGCTCCTCTCGTTTTCTAGATGATGCCTCAGGGGAGTCTCATCTGTCCCCACATTAGACCAGGCCCCCTGTTTATGTGCTGCTCGGGCTCCCTCTGCTTTGGATCATGGTTCTGTGTTTGTGTGGCCAGTTGCTCAGGGTCTGTCACCTCAGTGGAAGGGGCCGGCACCTGCTTGGACCTGTCCCCTGCTAGGTTCCAAGCATGAACCATGTGCCTGGTAGATACTTGTTGAATGAATGCCCAGTCAAAAGAGGAAAACCAGGACCTGGGTATTAAAATGAGGAGAGAAGGGTGTTAGATCTGTGGGGAAACTGTCCTAGGAGAACCAGAACTGTCTCGTCTCATCCATCATTGTTCAGAAAGACTTTCCTTGGGAAGTCTAGAGGGGGCTTTGAAAGGGAGGTAGTCCTGTTCTCAGATGGTGAAAGTGGAAGGTGGTTCTCCCTTTACGTGGGGAGTGAGTGCTTGAGAACATTACTTAAGTCCATAAACTCTCAGTTTTATTGGGTGGGCCAAAAAGTGCCTTCGGTTTTTTAAGTAAAAATAAAAGCCACATTTTTCATTTTCACCAAGAACGTTATTGAACAACGTATTCACCCTTTTGTTCCACTACCTTCTGCCATTTTTCAGGCAACTTCACAATCCCATCTTCCCAAAACTTTTTATCTTTTTGAGCAAAGAACTGTTCCAGGGGCCTTTTACAGTCTTCCAGGGAATTGACATTGTTTTCCATTGAGAGAATTTTGTAAAGACTGAAATAAATGGAAATCTGAAGGTGCAATGTCTGGTGAATACGGTGGATGAATCAGAACTTCCCAGCCAAGCTGTAACAGTTTTTGCCTGGTCATCAAAGAAATATGCAGTCTTGCGTTATCCTGATGGAAGATTATGCGTTTTCTTTTGACCAATTCTGGACGCTTTTCGTCGAGTGCTGCTTTCAGTTGGTCTAATTGGGAGCAGTACTTGTTGGAATTAATCGTGTGGTTTTCCAGAAGGAGCTCATAGTAGCGGGCTCCCTTCCAATCCCACCATATACACATCACCTTCTTCGGATGAAGACCGGCCTCTGGTGTGGTCGGTGGTGGTTCATTTCACTTGCCCCACAATCTCTTCTGTTCCACATTATTGTCACTTTTCATCGCCCATCATGATTTGTTTTAAAAACGGAACATTTTCATTACGTTTCAGTAGAGAATCGCATGCGGAAATGTGGTCAAGAAGGTTTTTTTCGCTTAACTTAACATGGAACCGAAACATCAAAGCGATGAACATAATCAAGCTGGTGCAAATGATTTTCAGCACTTGATTTGGATATTTCGAGTATGTCGGCTATCTCCAGCGTGGTATAACGTTGATTGTTCTCAATTAATGTCTCGATTTGATCACTGTCTACTTCAACTGGTCTACCTGACCGTGGAGCAGCGTCCAGTGAGAAATCTCCAGCACGAAACTGCACAGACCACTTTTGACACGTTTGATCAGTCACAGCACCTTCTCCATACACTGCACAAATCTTTTTTTGCATTTCAGTTGTGTTTTTACCTTTCTTCAAATAATCATAATATGCCGAAAATGTTGCTTTTTTTCTCCCATCTTCACTGTTAAAACGGCTATACAAAAATTCACCAATTTTGATGTCTTTTTTTAAATGTACGCTGATATGACAGCTGTCACATACAGTCTAACAAAATTGTTTCGAATGAAGTTAAAGACAACTGAGTGCTACTAGAGCCATCTTAACAGAAAAAAACCGAACGAATCTTTTGGCCCACGCAGTATGTTTGGGAGATGGCTCGAGAAATGTGGTGATAGAAATTTAGAATGTATTTATCGTAACACCTGATGGATTTTATTCGGTGATTTTCCTAGAGTTTGTCTAAGAAGTGGATTTGGGTTAATCCATAATTTTGGGGGAACAGAGTAGTCCCAATTTTTTTTTTTTTTTTTTTTTTTTTTGCGGTACGCGGGCCTCTCACTGTCGTGGCCTCTCCCGTTGCGGAGCACAGGCTCCGGACGCGCAGGCTCAGCGGCCATGGCTCACGGGCCCAGCCGCTCCGCGGCATGTGGGATCCTCCCGGACCGGGGCACGAACCTGTATCCCCTGCATCGGCAGGCGGACTCTCAACCACTGCGCCACCAGGGAAGCCCCCCAATTTTGATGTATAACATTTCACCTACAAATATTTTAAAGTAGTTTTAACCTTTGTCTCATAGAAGTTAAATTGGTTTTAAAAAATGTTTAGCCTTTGAGTAATTGGACAGATATTTTTACCTCCACTGTCAGGCCATTTAATAAAGTTTGCTGCTAAAACCCATTTATATTTTTTCTCTGTGTTGTAGGTTTATTTTGCTGGCCTGTGATGGCCTCTTCAAGGTCTTTACCCCAGAAGAAGCCGTGAACTTCATCTTGTCCTGCCTTGAGGTAAGAAGTCTCACAAGGGAGAGGGTGCCAGTCATTCCAGCTGCACTTGGGCTTTAGAGGAGAAGTCCCGAAGCCCCCTTCCTCCCCCATGTTCCCTGTAGTTGGGAGTGGGAACTCCAGCCCGGGGACTCACCAGTCAGTTTGTCCTGCCCGCCCTGATGGGAACTGGGGAGCAGTTCTTCCTCGTGGCAGTGGTGTCTCAGGAGAGTGATGGGGTGCAGGATCCCCACTCACCAGTGCCCCTTTCCTGTCCGGTAGGATGAGAAGATCCAGAGCCGAGAAGGGAAGCCCGCCATGGATGCCCGCTACGAAGCCGCCTGCAACAGGCTGGCCAACAAGGCGGTGCAGCGGGGCTCGGCGGACAATGTCACCGTGATGGTGGTGCGGATAGGGCACTGAGGTGCTGCGGGCCGGAGCGCGGCGTGGTGTTGACTTCCAATGTTCATTTTGTGTGTTGTGCACATTAATGTGTTTCGTGTACTCCTGTGGGATTCCCATGGTTGTAAATAAAGGTTTCGTTTTTTTTTTTTCTAGACTTTTGAGTTATCTTATTACATTTTGAGCAACTCTTGACCTTTCAGAGGTTGTGTTTGCTTTCGAATATGCTTTGGGTCTCTCCTTGTTAAAACCATTACAGGCATCTTGGGTTGGCCAGTGATAACGGCCCATGGTAAGCTGCTCATTGTGCAGTGCTTTGTAGTTTATGTGCACCTTTCCTGTGCTGTTTCACCCTCGTGATAACTGGTGGGGGAAGTGGCGTTTTACAATGAGGACATCGAGGTAGTGACTGGATTGGACAGGCCACGCCCAGAGCCCAGGGCTGCTGGAGCGCTCTGGCTGCTTTCAGCTTTCTATACAAAAATAAGGTTACAAAACGTCCTGTAGCATGATCCCAGGCTCAGCCAGGGGAACAAGATGAGGTCGTCCCTCTGTAGAGCAGTGTGCCCCCAACGGGCCCCCCAGAAACACCACGGGATTCTGCTTATTATTTCCAATTCTGTGATGACAGATGCAGTCTGGCTGAGGGACTCTATGAAGGGCTGGGTTTGCTGGGTCTCACGTCTGGGTACCCTGGGTGTAAAATGCATACTTTTCCAGGTTTGAGCAGTCAGGCTGCTGCCCTGTGGCCAAGTCCAGCCTCCCGTCTTAGGAATGTGCATTCAGTTGGTTCTTTGCTGGGCTGAGGTTGATCGTCACATGATAACAACACTTCACTTCGGTCAAAGATGTTGAAAATGCATGATGAGCCTACTCAGGAAAACAAACTTTAAAATTCTTTTCAAGCCCTTATTTATATGTAAAGCAGGCCATTGGTATCGCTATAATTCCTTAGTAAAGCAGCTTTTAGGTCTTCCTGTGTAAATGCTGCCTCAGGATGATGTAAGATTCTGAAAATTTGCTTTTGAAGCTGTTTTGTCATGTTTGCTGGCCCTGCCCAGCCTGCACACATGGCCTTATCACCTCGTCAGTTCTGTCAGTGGGACCAGCCTCCCTACAAGTACCTCGGGAACGTTTCCAGCACACCCTTTCCCAGCGTGTTAGGAGGCAGGTTTCATTTCTGCTGAGGACTGGGACAGTGCAGTGTGGCATCGTGGAAGGAAAGAACCTCAGCATCTCAGAATTGGGAAGTAGAACAATTTATTCAATAAACATTTTCTTACAGCAAACAAGGCACCAGTCTGTGACCGTGTATCCCTAATCCCCAGACCGCTAGTGTCCTAGGGCTGCGAGAGGCTTGGCGCCGGGCTTCCCTGGACAGGCTCTCCCCGCCGCCGTCTCCGTGGGTCTGAGGGCCCCCATGGGCTGGAAACGGCCTCCACCTCCCCTCCCAGAGCTCACTCCTCCGTCCTTGGTGAGCCTGGCCTAAATGACCAAGACTCTATATTTTAAGGTCTGCCCTTTGTTTCTGTAGTTTTGTATAATCACATACAATAATTCTCAAAAGTCAGTTTTATATATATATATATATATATAAAATATATGTATTCCACCTGACAATATTATACAATAAATACTTCAATAAATTGCTGTGTGACACACTCATATTGAGAAAATGAAAGCTCTGTGGGTTTTTCAAGGGTAAAAGATGATAGCGTCTCTAAAATATCTGTGCCCACTGGATACAAAGTGAAATCCAGAAAAGGGCGTGGCCACACCATCCCTTATCAAAGAGCATGGGCAGGCAGGACAGCTGGCACTTCCTGGTAGGGCGGGTACGAGCCCTACTGAGAACTGTGCCAGGGCTGCCAAAGGGCACAGAGTGGTCGGTCTGTGTGCATTGCACCTGGGGTCCCCTGGCTGGGAGGGCAACGGCTGAGCCTGACTGTGGCGCTGGAAGCTTAGGGCTCCGGGGGATCAGCCAGGCCTGGCCACAGGCACCTGCTCATCCCAAGGCCAGCTAGAAGGTTACGGTGAGAGGTGACTGCAGCCACTGCTCCCTTCTCTCCCAGGCCTGAGAAGGGGGCAATGGCTTGCCAGACCAGCTTGGCCCCCAGGACATGTTATGGTAGCCCGTTCCTGTAGCCTGTTTTGCGTGTAGGGACAGAGGTTGGGTAACTTGCTCAGCAGGCAGCGGAGGCCCCGCATCTTGAAAGAAATTGCAGCAACTCCCAGACCCCCATCCCCACCGCTACCCGCATCCCATCACTGCTGCAGCAGCACAGGACTTGGGACCCGGTCTTCCCAGGACACCCATCTGAACTTGGGGCCACATTCCCACCCCCGCGGGGAAGATGCTTTCAAGAGCCCCAGAGCTGGACGGACCCAGCGGGGCTACGCTGCGGTTGGGCACCGAGAGCCTGTCAGCTCGTGGGAAGCGTCCGCTTCATCCGTGCAGATGGGCAGGCAGGGGTGTTCTAGCTCTTTCATCTGGTGGGTGGATCCGAGCAGTGAGCCAGGGCCGCAAGGGGGTGGGCAAGGGGCCCTCGCCCATGAGAGGGTCTGCGACGGAGGGGGAGGGTACAGCTCCTATGTGAAGGCTGGCTGAGTGTGCAAGTGACCCTGCACAAGTCACAAGTGAAAACAGCTCCAGTCTGTCACTGTCCCCCGTCAGCCCCCATCCAGTGTCGCTCCGGTGCCTGAGGCTGCTATGCCCAGGGGCCACAAGGAGAGGCTTGGGCCCCGTGGTCCCTGCAGGCCAAGCAGGGCCCTGAGGTCCACGGCAGGCTAAAGGCAGGGCTGGGAGAGGGGCAGGTGGGGACCAGGCAGGCTGGGCGGCCTTCGCCCTCCGTCCTGGCACTCCCAGCAGGCAGCCCGTGAGAACACTAAGAAAGATGGAAAAGGTGGGGCTGGGCCACAGCAATGAAGCTGAGGCTGCCGGGGCCACTGGGGCCAGGAGGGGCCCAGGTCTGCAGCTGGGGAGGGACAAAGCACGTGCTCCTGGGCACACTGAAACGTCTCCCCTTTAACTTAAGGTGGCATCCTGAAATCATTCCCAGTCTGGGACTGCCAGTTTGCATGTCACCTCCCCGGGCTGCCTGTAGCGGTGGCCAGTGTGGGCAGTTGGCGGGCTCCCTCCTGCGTGTGGCCTCCGCCACGGCCCCGAGATTGTTCGCACTCCTGCTCCATTTGCCCGGCGAGAGGGAGGGCCTGGGGTGGCCAGTCATACACCGAGGAGGACAGCACTGAAGTGGGAGCCACCGCGCACTGTGAGGGAGGAGCTGCTGGCATTGTCCAGGAAGACGGAGGTGTACTGCCCCGCCTGCGGGGAAGGTCAGCGTCAGCCTGGATGCCGCCGGCCTGCGGGTGCGCCGACCACACGCCATGCCCACCCCGCCCCGCCCACGGACAGGAGCGAGGGCCGGCAGGCCTTGCCCTCAAACCCAGCACCCCTGACGCCTGGTCTGGTGCTTCCTCCCCAGCTCCATCAGCCCCCTGCACCAATGGGCGGGCTCCCTGTCGTGCACGTGCAGGGGAGCCAGCCTCCGCTCAGGGCCAGAGTGGGCTTGAGCATCAAACAGTTCCCTCTGCTGCACTCGAAGCCTGAAAGCGTGCTGAACTCTCGTGTGAGGGTGCCCCTTCCCCCCACAGGCCTGGCCACTGACCCACTTGGTAGGGCCACGGTGGGACTGGTACTCTGGCCTGGCTACTCCGAATGTGGTCCAGACATCAGCAGGGTCACATCCCCAGATGTGACCTGGGAACTCCCAGAGACGCAGAATCTGGGCATTTGCATCTTAAGACCCCAGGCACGCTGTGTGCCATCTGAGTTCACGCGGCAGTGCCAGGGACCAGACCTCTAAACGCCTTCCAGCAACCATAGCCGCCTGCAGCCACAGCCTGGCCTCCAATCCTGGCTTTGCTGTGCGAGCTTGGGCAAATTACTTAAAACACTTCTGTGCCTTAGTTCCCTTATTTGTAAACAGGGGAATAATATTTTCTATCTTAAAGCGCTGTGAGTAATGGGTAATTTATGTTAAGTGCTCAGAACGGGCCTGGCCTAGTTAGTGCTATTTACATGTGAGCTTTATTCCACACATCTGTACCTAAATTTTTTCTTTTTTAGGAAATCTCATCTTTTCATCAGTTTCTCAAGCACTTGCCCAAATCCCCACAGTTCTAGAATGAGACTGTCAGTTGGGGTTTTGTGTAGGAAATAACTGCATCTGCTTCCCGAAGTCCCAGTGGGCCAGGGGGTCGTGATGTCATCCTGGGCAAAGAGCTGACCTCTGTCACTGCCCCCCCGTCCCCTTGCCCACTGAGTCCCTTCCGAAGGGCTCGTTACGGCCAGAAGCACCAGTCCTCAATATGGGACGCCTGGTAGGTCAGAAAACAGGAGACGGAGGAGCAGGGTGTCTGTCGAGGACAGGAGTCTGTGGGGCAGGGCCAGGTCTGGGGAAAGGAGACCTGGTCTTGGCCTGGCTCTGCCTGGACTAGCGGGAGTGCTCTGTGCCGCCCTGACCCTCGCCCGGGCCTGGAGGCTGACGGCACTGCACCCAGAGCTCCTGAGCACCCACGCACACCCCTCCCTGCCCAGTCACCCCCACGGCTGTGTCCAGGTGGTGGCCCCCCCATAGCTGAGCCTGCCCCACACACCTGCAGATACAGCACGCCGTTGACCGAGATGGTGAAGAACTCGCTGCTGCTCTCCAGCCCCATGACAGCCTCCAGGGAGCTGCGGCCAAAACAGAAAGAGGGTGGGCCTGAGACCCCTGCCCCAGAACCACCAACTTCACCCACAATGTGCTCACAATCACCGCAGCGCCCGACACCCAGCAAAGTGCCATGAGAATGGCTGTCTTAGCCAGGGCTTCTGGTGGAGGTGGCATCTGAACTGGGTCCCCAAGAGGAGTAAGGACAGGCTCCACGGGGCTGAAGGTGTGCCGTAAGGGCCGGGCAGCAAATCCTGGCTCTGATGGGAAGCGAGACACTGGCCGGTGCAGCCGCAGGTGCGGGGCTGGCAGCAGTGAAGCTGGGTTCAGGCCAATCGGTGCAGGGCTTTCCAAACCAGAGTGAGAAGATGTGAACTTCACCCATGCATGCCTTCCGCAACCGCTGCGGAGCACCTGCTCCCTGCCTGGGCTGTTCTGGGTGCTGAGGACACCGAAGGAGCAGCCCTGCCCTCCCGGACCAGCAAGCGACGGGAAGCTGGACAAGTTCACGGAGAAGGGCTGGGAGCGCGCCTGGGGGAGGGTCCGCACAGACTGGTCAGGACAGGCCTGGGGACGCGACGCTGGCGCCTCGGGTCGCCGGATGGGAGTCAGTCCCCTGCGGGGGGCGGGCAGAACAGGGGCTGGGGCGGGCCGGGCCCCCACGTCCCGGGTCGGGGTTCGGGGAGCGCGCGCAGGGGCGGGAGGAACGCCTGACGGTAGCCGGGGGAAGCCCCGAGGGAGGAGGCGGGCGCCCGGGCTGCGCGCCCTGCCCGCGCCCACTCACGCGTGGTGCTGGCACCGGGACTGGATGCAGATGAGCAGGCGCAGGCGGTCCCGGGGGCGCGGCGGCGCCCGTCTCGTCTGCTCGGCCAGCGCTGCCGGGGGAGGCGCGGGGGCGGTCACCACCGGGCGGCGGGAACCGAGCGCGGCGGGGCGCCCCCCCCAGGCCCCGCCCCAGCCCCGGGCCTCACCCACGTGCAGCGTGGCGGCGAGCGCGTAGAAGCCGGAGACGGGCGCCGTGTACTGGCCGCTGGTCAGGTTCAGGCCCGGGCCGCGGCGGAAGGCGCCCTCGGCGTCGGGCTGCGGGCGCACGGACGGTCACCCCGGGCCCGCCGCGCCCGCCCCGCCCCGGCCGCCCCGCCCCGGACTCACCACGTAGTAGACGCCGAGCTCGTGCAGCGCGCGCCGCTCCACCGACGCGTCCCGGCGCAGGCGGCAGTGGAAGGCGGCCTCGACGCGCGGCGCCCGCGGACCCGGGGCCAGGGGCGCAGCCCGCAGCGCCAGCACGTCCGCGCCCCCCGCCGCCTCCTCCTCGTCCTCCTCCTCGTCCTCCGCGGGGACGGCCGGCACCGCTGCGGGGCCGCGCGGGCGGGGCTCAGGCTCCGCGCACTCGCGTGTCCGCACCGCGCCTGGCACAAGAGCGAGCGGTGGCCGCGCCAGGACCGCCTCGCTCGCCCTTCCGTGTCCCTCCCGGACCCCTTCCCCAACCCGGGCGCTGCTGAGAGCGCGGGGGACCATTACCGGTTACCCCGGAACCGCGCGCCGGGCGCACGCAGTCGGGCCTGGCGGGTCTTCGGAAACTGCCTCCTGATCCTGCGGCTGCACCTGTTTCCTTTCACGCTTTGGCTACCGGGAAGCTCAGGGCTGATTCACCCAGGAATCACCTGCCTATCCTCCCGCTTCTTCCCCCTTCCCGCTGCCGTTTCTTCTCTGTTTACATTTTTGTTGTTATCAGGGAATGCAACAGTTTAAGCCAGACTGGTCATTTTTGAAAAGAAGCTGGGTATAAATAAATAATTTTGCAGCTATATTGCACATAATACGGAGGTTCTTCAGCCGCTGAAGCTGGTCTACTTAAATGAACAGTACATTAAATTGAAGGGGGAAAAACACTCAGTAGCTCTTCACAATGACATTAACTCTAGTCAGTAGCGTGAGCCGCGACTCAGCAGCTGGCCACAGTGCAGGGACACCGCCCTAGGTGCTAGAGCTCCGCTCAGCTCTGCAGCCTCCAGCTCAGCTGCCCCATCCTCCTCCTCCCTGTGCTGCCCCCAGACACCATCCTCCTTGCCCCATGAGGGCAGCCTCACGGGGGCTCTGAGGCCAGCGGCAGAGATCTGTCAGGAGAAGAGGCGGGGGCACAGGTGATCAAGGGGTAGAAGGGGGCCTGTGTTACCGGGGTGAGCCCCTGATCTCCCTGGTGTCACTGCGGGGATCAGAGGAGCACTTTGCAAGCTTAAGGGGCCCTGACCCCTCCCTGACAGTCCCCACCTGGGGGGCACGGGCTTAGATCTCTCAGCCTTTGCTAGGCTCACCGGACTCCCAGGTGGGGCATGGATGCTCGTGCCCAGGCACCTAGTGAACACCGAGTGGCCAAGTCCACCTTCCTCTGTGAGGCCACCTCCTCACCACCCTCCTCCCACCTCCCCCGCAAGCTCCTGACCCACGGCCTTGACCCAGGCAAGCACCAGAGCAGAAGCCTCCTTGGGATACCGGTCAACAGACAAAGGTCTAGCCCACCTCAGCTCCTCCAGGATGCCCTCCCCGGCCCCGCTCACACCGGGGGTGGGGTGGGTGCCCCTCCCTACCTTTCAGAAGCAACTGGAACTCTTTCAGCAGGACCTCCGGTGGGGTGATGGGGCCCGGGGGGCCCTGGGGCCCGGGGGGCCCTGGGGGACCTGGCAGGCCGAGCTGAAAGAGAAGCTTGATGGTGAAGACATCTGAACAGGCAGGCTGGGGACCGCGGGTGCCCCCTCTGCAAGCTCTTGCCACCGAGCCTGGCAAGGGGGTGGGGGGGCTCCTGCTTGGACCCCTGAGGTGGAGGTCAGCCTCCAGGGCCTCCGATTCCCCTGAAGAGGCAGTGAAAGCTGCAGGCACAGGGCCTCAGGGTGGTGGTGCCCCTGGGGGCAGGGCTGGGGGGAGGAAAGTGCTCGAGTGGGTAGGCAGAAGGCTGCAGCCCAGCCCTGGGGCTGGATTTCCTGATGGCGGGAAAAGGGGAGGCAGGGGCGCGCCAGGCCGCTCTCGACTCTCAGGTCTCTGTCGCGGCACCAGTTGGCAAGTCCGGCCTGTGCCTGGCCCAGCACCGGGGCCTGGGGTCCGCAAGGAGCCCTCGCTGGGCGGGGCTGGGAGCCGCCCGGGAGCAAGGGAGTCCCCTGCAGGGAGGAGCCTGGGGGAGCCCCCAGCTCAGCGTCGGGGGTGACGGCTCAGGCCACGGTGACAGCCCAGCAGCCCGGCTGCCTCAGGCTCAGAGCCCGGCACCCGGTCACTGGGTCAGACGTGGGGCAGGGTGAGGCCCCGCTGCCTCAGCGTGGGCAGCACAGCCGTGACCGGAGCGCCTCACCCCAGGGGACACAGCCCTCTCTGGGGCTCAGGGCAAGAGTCAGCCATCAGGACCAGGTGCCAGGCCCCTGGCCAGGCTGAATGAGGGTGGGGGCCAGCAGCTACCAGGGCCCCCATGTGCCCCAGCCACCAGGAACCAGACTGTGTCACCCCAGCCCACCTGTAGGCCCCTCCAGCTTGGTCCCTGACTGCCCTACCAGGCCAGCCCAGGCCTCCCGTGCCAGGATGCAGAGGGGAGAGAAAGGGGGGAGCCAGTGAGGCCGCCTGGCGTTCTAGGGGTGCGGGGTAAATGGTTGGAACAGACCCCAAACTCAGGGTCACTAGGCCCCAGCTTGACACTTCTGTGCCCTCTGGCCCGAGGCTGAGGGTCTGTGCTTGTTGGAAATGCTCAGGGTGTCCAGTGGGAGCCAGTGAGGGGTGTGGGGTGGTGGCGGAGGACTGGGGATTTGGGGAGAGGCCCGTGGGTGGAGGCTCACACACACACACATACACACACACCCAGGACACACACACACACACCCAGGACACACACACACACACTCAGGGGACACACACCCAGGGGACACACACCCAGGGGACACACACACACACACACCCAGGACACACACACACACCCAGGACACACACACACACACCCAGGGGACACACACACACACCCAGGGGACGGACACACACACACACACACACACACCACACACACACCCACACCCACACCCAGAGGACACACACACACACACACACCCAGGACACACACACACACACCCAGGGGACACACACACACACCCAGGACACACACACACACAGGGGACGGACACACACACACACACCCAGGGGACACACACACACCCACACCCACACCCAGAGGACACACACACACACACACACCCAGGACACACATACACCCAGGACAAACACACACACACAGGACACACACACACCCAGGGGACACACCCACACACCCACACACCCAGGACACACACACACACCCAGGACACACACACACACACCCAGGACACACACACACACACCACACACACACACCCACACACCGCTGGCTGGGGCTCCAGCGCTCACCTTCAACTTCTTGGCTTTGCCTCTGCTGCCCTTCTTGCTGTTGACGCCCTTGTCACTCTGCCTAACGAAGAGCATCCAGGCATCTCGGGGGTCGACGCCGTGCACTTGCCCCACGGTGGGCTCCTGGAACACAACAGCCATCAGCTGGCCTGCCTCCCCCGGACGCTTTGCAGGAGGTCCATGTGCAGGACTGGCCTCCGGCACCCTCGGGCCCCCGCCACTGCGCCCTCCAAGACAGCACAGCCCCGGCCCCCGGCCCCGCGGAGGACGACCCCTGGGGAACAGGCCACTCCACAGCCTGGACTTTGCGGGAGAAGAGGCCCCTGGGCATGGGTGGAGGAAGACGGGGTGCAGAGCTTCAGAGCAGGTGGGACTCGGGCTCTGCTGGGCCACCGGGCCTCAGGACACACACCCAGGGGACACACACACACACCCACACACCGCTGGCTGGGGCTCCAGCGCTCACCTTCAACTTCTTGGCTTTGCCTCTGCTGCCCTTCTTGCTGTTGACGCCCTTGTCACTCTGCCTAACGAAGAGCATCCAGGCATCTCGGGGGTCGACGCCGTGCACTTGCCCCACGGTGGGCTCCTGGAACACAACAGCCATCAGCTGGCCTGCCTCCCCCGGACGCTTTGCAGGAGGTCCATGTGCAGGACTGGCCTCCGGCACCCTCGGGCCCCCGCCACTGCGCCCTCCAAGACAGCACAGCCCCGGCCCCCGGCCCCGCGGAGGACGACCCCTGGGGAACAGGCCACTCCACAGCCTGGACTTTGCGGGAGAAGAGGCCCCTGGGCATGGGTGGAGGAAGACGGGGTGCAGAGCTTCAGAGCAGGTGGGACTCGGGCTCTGCTGGGCCACCGGGCCTGTCCCAGCCTCCGTCCGGGAGCTGCAGTGGATGCACCTCCTGGGAGTCAGAGGATCAGGCCCCGCCGGCATCCACGGGTGCTCAGGCAGGGGCCCCCGACCGCCAGCAGACCCCCCGGCCAAGCCCGATGGTCCGGAGTTCCAGGGAGGCCAATTTCAGCCCTCAGGGATGTTGAGGCCTACAGTCCAGTGCTGGTGTGGGGACCGGGGTCGGGGGGTGTCCAGCACTGAGATATCATGACTCCAGGTGCCTGCACGGCATGTGCCACCACTCATCTGCCTCAGGACTTCTGAGACACGTGACCTAAGCAAGGACAGTGGTGGTTCCAGAAATGGCCATTCCCCTTCATAGTGCATTCGGACTAGTCCTGACATGGAGGAGAGTTCCAGGAGGTACCTTGCAGGGAGAGGCCCTTGGCTCTCTGGGCAGTGGGCCTCGCACAGTCTGAGCTCCAGGCAGGGCTGCCAGCTGGGATGGCAATTGGCTCAAGAGGGCTTAGGTGAGGTCATGGGCGCCGACTCCGGTGACTGATGGAAGGACCCTGGGATCTTGGAGCCACCAGGCCCTTTCGTCAGAGGCAGACCCAGTGGTCTGGCAGCCCCTCTGCAAGGATCCGGGGCCTCCCATCAGGAGCCAGTATGCTGTGATGGGGACGGGGCTTCTGTGATGGAGGAGCCTGGCTGGGACGGAGAGGCCTCGGAAAGGCCTCAGAGTGCCTGGGGCTTCCCCACCTCTCCCTGGGTGCTGGGCCCCGCAAGGCGCCCCCCGACTGGTTCCTCTCCACGGACACCAGGACCTGTGGCCTCACTTCACGCTGCCCTCAGTGGAAACACGTGTCAGGAGGAGCCTACATGGGCTGGATGGTGTGTGTGCCACACTGGCCCTCCCAGCTGGACCAGTAGCCTGTGGGAGGACTCAGACCCCAGTTTGCTTTGGGGAACTGAAACAGGTGAGACCACGTTGGTCTGGGGGTCTGGGAGACGGGCCTGCGGCAGGATGGGTGGGTATCTGGCAACTGCCCTGGCCGACTGAAGTCTCCGGCCTCCAGGGGCTCTCAGAAAGGAGCCTCCGTGGACCCAAGGAGGGTCCAAGGCCAGAGCCCCACCTGGAAGCACGTGACGCCCCCTCTGCTTCCCGGCCACCACAGCCCGACATCTGGCAACCCTGCCCCCCAGGGGTTGTGGTTGGCTGGCTGGGTAGGGTTTGCCTTCAGTCCATGGGAAGTGGGGAGGCCCCTCCCAGGGGGCAGGCGGGGCTGGCTGCCGCCTCCACCTGTCTTTAATGGGGGTGTCCTTCAGCGGGGGCATCACGGTTCCCAGAGTGATGCTGAGAGCAGAGGTGCAGGCTTGAGGCCCCCGCAAGGCTGCCCTTTGCACTGCTCACAGATATCTTCAGAAAAAAGAAACTCAAAGCTCCTTCCCCGACAGCCCTCACCTCCCTGTCTGAGAGGCCCCACCCACACTGAGGGCCCCTCTGAAGGCCCCAATTCCCCAGCCTCCTCCAACCTGAGCACCCTTTGTGTAGCAAGGGAAGGAAGAAGCAGGCAGAGCTAAGCATCACCGGCCTCGGCCAGAAATCACACGTCACTGGGGGCCCGGCACCCCACGCCTTTCTCCCCTGCACCCTCCCCAACCGGCAGGAAGGCAGTTTTTGTTTGCCAGAGAGACTTGCACCAAACAGATCGGGGGCAGGGGTGGGGTGCGGTGGTGGTCAGTAACTTGCTCACACTTTTACAAATACGTTCTTCCCAATTTCAGGAGAATGAAGTTATTTACACTTTACTCACTTCCCGACGTAGAAGTCCCCAGAGAAAAGGCATGTCCCCCGGTCTGCTAGAACTTTGCTTCAATGCCAAAGAACTACCCAAAAAGCCAAGGTCAAGCCTGGCCTTAAGGCGCCAGTCTGTGCAGTGGGGCGGCGTCCAGACCTCCTGGGCCTCCCCCGCAAGCTAAGCGTTTTTCTGCCCACTTTACAAAGGAGGACAGCCAAGCCAGCCCAGGTCCCCGCTCGCGGCGCCGCGCTCCCCACCGGCCCGGAAGCAAGCGCCCTCCGCCTCCGGGGCGCCCTGGAGCTCAGGAGGTGCAGCCTCCGGGTGGGGAAACTGAGGTCCGGAGGTCTCTGGGGCGCTGGGGCCCGGGCGAGTAGTCGGGCGGCGTCTTACCTGCGGGCGGGCGTCCGACCCCGCAGGCAGCTCGTTCCCGGGTGGCGGCTCCTCGCAGGCGCGGCTCCCCGAGGGCGCGCCGGGCTCCGGGGAGCCGAGGCCCGCGGCGGCGGCCAGCAGGCCCGCGTACGCGAGCATCAGGGCTCCGGCAGGGCAACAGGCGGGGGCCATGCGGGCGGCGGGTCCCTCTCTCCTCCGAGCGCTGCGTCTGGGACTCGCCCTCTGGCTCCGCGCCTTATATCGCGCTTGAATCCCCCGCGTCGCCCGGAGAGCGCGCGTCACCGCCGGCGCCCCCTCCCGGCTCCCGCGCGCGCTGCAGCCGCGGGGGCGGCGGGGTGGCGGTGCGGGGAGGGAAGGGGGCGCTGCGGGGCGGGGCACGCGTTAGGAAAGGTGGCGCGGGGTCGAGGAAGGCAGTTCAGGGGAGGCAGGGGGCTCGGGGAGCGCTGGCTGGCGGTGGCCTGAGCGCCCCCTCCTGTCGAGCGCGTTTCCGCCCCAACTCGGGGCTCCCGTTCTCTCCTGCGCTCTGTCCCGCGCTTCTGCTTGGAGGGGAGCCCGGACGCCCCTTCTCCCGACCCGGGGCATCCCTTCTCCCCTCCCTATCCCGCGCGTCTTCTGCGGGGACCTCGAGACGCCTCCTCCCCATTCTCCCGGCCGCGCCCTGCGTGTTAGATTGAGCACATCGGAGCGCGAAGACCGCCAGGGTCCCTCCTTGGAGCCCCTTTCCCAGGCGGCGGCCCCTCCCTTCCGAGGCAGCCTTCTCCCCAATGCTGGGGCGCCCTGAGGTCAGGGATGGGCTCTTCCTCCCCAGCAGGGCGCACCTGCAGGGGCCTCCGGGGGCGGGGGTGGGGCACGGAGCAAATCTGCAGCCGGGGACAGGCGCCCTGCACTGAAGCGGGCGCCCTGAGGCCTGGACTGGGAGGATTGAGCCCAATGTCGACCTGGGGGCCGCGGGGGCGGGGCGGGGGGCCGATCCAACCCGGGTCCAGATTACCCGCAGCCCACCAGGATCAGCGCAGGGCACGCCGCGGGCACAGGTGGACCAGGCCCTGCAGGCCTGGGGTCCAGGCTCCTCCCTGAAAAGAGCAGCCCCTTCTCTCTTCCCCGGGCTGTTTGTTCTATCACCTGCGCGTCGCCTCTCCACCCCTACCGTCCACTCCGCCCACACCCCGCCCCGACTGCCTGCCGAGGCTGGCACTCCAGGCTCTCCTGTGTCCCTCCCCGAGGTGCCTGAACCTGGTGGGTAAACGGTGCATTTTATTCAGGGGGTTCAAGGGAAGGGCACAGCTGAGAAGTGCACCTTACAAGGGCCTGCCACCCTCACAAGGGATGATTTCCACCTCTTCTGAAAAGAGGGGGGAACTCTCCCCCTGTCCTGTTTCAGAGGGTGGCTCCACCAACTTCAGCAAGTGCAGCCAGGGCCTGGGGGAGGGGCTGGGGGTCATCCTCAGTCAGGGCCCCACCGCATCACCTGCGGTCTCCGCCACCCCTGCACTGTTTCCAGGGGACAGGAAACACTTAATACTTTAGAAAAAGCCTGGTATTAGATGTTAATTTTTCCCTGTGATTCTGCCGCTTTTCCTGTAGGATGGGGGATGGTGGTAGTTTTGGGGGGGTTAAAGAGAAAAATACCCTTCCCATCCTGAGAATGTGTCCCCGCCAGGGTGTGTCCTGCAGACTTACTCTATGAGACTTACTGAAAGGCAAATTAGAACTGCAAAGGAGTTCTGTCTTTATCTTTATACAATTTTGGGGGAAAATTATCGCTGGAATGAAAAAACTGAACTTCCTATAGAAATTGCAGCTCTCCAAGAGGATACTTGAGAACTACTGGCTTTTATAATACATACTCAATAAACTATATGAACTTATTCCATCAGCAACCATTTGTTACAAATAAGGCCATTTGCTCCAAAATTTGTAGACGGTGTTGTCAGAAGGTTCTCAAAGAATTCAGGATTTCTTGGGTGGCTTCTCATTTCTGGTCCCACAAGGAACATCTGTTAGGAAGCCGGGCATTGGAACTTTGTAATGACATGTGTGTGTGTGCCGGGCGTGTGCTTCAGCGTTAGGTATTAAAATTTTGTTCACTTTCATTTTGTGGGGGTGACTTCATCTGGGACCATGGGATGCCGAGTGTGGGGTGTTTTCGCCGTTGAAACCCACAGTCCGCTGGCAGAGGGGCTTCTGTCCTCAGGAGATGCAGCTCTGTGAACGTACCTTCATGTTTCTGAAAAAGCTTGTCCACATCCAGCACCTCATTCACTTCTTATTGGTCAGCCCAGCGAGATGAAGGTTCGCTAGGGACTCACAGCCTGGGCTCGGGGCTGGGGCCGGGCTGGGCCCCCTTGCCCCCTGGGCATGGTCCCGTCTTCACAGCCACGTTTTGCCCATCAGGGTCCTGCCTATTCTTGCTGATGAACTCAAAGGTTATTGAAAATACAGCTCTGTCTTTTCCCTGAGACAGGAACCCCTTAGGTGTGGGGTTCCCTACGGGGGTCTGGCTGTGAGGGAAGCCCAGGGAAACGCGTGCGGCTGCCCCTCTTGAACCAGGGAGCTCATCACGAGCTTTCCCTTCCTGGGGGGATGGAAGTCCAGGGGGGCAGCCCGATGATGTGGTGGGAAAGGGGCTCCACCTGGGCTCCGCCCCTCACCTGAGGGTGGCCAGCCTGTCCTCGAGCTCCTGGGAGTCTCAGCTTTCTCGGCTGAGAGCTGGCATTAACGCACGTGTCCTCAGGGCCTGCTCTAGGAGGAGCTGAGTCCGTGGCGGGTCCTGTGTGGAGCCACGAGCGAGGCCTGCTTGCCTTCCAGGCTGCCTGAGCAGTGAGGGTCATCACATCACATCATGCGGGGGGCGGGGGGTAGGTGCCCTCAGACCTACCTGAAGACAGAGGCCCTGGGCCGTGGAGGCCATGGCAGAGCATGGTCAGAGCCCAGGTCACAGCCAGCCGCGTGTCTGCTCAGCAAACCCGGTCCTCACACGGCCCTCTGAGGCTTTGGAGGAGGCACACCTCAGGGCCTTTAGGCACTCATCCCTCGGAGCCTCAGTTTGCTGCTCTGTACAATGGGCACAACAACAGCTGCCGGCCCCGAGCCCTCGCCTGGGACGCTTTCATTAGGGAGGTGTAAGGTGACGGGTGATGATCCCCCCTAGCATGGAGGCCGGCCACGTGGGGACTCCGCTTCTGGGCTGCTGGCCTGTATCCAGTCCACAGCAGGTGAGGCAGGCTGCTCTCGGGACCAGATACCTTTAGTCCCAACCTACACCCTGGGAAGGTGAGGCTCAGGCTCTGTCACCTTTGGCAACATGGAGGACGTGTGGGGAGGGAGGGACCAGATTTGGGTCACGTGATCCTTAAGATGGTCTTGTGATATCATTTCCAACTCACAGTAGGGAGTCCCCGTCCTCACAAGGCCAGCATTGAGGACAGGAGCTGTTGCCATGTGAAAAACAGTTATTTTCCCAAACAGTGAACAATCCCCATGATGTCATAGGCCTGCCAGAGGGCCCAAATCAAATCCGTTCTGGTGCTGTGCAGCCTCCAGTAACCCTCTCCGGAGGTGATGACACAGCCCGGCCGTGGGGCAGGAGAGCGCAGAGGGCTGGGGCCTTCAGGTGGGGCTCCCTGCAGGTTTCTGGGGTTGCATTCCAAAAACGGCCTCTACTCAGAGGAGGGGGGAGCTTAGCAAAGCATCACGCAGCTCAAGGACCACCACAAACAAGGCTCTGATGGCCCTGGGGGCCCCTTCCACTGCAGCAGCATCCCGTGGGCTCAGCAGTGAGGGTGGCATCTGAGGGTGAGTTAACGGATCCCAGGGAGGAGGGACTGGATGGAGTGGCCGCAGGAGGGGGCGGGCGGGGCTCGAGGTGGCCTCCCCCACGCGCCTTCACGCCTGGCTGAAATCTAATCCTCATTCTTGGGCCCTCATGTCACGGCCTCAGCCCTGGCTTCCCAGCGGCCTGATGCCGTCAAGCTGTTCCCACTCTTCTCTCTTCCTCCAAAGGAAGGACCTTTACAGATGAAGTCATGGGAATCAAAGCTCCCTCCACCCCCCAAAACAATGGGAGCCTTGTTGTGTGGCCTCCCGGTATACAGGCGGGCAACCTTTGCTGTCCGTCGGAGCCTTCCCAGCATGACATCATCTAATTCTCAAATCACGTGATTGTCCCCACTGCACAGACGAGGAAACTGAGGCTAGGTCTTGGGATTGGCCTGAGGTCACGGAGCCACCAAATGAAAACTCGTCCAGATCCGGCCCCCGCAACTTGAGGTCAGTAGCTCTGAAGGCCACAGATTCAATTCAACTCAAGGAATGTTGACTCAGTTCCTGCTGCGTGCCAAGCACAGGGACAAGTGCTGGGAACCTGCGTGTACTTCCTGGATGGGACCGTGGGCAACCTCAGGTCTAATGCTCAGGGGAAGCATTCCTTCTCACCTCTCACCAAGAGGGTCTCTTGGGTTATTTTCTGCTAATTGTTTCCATGTTTTCAAGAGATTCATTTCAAAATTAGGCCTCAGCCCACCTCTCAGCTTTATGCAAGATGGTAGGCTCTCGATGGCCCTGTTTGCCATTGTGGGAAGAAGCACATTCTTAAATGTGATCGTGACCAAGATAATTCCTAGGACAGTCTATCAGCTTTGAGGACATCACATTGCCTCCTAGGGTGTTCCTGCCAAACAGGCAATTACCTTCTCCATGAAGAGTCTCACCACAGTCCACTCCATTCGTCAATCAATCCGCTTCATGCCCGGCTGTTCTCCTATGTACCTGGTCCTGCACACATAGCAACGGCAGCTACGCTTCAGCCTGAGTGTCCAGCTCCGTGCTGGGCGCTGGGAATCAAAGACGAATGACACAGCCCTGGAGGAGTGGACATCCTTACGCTGTATGTGGCTGAGACCACCCCGTTCTTCAGTCGCTACCAGAATCCAGGTCAATACGCATACTTTCCACTGGGCCAACTGGTCAACCAGCCAACTGGTGCAGTGGTCTAAATTGACTACAGTGAACTGTCATTTGACTAGTCCATTTAATTACAAATGTCAACTGGCTGAGTCCAGCAATCCCTGTCCCTGCCTGGTGCAGGGAAGATGCTCAAAAATGAAATGGTCTTGTCTAGGAGGTACTGGAAAATCCAAGTCCAGTGGAAATGGCTAGAAGCATCCCCAGACGCTGGCTCATCTGGGGACCAAAGGGAGCTTCGCCCGGCTCAGCTGTGCTGGGTCCGGCTGCTGAGAGGACTGTGATCACTGCAGGCAGGCTCTGCTGGAGGTGTCTCAGTTTACCCAGCGTGGTCTGAGGGAAAGACAACATGCACCCACCCGGCACACACGAGTATTCTGGAGCGGGCCAGGTGGTCACCTGCCGTGGGTCTGAGAGTGGTGGGCCTTTGCACGTGTTCCCAGGTTACCGGTTCCCTTTTCTAGATTCCGCACTAGCCCCAAACCTTCTGAGGAGCCTTGTTTTCCGGGGGCTTTGAAAAGGGGTGTGGAGGCCTGGATTCTCCATGACCATCCTTGCTTGAATCAGTACACGAGTGTCCATTTTACATGAGAATCTCTTGTGCTTGATTGTGTGCTGGAGATCTTGTTTGCCCTGTCCTGGTGCCCTGTCCACCCCTCTCCACCTGCTCTCTGCCCCTGCAGGCTGGCCACTACACACTGTGTCAGTGGCCTGTCTTTCCTCTGATTCTGGTTGGGTTTGGCCAGTGGGAGGCACTGGGGCAGCAGCAGTGGCTGCGTTCCTCTAGCAAAGGCCCCAGCTCCTCGGCAGCCCTTTCCCTCTAGCTCCCTTTCTGGGGTCTGCATCTCCTCTGCTCCGCCCTGGAGGCCGAGGGGTGGTGGCAGCTCCCCACCGTTGGTAGCCCTGGGAGCTCCTCGAGCCCTTGCTGGGTCCCCCTCAGCTGGCCCGCACCTCGGAGATAGCTCCTCATTAAACTCTTCTCCATCACTCAACTGGAGGGGCCCGATTCCAGCTCAGCTGATCAGACGAAGGGTGGTTTGGCGCCCCAAAGTTGAGGACAAGGCCCTGGAGTGGGCTATGCTCCCCCAGCCCAAGTACTGCCCCCCAGTGCCGTGAGGGCGAGTGGGGAAGAAAGCAGGCCTCCTCCCAGAACACCACCGTTTCAACTACCCATTTGTCATCAAAATGAGTCCGCTTTGACACGTTGAGTCTTTGTTTTGAAACAGCACTTTCAATCACTGTCTGGATTGAAAATTCAGAAGATTTTCTTACAGAAAGATTCAAGGATCCCAGAAAACTTCATCCTCATTTTCACCCAGGCCGCCAGCCCACCGCGTGTCCTCAGGTGCAGGGAGCAGACGCTCAGCAGGCCCCGCTCTGTCTGGGCCCTGGGGCCAACTCAATTCTCCCATAAGACACGGCTGTGAGGGCTCAGGTCTGGGAGCAAAGTGGATCTGGATCCACAGAAGCTGGAGGGACCAGGGATTCCTTCCTCAGAACCAGGGATGTCAGAGGCCCCTCTGGTCCCTGATGCCTTCACAGAGGAGCCTGTGGGCTGGTCCTGGAGAGGAAACCCGGGTCCAGAGCGGGATGGGAGGTACCCGAGGCCTCAGCCGGTCGGTGCCAGGCCGGACCCAGAACTCCCCATCTGTAGCCCTGTGTCCCCTGGCGGAGCCCGTGTCAAAGGGGTTGGCCCACTGAGCACCCAGTGAGAGTCCTTCATCGTCCCCTTGGCCGCAAACTCGGCCTTGCTCAGGATGAGTGCGAAGGACCGGGGAGGGCCAGCCAGCCCCGCGAGGGGACCCAGTCCAAGGCGGGGGGCTCTGGGCAGGCGCGAGCCACCCGAGTCACTCCAAGTGCTGGTCTTCCTCGCTGAGGAGGCCGCCTGGGGGCGAGCCACCCAAGGGCCCAAGGGCCATCCCCCGAAGTCCCGGCAGGACCCCCGCCCCTGCGGGCCCCCGTCTGGGGACCTTCACTGTGATGAAGAGCCTTTGTTTTGAAGCAAAGCGCCCCAAGAAACGGGGGGAATCCTGGCTTTGCTGCTCACCTCCCTGGGAAGCCCTGCTGCCCCCTCTCCCCCCAGCCCCCAGGCAGGTGGAAGGACCCTCTCTCCTTCCCCCCACGCCCCACCCCCTTCCCTCAGAGCCTCTGTGAGCGCTGCCCTCCTGGGGCTGACACAGAAAAAGCTGGGTCTCCTTTGTCCCCGGAAACAGTCTTTGGAAACAAGGTGCCAACGTAAGGCTGGGGGCAGGGAGAGCAGAGAGCCCACCCGAGGCGGCCCCATGTGCCTGAGGCCCAGAGAGGGTCGGCTGCCGGCCGCGGTCACACAGCTGTGGGACAGGCAGAAGCACGGCCCCCGGGGCTGGGCGCTGACCCCACCTCAGGCCCTTTGCTCTGTGCTGCCCACCCTGCACAACGGCCTCAGCTTCCTGGGCCTCCGCATCACCCTCACCTGTGCAGGTGCTCCAGAAGCCACCAGGGGGACACGCAGCCGGGAGCGGCCAGTATTCAGAGAGCACGGGAGCTCTCTCAAGGCTCCCCCGGCCCTGGGCTCCTTCCTCTGAGGTCTCAGACGCCCCACGGGCAGGAGAGCTGCTTCTCCCACCCATACAGGCTTCCAGAGGCCCAGCCCTTCCCGCCGGTCAGCTCAGAGTTTGGCGTGGTGGCTGCGGAGACCGAGGCTGTGTCCTCTGACGTCCCCTGGTGGCCCGAACCCAGCCCAAGCCCTGGAGGGGACGGCGACACTTTGGTTCACAAACCACAGTGAAAGGGGGCCGTCCCCCGGGGCGGGGGCTCAGCCGGGCCTGCTCCAGGTGCGCCGAGGGGCGGCTTAGGGCTCCTGGGTGGGCCCAAAGGGCTGGGTCCACTTGGAGACGTCCAGGAAGACGGCGGAGGCCCCATGGTAGAGCCAGAGGCGGGGCAGGGCGCCGTGGCGGGTCCAGGCGTCGCGCCTGGGGTCGTAGGCCTCCATCTCCACGTGGTAGTCGCCGTCCATGCCCTGCCAGCGGCCGCCCGTCACGTACAGCTCATCCCCCAGCGGCACCAGAGCCCCGTTCTCGTGCAGGCTGTGCAGGGACTGCACCTGTGGACGGTCCTCGGTCAGCGTCCAGTGGGCGACTGGAGGGTGGTGGCGACGGTGCCCTCGGGGCGGGACGGGGGGACATGCAGAGAGGACGGCCCGCACCCCATCCAGGGCACCAGCACACCGGCTGCCTGGGACCTCATCCCGGCTGCCCCTCCAGGACCCCTCAGACTCTCCCTTCAGTGGAGGGAGCCCACTACTCCCCTCTCCACCCTACGTCTCCCAGGATGATGTTTCCGGCCCCCCCCTTTCTCTCTTAGGCCTGGATTTGCTCACATCTGAAGCTGGGGAGTCAAAGGGGGTGGGAGATGTGGAGGCCTGACCCCAGGGCTCCCTCCCAGGGTGAGGGCTGGGCTGCACCTCTGATTCTCGGCTGTTCTCTCTCCGAGGGAACAGATGTGGCCTCAGCCCTGACAGGTGCCCCATGGGACCCATCGCTCTGCCCCCGCACCCCTTGCCTCGGCCCGTAGCCTCAGGGGTGCCCTGGATGGGGGCTGCGGGGTGAGGGCTGAAGCTGTGGGCCCTTCTGGAAGAGCCTGGGAGGGCAGGAAGAGAGAGGTCTCCAGGTGCAGACAGTGACGGGCGGCAAACCCCCAGGCCTGGGAAGGGCCAAGTGGAGCCCCGCACAGCTGGGACCCAACCCAGAGCCATGCTGTGCGCTGGGACGGACCCGGCCGGCGGGACCCAGGAAGAAAGCGCCAGCCTGGCAGGGTCCTCCCTGCACGTGGTCGGCCGCAGTAATGGGGGCCTCCGGTCAGCGGAGCGCTGACGCCAGGGGACAGCTGCGGTCAGCAGGATCACGGAGGCCTTGCTGTTGCCCTGCTGGCCCAACTGGGGCTGAGGCCACCACGGGCTCCGGGCACTGTCCCTCCTCCTTCTCGGGAAGAAGCAGGGAGAAAGGCCAGGGCCCCACTGCCCCCAGGGGTCCACCCACCTCCCCCTCCCCTGGGCCTGATGGAAGAAGGAGGGAGTAGCGGCAATGGGGGGGATGGGGTGCCTAGGGATGGCTGCTCCCCGCTTCCACGGCTCAGGAGTCCCCTCCCTGGCTTGACCACCCCCAGGGCCGGGAGACTCACTCCCCCTCGGGCCCGGCCAACACCAAGAAGGAAGCGCTGTCTCTGAGTCCACAGGTCCCTGAGTACCCCCCAGCCCCGGCCGAGCCCGGTTTTGCCCCCTGAGGAGGAGGACAGGCGCTGTGTGCTGGGGACAGAGCATCCTCTGTGAGCAGCAGCCCGGGGTCCTCGGCGCGCCCATCCACAGGGGGCCTCTGGGCTCTCGTGTCTCCATTCACTGTCCCCACCTCCCCTGGTGGCGACACCCCCAGAGCCCACCGTCCCCAGGCCTGCTCTCTGCAGGGTCGGGGGTCCGGGGGGGGTCGCCCTGGGAGGTGAGGCTGGCTCACCTTCTGCCACAGGTTGGCCCCGGGGTCGTACACGTAGACCTTCTTGGTGTTGTCCCCCACCAGGTAGAGCGCCCCGTGCAGCGCGGCGCAGCGCGGCGAGGACAAGTACTTGGGGAGGAAGGGCGAGGAGGTCACGCTCCACGCGTCTGCGGGGACACGCCCCAGCCCGGGTCACCCGGCGGCCGTGCGGCCAGGGCTCCCGAGGGCGCCCGAAGCCCGGCACAGAGTCTAGAGCCCAAGCTGGCGCCCGCTGTGCCTTGGGGGTCCCGGCCACCGCTCCTCCCCAGGAGGCCAGATCCAGGCAGACGCAGCAGCCACACAGCTTTCAGTCCCAGGGCTGGGCTTCCCTGTCCCCCGCCCTGGGCACTCTGCCCCCGGCCCCCTATACCTCTAGGCTGGGATGGAGCTGTGGCTCTGAGCTGGTGACCCCCCTTGCCCCCCGCCCCCTTGGTCCCCTGCCTTCCTCGACGGTCCCATCCACCGCTGATGGGGCCGTGGCGGCCCGCGCCCCGCCCCCCTCGGCCTCACCGACCCCTGGGGCCTCCACCCTCCCACTCACTGCAGTGGGATTCCCACCTGTGCCCTGCCCCCGGGTCCCACCCACCCCTCAGCCACGCTGGGAGGGACTGGTGGCCCGGCCCCGGCCCCTCCCTGTGCCCCACGCCCCCCTCTCCCCGACCTGTGGCGGGATTGTAGCACTGCAGAGCCAGGGCGTTGTACTTGCAGGCGCTGGAGCCCACCAGGTAGAGCCTGCCCCGGCAGCCGGCCGCCGAGAAGTTGCTGACGTACTTGAGGGCCGGGCTGATGGGCGTCCAGGTGTCTGTGTAGGGGTCATAGCTCTCCACCTCTACAGCACCCAGAGTGGTGCCTGCAGGGGAAAGGGGTGGAGGCGTCGGGGCTGCAGGGGGCCAGGATGAGGGAAGGTTCCCGGAAACGTAGGGTCTGGGGCTCTGTAGAGGCCGCAGGGACCACCCCGGGTGCCCCAGGAAGGGGAGGGCAGGAGAAGAAGAGGGCACGGCCTTGAGAATTTTACAGAGAGCGAAGCTGGGGCTCGGAGAGGTGAGGGTGTTTGCCCAAGGCCTCACCTCCAGGAAGTGGCATGAGGGTGGGTACCTGGACCCAGGACTGCCCGACTCCAGAGTGGGCAACGGGGCCTCGCGGCGAAGCCCAGACTCGCTGAACCTTCCAGAGCCCAGGGCGCTTGGAGAGGCGCCCGCGGGGCCCCCAGGAGGCCACCACCCCCGACCCCTCACATGGTGGGGTCCTCCCGTGGGAGAGAGGAAGTCAGTGTGGAGGGAGCTTTAGGCAGCGCCTCCGCCCTGGATGTGACAATGACATAGAGCAGCCGTGGGTGGGAGGGCTTCCCGCTCTCCCCGGAGCCCACCTGGGGCTCTGAGAGCCTGGGGACCCTGAGCTGCCCTGGGCCCTACCCCGCGTGCCCTCTACCCTCGGGTCGGGGGTACGGCAGCCACCGAGGGCAAGGGGGCCGGCCAGGACAGGTGGGGCTCCTAGGACGGCCTCAGGGCCAGCTTGTCACCTCCAGAGGCCTTGGGGAACTCCCACATGCATCTCATGCCTCAATATTCATCTAACCGTTAGCGTCTCCTTGCAGCAGCTCTGGGGTGTAAGGGGGATGAGGTGGGCCCTGGGCTCAGGCTGAGGGCGAGGTGTGGGCAAAGGTGACAGCAAAAGGAGGCACGGTGGGTGCCCTCAGCCCAGGGACGTCACCGAGGAGGTGACCCCAAGCTGAGGGCTGAGCCCAAGTTCTGGGGTGGGAGTGGTCCTCCCTGCTGGCAGCCCGAGGCCCCAGCTCCTCAGGGGTCCCTCTTGGGGACTGACTCCTTGTCCTGTTCTTGCGTCCCTGGAGAGCACTGAATCACCCTGGGGCCGGCCACCGAGGCTCGCGTCTGAGCCTCACCCCGGATGCCCAGGGAGCAGGGGGCCCAGGGGTGGGGTCGAGGGGCTCCCAGGGGGCAGAGGGTGAGGAGGGGCCCGAAGGAGGCGGGAGGCGAGGGGAGGGGGCCTCACCGCCAACGGCGTAGATCTCCCCGTTGAGCGCCGCGCTGGCATGGTTCGTGCGGGCCTTCAGCATGGGCGCCACAGGCCTCCAGGCTGCCTCCCTCAGCCGGAAGCACCAGGCCTGCGTCGTGGACCAGGTGTCCGTCTTGGTGCCCCGAGAGCCCCCTGCCGGGAGAGGCTCTGTCCGCTGGGGCGCCCGCCAGCCTGGACTCTCCAGGGTCCCGCCCCCTTCCCCCCACGCCAGGCCTCCGTCCTGCTGGACACTGGGCGGGGGGTGACCGTGGTGGCGCAGTCTCGCCCTGTGACTTGGACACCCCAGAAACAAGCGGGACAAGGTCAGTGGTTTCAAACCTCCACCAGCGGAAGCTTTTTTCTCAATCACACCTTACAAGGACCCCCCCCCCAACGTCTGAGATATAAAACAGAAGACTGACCCCAGCACCCTCCATCACACAGTTCCTTCTGGGGAGGCCCCGGCTGTAGGACAGAACACAGAACGGTTCCCTGCACCCTCGTGTGGATTTTAAATGTCCTTGTTTTCACATGATGGAAAGGTCTGGAAGAGCCTTGACTAAACGGGCAGGGATCCCACTGAGTGGAGGGCGAGGGTTGGTTCTCACGGGCATTAGGTTCAGGGGTCAGATCTGCTCTGTGGATTAAGCTGCTGGGAGCCTGGCTCAAGGCGGGGAGCGCCCGCCTGCCCACCTGTCACGTAGACGTCGTTGTTCAGCACCGCCAGAGAGAAGCCCCACTTGTGGTAGTCAGGGAAGTCTGGGAGCGCCATCCACCTCTCTGGCAAGAAGAGAGAGGGGTCAGGGTGGCTGGGCTCACTGCGGGGGCCTCTCCTCCCCGCTCTAGGGGTGCAGAAATGTCCCCTCGCCGGTGGGGAGGGCCGAGGGGCGGGACTCAGCTGGGGGCAGAGATGGGGGAGGACACCCGGTGGCGTGAGGCTCGAGGTGGCCCCAGGTGCTGCGCGTGCATCAGGCTTGGCTCCTGGGGACCCCTGGAGCCCCACGCTGCCCTCAGAGCCCGGCACCCAGACTGGACACCTGACTGCGCCCAGGGTGTGCCGAGAAGCGGTCCAGGCTGCAGAGGCCACAGGTCTCACCCTGGCCCTGCCGCTGACCCCACGGACCCCTGACGGACCTTTTGGGCCGGAGTCGGGCCCCACCTCAGTCAGATGGGGGGATGGGTCAAGGGGCCTGATCACTATAGCCACAGGTGGGTTATGACACAGGCTTCATGCGTTCACTCATTTCTCATCCGTTCGCTCATCCGGAGCACCTTCCTGCCCACGGCAGCGTGGAGGGGGTCAGACACGGCCACGGGGCAGGCAGGGCGGGTCCAAATCCCAGCTCTCCTGCGCCAGCGGTGTGGCCTTGGATAAACCCCAGCCTCGGTCTCCTCATCTGTAGAATGGGGCTAATTCCCACCTCTCGGGGGCGTGGGGACTACAGGAGACTCGTCTGTCAGACGGCAGCGGCTGTTAAAAGCACGGTCCCTAGTGTGAGGGGTGGGGTAATGGCTCCACGAAGCCACGTGAGGTAAACCGAAGCAAGAGATGAGAAGCGCTTTGAAAAAACCAAAATGAGGCAGTAAGTGTGGGAATGGTTAAGTCCTGTAATGGACACATTTTGGGTGCTTGTGGGAGGCTGTGGGAGAGACCTGGGCCTCGGAGATGTCCCTGGGGGGACTTTGTTGACTGTTTACGACAGTTTTCAGGACATGTGAAACCCCAGGCTTCGCCGGGTGCCTGCCCGCTGGGCAGGGACCGCGTGTCCCCCTGACTCATGTCTGTGTCACCCCAGGGTGGGGACTGCCCAGCGGCCACCACGCCTCTGCCTGCCAGTGACCCCTGCCCCCCCCACCCGGGGGCTGAGGGACAGCTGCTCCCGGGCTCAGCTCCTGACGTCAGCCCCCAAATCCCTTCTCGTCAGCCCCCAACTTGGGACAGCCGGCCTTGGACTTCCTAGAGCCCGCCAGCCGCTGGCGCCATGGGGGCGGTGGCCACCTGCCGAGCGGCCCCAGGACAGCGGCCAGCTCCTCAGTGCTCTCCAAAGAGCTTCCTGGGGCCAGTGCGGCCCCTCCACCGCCCTGCCACCCTCTCAACCCTGCTTTCTTGTGGGTGGGGGAATGTGACGGGGCTCCCGGGCAGGAGAGGGCCCATCCAGACGGCAGGCCTGGCCCCTCTTCCCATTGGCCCCTTGTTACAAAGGCCATCTCACAGATGAGGAAACCGAGGCTCAAGGAGGAGGATGACCCGCTCAAAGGCCGGAGCCAGAGCCCCACTGGGCCGACCCAGAGCCCGAGCTCTCACTCCCCAGGCTGCCTGCACCCCCCGCCCTCTGGCCTCCCCCCCGGGACCTGGTTCCACTGGGCGCACAGGGCAGGGATGCCAAGAGGAAGCAGCGGTCAGGCCGCCCTCGCACTCCGGCCAGCGGCCACCTTCCCAGGCTATGCCGTCTGGGCGGTAGGACCCTTTACCCAGGGCCCCGGGGCCCAAGGTTAGGGCTGTGGCTGGAGGCAGAGGGGGCCGCAGCGCCCCCCACGGTCAGCCCCCTCCCCTGCGGGGGCCCCGGTTTCCTCCGCAGCCCCCATCCCGCCCCCGCGAGGCCGGTGGGCGCCCCGCTCTCTGTGCCGCCCGCGTCGGGCTGCGGGGACAACAGGGCCCGTGCCCTGGGCGCCGGGACGGGCACTCACTGGCCTCGGGCTGGTAGAAGGCGAAGTTGCCGGGGCGGGGAAGCGGCTGCTCGGCGCCCTCCTCCTGCTCCTCTTCCTCCAGCGCCCGCCCGCCTACCACCACCAGCACCTCCTCCGGCTCCCGCGGGAGGCCCAGCAGCGCCTGTGGGGCCGGGAGGGCTGGGGTCAGAGGCGCCGGGGCGTCTGGGGGCAGCCGTGGGTCCTCCGCGTGGCCCTGTGCCAGGGCGGGCCGGGCGGCAGCGCGTGCGCGCCCGGGGGTGCTTGCCGTGGGTGTGCGCTCACACGCACACGTGCACACGCCGTGCCTGCCGCGGGCCGGCGACGGAAAGCAGCGCTCGGGACCGGAGAGGCGGGGCAGCAGGTCCTGCTGGCTGGGAGCGGCCCTCACCCGCCCTCGGGGCCGAGGCCCGTACGTCTCCCCAGCCCCCCTCCCCCCGGAGCCCACGTCGCGCTGGGATGGCCCAGCAGGGAGTGCTGGGCCGCTCCTACCTGGGAGGGTAAGCGGCCAGCGCCCAGAGCTCCCAGGATCCCGGGGCCCCACCGTCTCTCAGACCTGCCCTCCCACCACCCGCAGTCACAGGCCGACCACCTAGTGGGCTGCAGCACGAGGCCGCCCTCGGGGCCCGGCGGGGCCCGGCGGGGCAGCGGTTAGCATTTGCCGCCATTTGCCACCGCACACCCCGCCGCTGGCCTGAGCCACGCCTTTGTCCCCTGACCTGGCTCCTAAGAAGTCCTCCCGAGCGAGGCTGCCCGGCAGCAGACAGACTTCGCCTCCCCTGGCCCGTCGCTGCATTAGGACCTGTCCACCCACCTGGCCCACCTCCAGCACGGATAGGAAATTGCGCCCGATAAACGCTTGAGCAGCTTCCTAAGGGGCAGGTGGTGGCCGGCTGCCCCGCCTGTCCGTGCTCCTCGCCTGGGCACGAGCTGTGCCACCTTCCTGTACCATTTCCCCCTTGCCAAGCTCCTTTCCTCCCTCGAAAGCCCAGCTCAGATGCTGCCTCCTCCAGAGAGCTCTCCGTGACTGCCTGACCCTCTGAGGGTGCCCACAGTCCAGCGCTGGGCCAGCGCCCAGAGCTCCCAGGATCCCGGGGCCCCACCGTCTCTCAGACCTGCCCTCCCACCACCCGCAGTCACAGGCCGACCACCTAGTGGGCGGGCTCCTGGCTGGCTGCAGCACGAGGCCGCCCTCGGGGCCCGGCGGGGCCCGGCGGGGCAGCGGTTAGCATTTGCCGCCATTTGCCACCGCACACCCCGCCGCTGGCCTGAGCCACGCCTTTGTCCCCTGACCTGGCTCCTAAGAAGTCCTCCCGAGCGAGGCTGCCCGGCAGCAGACAGACTTCGCCTCCCCTGGCCCGTCGCTGCATTAGGACCTGTCCACCCACCTGGCCCACCTCCAGCACGGATAGGAAATTGCGCCCGATAAACGCTTGAGCAGCTTCCTAAGGGGCAGGTGGTGGCCGGCTGCCCCGCCTGTCCGTGCTCCTCGCCTGGGCACGAGCTGTGCCACCTTCCTGTACCATTTCCCCCTTGCCAAGCTCCTTTCCTCCCTCGAAAGCCCAGCTCAGATGCTGCCTCCTCCAGAGAGCTCTCCGTGACTGCCTGACCCTCTGAGGGTGCCCACAGTCCAGCGCTGGCCTTTCTCATGCTGCCTTAGGTGTGTTTCCAGGTTTGTCCCCACCAAGCCGTGGGCTCCTTCAAGACGGGTTGGGAATGACCACTTCCGGGGTCCCTCTCCCCTCGCGTCCAGGGTATGGCACACACGGGGCTGCGACCTGTACTTGGGGATGAACTGCGACCCCCTCACAGGTAAGCGGCCCAAGGGAGGCAGAGTTGCAGGGTTGGGGACACCCCTGTCATACTGTCCGTCCCCATGCCGGTGGGGTTTCTGGAGCTCCTCTCCCCGCTCCCCACCCGTCACTCACCCTCTCGTGGCCCTGGGACAGGGCCTCCCGACAGGCCTCCGACTCCCGGATCAGCGGCTCCGTGGCCAGCAGCTGCTGCACGCGGGGCCGGGGCACGGCGTCCAGGTGCACCAGGCCGAGCAGCTCGGGCAGGTGGGTGGCCCGGGCCTGGGGGTCGTGGCGCACCCAGCGCAGCAGGGCCTCCAGCCGGCTCTGCTCCGGCTGCGCCTGCAGCAGGTCGCCGGCCAGACAGGTGGCCAGCCGCTCCTGGGACAGCTGCAGAAACTCATCCTCCTGTGCCACGGCCTCAAAGTTCTCCCGCAGGAAGGCCCAGGCCTTGGCAGCCACGCCCAGCAGCCCCTGCCGCTCCCCAAACTCGCAGATGCCGAGGCAGTTGGTGGCATCCAGCTGCTGCTGCAGGTAGCGGCCGCAGACCCTCTGCGCGGCGGGGAAGTGGAGGCACGCGGCCGTGCGGGTCAGCGCCTCCACGTTGCCCTGGGTGATGGTCAGCCGGCCCGTGTACACGAAGTCCACCAGCTGCGCCACCGCGGCAGGCTCCACGTCCCTCAGCTCCACGCGCGCCGAGAAGCTCTCGGCGAAGTCGCCCGCGAACATGGCGTGGAAGTAGGGGCTGCTCAGCGCCAGGAGCCCCCGGTGGCAGGGCAGCTCCCGGCCCCCCACCAGCAACGTGACGTCCGCTAGCTTGGGCTGGGAGCGCAGCCGCCGCAGGCCGTCCAGCATGTCCTGGGCGTGCGAGGGCAGGTGGAAGTCCAGGTCGTCCATGTGCCACACCATGACTGCGCGGCCACCTACTCGCGGGCGTCCCCACGGCTCCTAGGGAGGGGAGCCCGCACGGTCAGCCACGGGGACGGTCTCGTCGGCCCGAGTCACCCATCCACCCGGCCGTCGGTCCGCGCATCAACTATGTGTGAAGCGCTTCGCCCAGCCTCTCACCCGAGCCATCCCCACAGCCCTGGAAGGCAGCCAGTGTCTTTCCCAGGTTACAGTGAGGAGGCCGAGGCTCAGAGAGGGCAGGAGACCTAGCCGTGGTCAAGCGATCCGGGCAGGCCAGGCCAGCAAGAGAACCAAGCCTCAGCCCCCCTCCATACCTCTGCGCTACGCAGAACAGACCTCCTGGAGCGTGGGGATCCCTGTGGCCCCCAAACCCCCAGGTGGCCTCCTCTGCTCCCAGATCCCACCTTGCTGGGGAGGGCGTCGGCATTTGGCATTTGAATAGTTTCTGCCCCATGGGTCCTCCCTGGCCATGACCTTGCCGGGTGACCTTGGGTGAGCCACGCCCCTCTCCGATCCCAGCTTCATCTGCCCATTAAGAGGCTGGCGGTGAAAGGGGCCGAGGGGTCACGGCCCTGCGGCAGCTTGTGCTGTCACGGTGCCCTCCATGTGCCAGGCCCATCCTGAGCTTTGCACAAATACTCATCACTCAGCCCTCGCCGCAACCCCGAGAGCCGGGTGCTGTTTGAGTCCCTTTTACAAGTGGGGAAACAGAGGCAAAAAAGGCTCAGGTCGCTTGTCCAAGACCACACAGCTCAGACGTGGGGGAACCAGGCTCGGGGGCCTAGGCCCTGAACCCCCAGGTTACACGTCGCTGGGCGTAGGTTGGTAAAGATAAGCAGGCAGGGCTTCCCTGGTGGCGCAGTGGTTGAGAGTCCGCCTGCCGATGCAGGGGACACGGGTTCGCGCCCCGGTCCGGGAGGATCCCACGTGCCGCGGAGCGGCTGGGCCCGTGAGCCGTGGCCGCTGGGCCTGCGCGTCCGGAGCCTGTGCTCCGCAACGGGAGAGGCCACAACAGTGAGAGGCCTGCGTACCGCAAAAAAAATAAGCAGGCAAAGGAAACTTTCTGGAGGGCGGTCACCGTTCAAATTGCCTGATTCAGCAAATCCTTTTCTGGGCTTATTTAACGATGTGCATATTTCTTTATGATCTTCTGATATTTTTGCCCTAAGAAAACCGCCCCAGAGAAAGTTCTGCACAGGTGATCTCACCCCGTTACCATACAGCAAAAAAGCTGTCTGTCCACCAGGGGGCAGCTTCGGACCCATCAAAGCGAAGGCCAGGGCAAAATGCTGGGTCGACCAAGAGCCATCAAAGTGACAAAGCCCCATAAGGAGAACCGTGCACCACGGATGCCCCGGGGCGGGTGTGCTGTTGGTGGGAGCTTAAGCAGGGAAGCACCCAAGGAACCCACCTAGGGGCCCAAGGACCTGCCTGGGCTCTGCCCAGACAGGACTGGTAGGGAGCCCTGGTCAGTGTCCATCCTGCCTGACCCAGCGGTCTCTCTGGCCAGGATGAAGGCGGCCCTTCCCTCCCGGGCGAGCGCAGGAGATCGGTCAGGCGGCCACCACCCCCAGGCCTCGCATTCCCCTCATTGTTGTGTCCCCGTTCTGCGGGTATTGCAGCCCCGGGGACCAGCGGGCCGGGGCGCCCAGCACCTTCCCGTGGGGCCTCAGGTTGTCTGCTGACACCTGCTGCCCCGCGGTTCCAGCAGGAGGGCGGGCGCTTCTAGAGGGTCTCAGAGCGTCCACCCAGTGCCTGCCAGGCCAGGAGAGAGGAGGCCAGAGTGGGCAGGACACCGAAGGGCCTTAACCCAGCTCTGGCCAGGGGCTGGGTGCTGTGGCCCTGGCTGCAGTCAGAGGTGTGGTCCAGCCTCCCCCGGCCCACCGTCGCCCTCTTCCCCAGCCAGGACCTGGAAGGAAGCAGGCCCTCTGAGCCCCTACCCCGCGCTGAGGGGCCTGGCCTAGCCAGTGTGCAGGGGCTCTCCAAAGCACCCAGCGCTGTGACCTACAAGCCCACTGAGCTGTCCCACTAGAACCCACCCTCCCCTTCTGGTCCCGGCCCTGGTCCGCACCTCCCCTTCCCATCTGCCCCCCCAGCCCTACCTCTCAGTCGGCACCTGGACCTTGTCTCAGAACTCAGGCTGGAGAGCAGGACTGCGCAGCCGGCCGAGGGGTATGGAGGGCCTGCTGGGATATGGCTGGGCTGGGCTGGGCAGGGTGGCCACGTGGGGATGGAAGGGTATTTTTAGCCTCTGTCAGTGTCGGGAGGGAGGGAGGGAGGGAGGGTGGCCAGTGGGGGAAGGAGAAAGGTGACAGCTCTTCCCTGGCTGTCCTCTCTGAAAGCCCACACTGGCCTGGAGCCTCCTGTGACTCCCTGAGCCGGGACAGATGGCAGGAAGCACCCCAGGGCAGGGGCGAGTCTGGGCTTAACGCCCTCCTAGTGGTGTGTGGCTGACGGCGGGGGCGGGGGACGGCTCCCCCCACTTCTGTTTCTTCATCTGCAAGAGGGGGACACGGGGAAGCCTGAGCTGGGGACTCAGGGGCCACACGGAGCCCCCAGTTCAGGGCTTGGGTGTCCTGAGCACCCAGCAGGTACCAGCTTCCCTGTGGTTATTGACAGGTGCCCACATGGCCTCTTATTCTCCGTCAAGTGGGAAAAAGTTATAATCATGAAGAAATGTGGGTTGCTCAGCAAAGACTTTCAAAACCTGGGGTCCCTGGTGGCGAGGAGTCTCGGTGATAAAGGAGGGGCCCAGAGAGCTGCCCGCCAGGCTGGTAACAGGGTCGTGGGATCCCAAGGATCTGTCCCCTCGTATTGTGGCCTTGGCCTGCCTGCCCTGCTGTCTTCATTAGCCGTGAGCATCAAAGACGGCTAAGAAATGGGATCGTCTACAAATACAGCAGCGGCGGCTCGCAGCCTCCCCGGAGTGGGGAGTCCCTGACGTCTGGGTCTCAGTGGGGCTCTGGAGCCACAGGCCCTGACTGAGTCTGGGCTTGAACCCGAGGGGCTGAGAGGGTGTCTCTCACGCCAGCCGTCAGAGGAAAGCTTCCCGGCCCAGGGCCTGCAGGTACACAGGAGAGAAGCCCGCAGCCTGGTGAGGCCAGGTGGGGCCTCTACCTGTCAGCACCTCCTTCCTGTACCCGCGTGGGCCTTACCAATGCAACCATTTTCTAGGCGTGCTGCGACGTGGAAGAGTCAGGCAGGGCCGAGGCTGACAGAGGCCTCCTGACACCCGCTAGGGATTGGCTTGATGCCCTTATGGTGCAGAGAGGCCCGGGGGGTCCCAGGGTGACAGTCTCACTCCTGGCAAGATTTGGTAATTTCCCAAGGGTATCTGGGTGTCATGACACCTCGCGTCTGAAACAGATGGCTCTGCTTCCTGCCGGGGTGCTGGTTGTGAGCTGGGCACCACAGTCTCTGCTCTCATGACGTGAGAACCCAGTCGTTACACACATACTGCAGTGATTGCCTAGTTGATAATACGTTCACAAGGTTCTTCCATACTTTGCTCACTCACAGGTTTACTGAATCCATGCTTCCCTCCCCAGCCCAGCCCAGCCCGGCCCAGCCCAGTCATATCCCAATTCAGGCCAGTCCAGTCATAGCCCAGCCCGGCCCAAGGCCCTGCCCCCTGTCCCCAGAGAGTCCCAGGACTTTCCCCCTAGCCTCAGCCATCAGCCTCATGCCCAGGGGCCTCATGGATGTCCCCACCTCTCACTGTGTCCAGGGCCATCCTGGGGAAGGCGCTGGAGGGGGAACAGAGTTATTGGTCTCGCCTCCCAGCCCCACTGTGTTTGCAGGCAGAACGCGAAGGGTTAAGGCGTTCCTGGCTCAGGCTGGAGGAAATGAGGACAGGGGATTCTGATGACAGGCCACTGTCACAGGCAGCCGCCTCCCCTCGTGTGCCAAGAAAGGAGGTCCTTCGGGGACCCAACGCCTCGGATGACAGGTCAGTTTGGGGAACTCGAAACCAGGGGCTCAACATATCCTCATCATCAGATTCCTACTGAGTGGTGCAGTTTTTAAAAATACGCTGCTTGTTTCTTTTTGTGATGATAAAAATAACACGTGTTCATTGTGGGAAATTTGGAAAACACAGAAAAGTACAAAGAAGAAAACTGGTAGAAGAAAATCCCCATGAACACACGGGTGTTAGAGTGACTGCAATGTGTTGTGTGTCCTGTTTTATCGCAATATTCTATCGTGAGCATTTCTGATGTGATTAGTCTTTGAAAATATGATTTTGGGGCCTTCCCTGGAGGTCCAGTGGTTAAGGTTTCGCCTTCCAAGGCAGGGGGTGTGGGTTCGATCCCTGGTCGGGGAGCTAAGATCCCACATGCCTCGTGGCAAAAAAAAAAAAAACACAAAAAACCAAAACATAAAAGAGAAGCAATATTGTAACAAATTCAATAAAGACTTTAAAAAATGGTCCACATCAAAAAAAATAAAAAGAAAATACGATTTTTGATTTCATCATAAAGGGAACATATCACACTTTAAGAAGGTGGAAGTGACACCCAGTCAGTCGCTCCTATTAATGGATGTGTGAGTTGTGTGCCGTTTTGGACTATGATAGCTAGTACGGTGTCACCTCTGTGATTGCTCCCCCAGAACAGATTTGGGGAGTGAGATCACCAAGGGTTACAGCTCGATGTGTGGACAAGAGGGTCGCCATCTTGGGTGACGGAGGCACTTTCTCCAGCAGGAGGTAAAACTGTCCCCTACGCTTGGCCCGGTGCCTTCACGCCGTGAGGTCCTGCTCAACCAGACCCGTCCACCCCCTCGGTCATACATTTTTTTCCCAAAATAGTTACCAACGTTCTCTGTACGGTTATTAATAATTCCTTCTTTCCCCCACGGATTTGCTGCAGTGCCTTTATCTCAAGGGCAAAGTTTTCTGTGTGAAATATCTCAGCTTTCTCTCTTCTGGTCTGTTGATCTGAGTCACCATATTCTGGGGGTCAGAACCACCTTGTTTGATGGACTATTTCTTTATCATTATGATGTCGTCATATTTGAAATGTAAGCCCCTTCGTTACTCTTCTATTTAAAATCGTCTAGTCTGTTGTATTAGTTAGCTATTGCTGCATAACAAATGACCCCAAAGTCTAGTGTCTTAAAACAACGAACATTTATTATCTCACACAGTTTCATGGTTCTGGGACCACTTTAGTGGGTGGTTCTGCCTCAGGATCTGTCCTTAGCTGGCTCCAAGGGGCTGGCCAGACTACAGTTGTCTGAAGGCTGGCCTTGGGTGGGGGCCCACACGGACCTCCCCACAGGGCTGCTCCGAACATGGCGGCCAGCTTCCCCCAGAGATAAGACAGCAACAAAGATGGGAGTCTTTCATAACCTACTTGGAGGTGCTGTCTGTGGCTTCTGCCGTATTCTGAGGTACAATGTGGGAGGGACTCCAGCAGACGTGCTTCCAGGAGGTGGGCTTACTGGAGGCCTTCTTGGAGGCTGGCCTCCACAGCTGGCTTTGTTCATGGTTTGCTTCAAAAGAACTTTAGAGTCTTTAAAAAAGAGTTTGACTCTGCCTAAATCTATGCATTGATACGTGAACAGCTTACACTATTCCCATATTTTTCCCATACAGCTTTTTCTTCATATTTGTCCTGCACATATTTATGAGCCGGGGAGAGAGACGGGGTTCCCTTTCTCCAGTATTTTCCCGACTCTTCTGGAAGCCCCTGGTTTTGCACCTTGTTTTGTGTCCGGTCACCTCACAGCCTCCGGATCCCTAGGTAGTGGCTCCGGGGTCCTCGGTGAGCTTTTGACAACTGGATGACAGGATTACAGGGACCAAACAGGCCTTACAGCTGCACGTGTGGCCTTGCCAGGGCCAGCCCTCGCCTACTGCAGGGGACACCTGCTTCCCACAGGAGAGTTGCTAGTGGGCCAGGGGTTCCCAGGTCTCTGAACATCAGAATCACCTGGAATATCTTTAAAAAGAATCGCAGCTTTATCGGGCCCAGCCCAGGCCAAGGGACTCAGAACCCCTGGGGCTGCTCCCAGGACACCCTGTTTTTATAAGAAGGACTCCCAGGAAGCAGAGTGTCCGCAGAAGGGCATTTGGGGAGTCCCCCGTGGGTGCCAAGCAGAGAAGTCCTCTCCTCCCTTCCAGGCCTCAAGCTTGGGTCTGAGCCCCCGCCTCAAGCCTTGCCTGCCACTCACCTTGAGCCCAGGCCCTCCTGGACCCCAGGATACTGTGGGCTGCTGGGAAAGTGAGGGCATGGAGGGACGTGCCCGAGGCCATAGTGAGGAGGCAGGGACGCCTTGAGTTGGGCGTGCTGGGCCCCCGCCCCGTGCTCTCCTGAGCACCCTGGCCAGCAGGCGACCTCTGGGACTGCCGCCCACCCCCCTCGGGGCCTCCTCTGAACAACAGTGTCCTGCAGGAGGCACACAGGGAGAGAGACATCGGGGTGCCCAGCACCTTCTGACCCCCGCGCCCCGGGCTCACCCCACCCCCCTTGGACCTGCACCCCGCCGGCCTGGGCAGCGGAAGCGCCCTGTGGACCAGCCCTTGTCTAGCTCCAAAGGTTGAGTTTCGGGTCTAAGCGCCAGGGCCTCATGACGGCAACAGCGTATGCAATGCTCCCAGCTGCCTGGGGTTGGTGCCCTGCTCGTTAGAACCTGCTCCTTAAAATACCGACACAGGCTGGTGTCACTGTCACCCCAGGACAGAGACCCCCTCATACGGGACCTCAGTCCACCCTCACCAGGACCCCGGGAATGGGCGGGCGAGGCCATACCCCCATTTTACAGATGAGGACGTGGAGGCTCTGTGGGGCTAAGGATGCTGCCTCTGTTGTTTCGGCCGAGCTGAGCTGAGGACCGGGGTCTCGGTGCCCACCAGGTGGGGCCCTCTCTCTATGGGCACAGGTGGGAAGGCCGGCCAGGAATGGATCTTTATTTAGCAAGCTCACGTCCGGTGTCCGCCCTGCAGGGGGGTCTGGAGCTGGAGCCATTGCCAGCGCTGCCCCCCTGCGCGGCCCTGGCAGCTCCGATTGCCTGACACCCCCGACTTTATATCTTCCGGATCATCCCTCCCTGTGACAGCCTCAAGTCAGCTGGCTGGGAGGACCCCCTGTTCCATCCCACACCTTGTCTGAGCCCTCCGAGCTCTGTAGGCACGTAGGGACGCCACAAGAGACCCCTATCCCAACGGGTCTGTCTGCAGGGAGGCGGCGGCCCGGCTGCAAGACACTTCTCCCCTAAGGCCCCTTGGTTTCCCTCCCTGACCCGGAGGATTCGGGAGTCTGGTCTCTTGCCCGCCGAATCCCGTTCTCTCCGACCCCCAGCTCCTCTGCCACTTCACAGGTGGGGAAAGGGGACAGAAGAGGGGAAGGGGCATGGCCCAAGGTCACCAGAAGGAACGGAGGCAGGACCCGAGGAGGGCAGACAGGGGCCCAGGACGCGACCAGAGCCAGCGGCACCAGAGGAACTGAGAGAAGGGACGCCCAGGCGAGTCAGGAAGGAGGAGCAATGGGAAACACGGGCTGGAATCACAGGTGCCTGAGGGGAGACCAGGCAGAAGGGCGCGGGGCCGAGACGGCGAGTCATGCGGCTTCGGCGCCGACTGGGGGACTGACTCTCGGGCCAGCGGTGAGAAGGGCTCCGAAGCTGGCTCCTGCCAGGGGGCAGACCTGGAGGGTGGCAACTAGCACGCTGAGGACCCGCCGGCCTGCCCTCCAGGCTGACCTGGCCACCAGGTGGGCGACAGGAAAAGAGGAGAGAGGACCAAAACCACACCGGAAACCCCGCTGGGAGGAAGGCGGGCTGCCAGCCCATCTCACTCCCCGAAGCTGAACATCTCGGCTTCTTTCTCCTTCCAGAAGGCGAAGCTCCGGTCGATGTAGCCACAGATGTCCTCGCTGTTGAAGCTGCCCCGCTGGGGGCCGGACCCCAGCCTCGGTGCCGCGGGCCCGGGGCCGCCGCTGGGGCCGGCACGGGGCGGGGGCCGGAGCGGGGTCAGGCCCGGCTTGCGGCCGGGCTCCGCGCCCCAGGGGGGACTGCGGCTGGAGCCGAAAAAGCGGGCTTTGATGTCCTCGAAGCCGTCGGTCCAGGCACGGCGGCCGGCAGCCACCTCGTCTGTCACGGCCTTGTGGAAGGCGCGCGCGGCCTCCCAGCCGTGGGCGCCCAGGTGCTCGAAGACCTCGAAGCAGAGCAGGTGGCGCATCTTGCGCTCCTCAGCCGGCAGGTCGCACTCCAGGAGCTGGAAGTAGCCCAGCATGAAGAGGTCCAGCGTGAGGCTGCCGTAGGGCACCGGCGCCCCGTCCACGTGGGGCAGGAACTGCTCGGGGGACAGGGGGCCGCGGGGCCGCCGGCTCAGCCGCCGCAGCTGCCGGGCGGGCACGTGCGCCAGGATGGACTTCCAGTTGCCCAGCAGGTGGGCGATGATGCTGCGCTGCTGCCACAGGTGGCCCAGCCGCGGGCTCTCGCTGGGCGGCGGGGAGGGCCGCCGAGGGCCCCCGGCCGCCTCCCGCCCCCGCGGCTCCACGCGCCGGGCCTCCAGGGTCCTGCAGGCCGCCGTCTTCAGGGCCGGCGTGTAGGCCGACTTCTTCCAGTGGCCAAGGAAGAGCGTAACGATGCGCTCCTTGCGCAGGCTGGCGGCCAGGTCAGGGCCAGGCACGGCCGCCGCCTCCGACGGGGCCTCCTCGCAGCTGATGCCCGAGTCGCTGGCCTCCTCCGCGTCGCCCGGCCCCGGCTCCCCTCCGATCGGGCCGCCGCGGGGCTGCAAGGGGGAGGGCCAGCAGCCTCTCAGGCACGGCCCCGGCTGGGGCCCCAGCTCACAGGGGCCAGGGCTCGGGGTGCAGGGCCGGCCGGGGGCTGACTCGAAGTTGCCCCGAAGCGTCCGCACCGACACCCCACACTCCTGGATCTCGCGCTGGGCCTCGCTCCGCGGAGGGCTGGCTGGCGCCTCCCCGCGGGCCTCCAGCGGGGGCCTCTCCTCGCCCTGCACCAGCCCGTTCACGCCCTTCAGCAGCAGGGACAAGCTGCGCACCAGCCGGGCGACGTGGCTGCACCAGAAGGGCAGGGGCTGCGCGCCGGGCGTGGCCTGCGAAGCCCCCGCGGGGCCCTCGGGCTCGACCTCGGGGCTGGGGGCCCCCTCGCCCTCCAGCCCGGGCGCGGGGGGCAGGAGGTGGCTGTTGACGGTGATGCTGACCAGGGGAGCAGGCAGCAGGGCCTGCAGCTCGGCCGCCAGCCGGCCCAGCTCGCTCTCGTACTCCTGGCAGCGGCGCCGCAGCTGCAGGCCTGCGATCTGCTTCTCCAGGTACACCAGGTCGTCCTCCGTCAGCAGCTCCCCGAAGGGGCCCAGGATGGCCTGGTGGGTCTGCGAGTACCGCCAGGCCGCCTGCTCCGTGGCGCCCGCGCTCCCGCCGTCGTCCTGGGCACAGGGAGGGCAGCTCAGTGGGGCCACAGCCCACGTGGCGAGTTCCCGCTGGACACAAGCTCCCCCGGGTGGCCTGGGCCCAGGCACCCCTGGGAACCCCAGCCCAGCGCCCGGACACCCGCTGGCCGCTGCCTGGACTCGGTGGGCAGACGAGGCGAGCGGCCAGCCCCGTTCCCGAGTCTGAGGCTCAGGGCAGTCACCCCCCCCCGGAGGGCCCAGCCTTCCCCTCAGAAGGGGTAAGGGCGCCTCTGCTCTGCCGGCACCACGTCCTCCTCATCTCCTCAATGTTGATCTCAAAGACTCTCTCTCCCCAGAGCCCCCCAATCCCTCCACAGAGCCTTCTGCGGTTGGACGGCGGCCCTAAGGATGGGCGGCCTCAACAGCTCTGCCCCCAGTTCTCGCAGCACGTGGGCAACTTCGCCCCAAAACCCCACCCCTCGGGGATTCCCCTGGCACCAGGGTACAGCTCTGCCCCCAGCGCTCACAGTTTGCGGGGGAGACCGACACAGAGAGCCTCCGAGCTGGGCTCCCTCTGGGGGCAGCTCTGTGCCCACCTGATTACTTCTCCGAGACCCCTGACGGAGGCCCTGCATGTGCCCCATTTCCCAGGTGAGGGGACTGAGTTGCCACCTGGTTGCCAAGAGGCCCGGGATTGTCTGGTGCCAGGTGGCACTCCGCACAAGTAAGTTCTGATTCCTTGTCCCAGGAGGCCCGGGGAGGGGAGCAGGCGCCGGGGAGTGGTGGTGGGGGGGTGGGCAGCTGCTGCCCTGGGCAGTGTCCGGCCCACAAGGGTCGGGCACAGGAACTCGCAGCCGGCCAGGCTGTGACCGAGCCAATCCCCTCCCCCTTCGGTCTGTCCTTCCTGTTTCCCGGAGTTCTTCCGCATACCCTTGGCCCTGCCCCAGGGTCAGATTCCATAGGGCTTCCCGGCTGTGGCAGGATGCCCTGCCCACCCCTGCCTTGCTCCACCCTCAACCCCATGGGTGTCCATCCCGGACTTCGAGAACCAGCTGGGCCATTAGACCAGCGCCGCCCAACACTTCTGAGATGAGGGGGTGGCATGCCGAAAGCTGCAGCGGCCATTAGCCGCCTGGGGCTGCGGAAGTGAAACGTGGCTAGTGCAGCTAACTGAGGGGCAGGGGGGTTATTTTTATTTCATTTTAATTCGTTTAAATAGCCACATACGGCTGGCATTATTGTATTGACAGGGCAGCTCTAGACCAAGGGTGCAGGATACATCATTCAGACAAAATTGTATCCCTCCAGGATAAGGCTCTAGAACGACGGTCCACATGGTATAGCCAGAGGGAGCCTGTTGAAATCCAAGTCAGATCACAGCCCTTCCCTGCTCCGATTCTCAAAGGTTCCCGCCAAGGTAATATCTGCCTGACCCCTCTCTGACCTCACCTCTGCTCCCCATGCCTTATTCACTGCGCTCCGGCAGTACCAGTAGCAGCCTCCTCCTGCGCCTCCCTTGGGCCAGCCCATCCATGCCTCAGGACCTTTGCACTTGCTGTTCCCTTTGCTCCCAATCACTTGTCCCACATCCCCACAGGGCTCCCCTCTCACTTCCTTCTGGCCCCTGCTCAAGGCCACTCCCCAGAGAGGCTGCCCCTGACCACCCGGACGGAATAGCCCCCTCCCCTTTTCACTGCTTCGCTTCTCTCCTTAGCACTTGGAACCACCCTCAGCGCAGTTGCCCAGTCACCCCGCCTTCCCTGCCGGAATATAAGCACCAGGGGGCGGGGCTGGTCTCTTTCACTGCTGAGAACAGAGCTTGGCACACGGTGGGCACGGGATACAATCGTTAGATCCAAGAACTTGTGGGTACCACATCGTTAGAGATAAAGGGTTACAGGTGAAGGGACACAGCCCTCTGATCTGGTTCAGCTTCATGGTCTGGCAGAAGAGGAAGCTGAGGCCACAGAGGGACACGCCGTGGGGTTCCAGGTCTCAGGACTCGAGGTGTGTGCTCAGGGACCCCACCTTCCACGTCCACCAGCCAGTACAAAGCCTCCTGCCCCCGCCTCCGCCCTCTACGCTCTGGTCCCACCCGGGCCCCGCCCACTTCCCACAACGCCACGCCCCTCACCCCTCCGGCCCTGCCCTCCAAGCCGGGCCCCGCCCCCTTTCAGGCCCCGCCGGGCCCCCACCTGGGTCTCTGGCGCTGGAGCTGCGCCCAGGCGAGCCTGCAGCTTCCGCACCATCACCTGCCGCTTCCACTCGGGGATGGGCCGGCCGCGCTCATCCCGCGTGGGCACCAGCCCGTCGAGGTCGCCCGAGGGCAGCCCGTCCAGCTGCAGCGCGACCAGGCTGTCCGGGGCGCCCCCCGCTGCCGTCTCCGTCCCCTGTGTGGACAGGCAGGTCGTTCAGGGCCCCTATGGGCCTCTGGTCCGGGAGGGAGCGGAGGGGAGGACCGCCCGGGACAAGCGCAGCTCAGGGAGGAGGGGCGGTGGAGGCTGACCAGGTAGGGCAGGGGAGCTGACCCCTGACGGCACCCCCAGCCTGTCTAAGTGTGAGTCTTATGAGGGCAGGGACCCCGCTGTGCCCTGTGGGACCCAGGCACGTGTTGGGAGGCTTGCTGGCTGAGAGAGGCAATCAGAGATCCCGCCCAGAGCATGCCATGCGGATGGGCAAACTCGTTTGGGGAACAGTTGCATAGACAAGTCTGGTGGCCAATTCTGGACTGCAGGACTTGTCAGAGCCTTTAACGTGTGCACTGTAACTCTACAAGGGGGCAGCGCTGTGCAGCATTTCCCGAACTCAGAGAGTGCCCAGGACCCATTCAGGGAAAGGGTGGGCTGGATTTAAAAGGGGCTGGTGCCCAGAAAGAGGAGAAGGAGGAGTGGGCCGCTGGGAGCCCCCCGAGGAGAAGAGCAGTGGGCGCCAGGCCCACCCTTCCCATGGACTGATGCTTCCTTGTACCGTGACAGCAGCATCTGTCAGGATGAGGGGCTTGGGCCACTGGGACCCCCTGGGATCAGAGAAGTGTCCCTCGTCTACTGTGACGGGGAGACAGGTTGCTTCTGGCCTTGGAATCTCCATCTCCTCAGATGCCAGCCAGTCACCCCAGGGGCCTCCTGGAGGAGAGGGCCTGGCTGCCCCAGGAGTGACCTGGCTGGGGCCTACATAGGAGAACACGGTGAGAAGCCAGCCGGGCTTTGGCCGGGGTGCCTTGGGAGACAGGGATACGGCGGGGGCTCTCACCATTGGGACGGCTGTGGCACTGGTGGTGACCCTCAGGGGTGCTGTGCGGGTCGTATGCTCCCTCGGAAGAGGCTGGTCAGGCTGGCCGGGCCAGGATGGGCTGAGAGACGCTGCCACTGGAAGGAAGGGGCAGCTGGAGTCAGAGAGGTGGGGGGATGGGGGCAGAAGACCCCAGACCTGAGGCAGGACCAGCCTTCCTGAAGGACCACTGGACTTGGAGCCAAAGGCCCGAGCAGCTCCCTGCCAAGTGCCCTGGCACCTGGGCAAACTCATTCATCCCTGGCATTCCACAGGTGTCCTTGGAGCCCCCTCCAAGCCCTGCCGGTTGGGGAGCCTGCATTTTACCCACCTCATCCCATCCCACGGCCCGTCCCCCCTTCCCCAGCCCTTCCTGTAGCCTAGAAGGAGCTAGAAAGGGCATAGGGTTCCGTGGTCTGGGGATCTAATGCAGCCCCATCAGACCACAAACCTGTCCTTTCACCGCTCTTCCCTCCACTAAACACACACACACACACGCACCCCTACGTGTGACTGTATAACTACAGCCCATTCCATGAAGCAGGCTAACCTTCACTGCACATGGGGCCTGCTGACGTTTTTCATGCCATCCCACGCCATTTCATTTTGATAGGTGCTGTCACAGTCCCCTAAGGGGGGGTGACCTGCACTGAGGGCCGTCGCCCGCCCCCTGCTGGAGCCTCAGGCAACAGCAGCGGACTCGGAAGGCCCTTCAGACACAGCCTTTGATTTCCCTCTGGACAAGCTGAGGCCCAGAGAAGGGAGGAGGCTGGCCGAGATCACAGCGGCAGGAGAGTCAGGCCGCGGGGGGTTCAGGGCTCACAGAGAGATGCCCGAGGGCTGGGCAGGAGGCTGTTTAATTGTGGTGATGGAACACATTTGTCCTCACTTTAAAAAGGCAAGGGGAGGGCTTCCCTGGTGGCGCAGTGGTCGCGCGTCCGCCTGCCGACGCGGGGGACGCGGGTTCGCGCCCCGGTCCGGGAGGATCCCACGTGCCGCGGAGCGGCTGGGCCCGTGAGCCAAAAAAAAAGCAACAGGACAATAAAGGAATCCTGGAAGAGCTGGGGTGCTGGCTCATATTGTGGTGATGGAACACGTTTGTCCCCACTTTAAAAAGGCAAGGGGAGGGCTTCCCTGGTGGCGCAGTGGTCGCGCGTCCGCCTGCCGACGCGGGGGACGCGGGTTCGCGCCCCGGTCCGGGAGGATCCCACGTGCCGCGGAGCGGCTGGGCCCGTGAGCCAAAAAAAAAAGCAACAGGACAATAAAGGAATCCTGGAAGAGCTGGGGTGCTGGCTCATGGGAAGGCGTGGTCCCAGCCCTGTCCTCAGTGTCCTGCGTGCCCAGCTGCTGAGTCTGCCGCTCCCCACCTCCCCCCCGCCCCTTCGAAGGACCTCGGAGGTGCGGCCAGAAAGGCCCACTCCCAGCACCCACGGCCCAGGCCAGTCCTCCCTGCAGACGTGTACTCACCGGTGGGATCCCCGAGACCTGGGGCCCCTCTTCTTCCATCCACCAGGGAGTGCCTTGCAGCCGACAGCGGAGGAGGGGGGAACGGCGGCGGCGGCGGGGGCGCCATCAGGAGGGGCACCTGGGGGCAGACAGGCCCGGTCACTGGGAGGCCCAGGTGGGCCTCGACTTGGGCTCCCAGGTGGGGGTGGGAGGCATCCAGCAGGCTGGCCCTGGCCCGGTCGCCCTGGGGCTGGGGCTGTGCATCTGAACGGAGCTCGGAGAGGTAAGTTTGCGGGAGTGAGGGGCAGCGCCCCTAGAGGTTCTGTCCACCCCTCCACACTGGTGAGCAGGGCTCCCCAAACACACCCACGCACTTGTCTGAGGGCTGCCACCCCTCGGTGAACCCCTCATCTCAAGGCCCGGCTCCCTCTGGAGGCAGCTTAACTCAGCGGCTCTGGGCTCTGGGTCAGGGTCTGGGCTCCCCCTTGCACTCACTCACCACTCCCTGGCCTTACAAGAGACACGTGCACACTTGCACGCACACACACACCCCCTCCCTGACTGTCCCGACCGTGCTGAGACACACTGCCTGGACGTGCCCCCTCTCTCAGCCCTGGGCATAGGGGAAACCACAACGAACTTGGAACTCTTCTCAGCCCCGTAAACAGTGCGGCCGTGACCGCGCCTCAGAGCAGAGGCGCTGTGCCCAGGACCCACCATGCAGTGTCTAGGCCACCCTCCCAAGGGCCACCCGGAGCCAGAGACCACCAACACTGGTCCCCGGCAGGCTGGGGGCAGGGAGATCCATCAGCCCCAGTCTGGGGCTGCAGGGGCACCGCATTTCAACCGCATGTCTGCCCCGGGTCTGGGGCGAGGCACAGACCTGGCCTTGACCATCTCCCCTGCCCCCAGGCGCTGACTGGCGGGCAGCGGAAAGAATCCTCGACCTGGAGGCGCCCCTGCCCCCTGCATCCCCGGCTGAGCCCTGCACGGTCTCAGCTTTCGCATCTGACCACTGGGAGCCAAGAGTCGAGACTGGAGCACGCAGGCTGCTGTGAGGCGGCAGGTGGTGACGGAAGCGGGACTGCCTTTGGCTCCCTGCCGTCGCCCGTCCCTCCCCAGGCGGCAGAGAAGTTCTCCAGGAGGACGCTAAGCTGTCCTCCCAGGACTCCAGAGCCGGGCTGGCTGCCTTTTGGTTTAAAGCTGAACGTCCAAAGGCTGGCCGGCCGTCTTTCAAATGACGTGGCTCCCGGCCGTGTCCCCAGCCGGGAGGGCCACTCACGGCGGTCTCTCCGGGCCCCCGCCGCTGGCCGTCGGACCAAAGCTGCTCGCCCCGCTCCCTCCAGTGGCTATAGCTGCGGCGGAAGGCGGCCTCCGGGCTGCCAGGCCGGCGCCGGAGAGAGCCCTGAGCGGGGCAGAGGCGCCGCCCCCAGGCGGGACGTGTGGTTTGGCGCCGGCGCCGGCGTCACGCGTGGGTGACTCGTGCTGCAGCTCCTGTTGAAGGTTCTCCAGTCTCTGTCTTGAAATTCTTCATCAGTTGTTAACAAGAAGCCCACGTTTCCCTTTTGCACTGAGCCCTGCACGTGATGTAGCTGGAGCTGCAGGGCCAAGTCCCCCGGCCACGCTGAGTGTCCCCTGGCTCACCTGTAGGTGGGCCCTGTCCCTCCCGCGGGCAAGGAGGCACAGGCGTTAGGCGGCCTCCCCAGCCTGGGGGGGGGGTTCCCGTCAGAAGGATCCCCGGCTCTGCAGCCACTGCCTCGGGCCCCTCAGTCGCATTCCCATCCAGGGCCCTGGGCCCGCCGGGGCCACGGGGAGGGGAGCGCAGCCCAAGCCCTTATCTGCCACCGCCCTGCACCTCACACCTCACTCTCTGCAGGAGTCTGTGCCGAGAGCCCAGGAGCCCTGGTCGCGGCAGGGCGGGGAGCGTCCGCCAGCCCCCAGCCGGGAGGACCCTCGGGAGCGGGCGCTGGGCTGTGAACACAGGGAGCTGTGGCTGTCCTGGGCCGTCGGGGGCTGTCCCAGCTGCCGCCCCCAGGAGCAGGAGGTGTCGCATTAATATTTGAAGGCTGAGGTGTCAGGTGGCCCGGCGGGCTTGGGCTGGGTGTGGGATCCCTTACCACCGTGCTTTAACCCTCCGCAGCGCAGGGGCCGGGGGAGCGGACCCTCGGGAGAGTGGGGGAGACCTGAGATCCCCGGTCACGCAAGAAGAGAGCACCAGAGGACTCCCGGAGTACCGCCCCCCAGGCACAGATGGGGAAACCGAGGCTCAGAGGGGCAAGGGGCTTTCGCAAGGGCCCACAGCTGGGACGGGGCGGAGCCGGGGCCAGAATCTTACTTGAGACCCCTCCCCTCGCTCCTTCCAGGACTGAGAGCCCCTCGAATCGCTGCTCCTCTTGTCCAGGGGCACCAGCAGTGGAGGAAGAGGCGGGCGGGCGGGGTCTCCTGCGCCCCTACGAGGATGCAAGGCCCCGGCTGCTCTTCACCCGGCTCTGTCTCCGGGCTGCCTTTGCACGGGAGGGACCCAAAAGGAAGAGCAGGCCGCTCCCGCGACTGCTACAGAACGCGGGCCTTCCCAGGCTCAGGGGTCCCCGGCTGCGACACAAGCGTGTGTGCGCAGTAGCCATCTGGGCCCATATCGGGTCACACGGGGACTTGGAGGGGGGAGGGGCTCCGACAAAACACGATGCTTTCTCCCCGCCACGTGTCTCCGACCTAGGACTCTCCTGTCTCCTTCCGGCGTCCGCAAGGCAGGAGCGAGTTGGCTTAGGAACTTTATGCAGGGTCGAGTCAGACCCCAGACCCCACGGCTGGCGCTGACAGGGCTCCGCCGCTCGGCGGAGCAGGGCTGAGTCCCAGGTGGGCCCCGGGCCCCTGCCCAGCCAGGACAGGGCTGTGAGCCTGCCGCACTGCCCCCTGCTCCCTGCCCCTGCCTGGGAGCCCGCAGCCCCTCCCCGCGGCTGCGTCTGCTCTGGGGCTGAGGGGCAAGGGCCTCCCAGTCCCTGCGGAGTGGAGGGCTCAGCCGGGGTGGCCGGGGCCCTCTCATTCCGGGGAAGGTGGAAGAGGCAGGAAGTTGGCCCAGGGCCCAGGGGGATGGACTTGGCGCCAGTACAGTACCCACAGCCTGGGAGACCTGATGCCACCTGGTCCCCGAGGCTGGAGTCTGCTCCAACCCTCACCAAGGAGAAGCCCTGCAGAGTCACTCTGTGTCCCCCAGGCCTGAGCTTCTCTGCCTTTGCTGCGAAGATGAGGAGTTACTGAGAGCCCCTGGCAGGGCCCGGCACACCGTGGCACTCAGACCTCTTTGCTGTTGTTAGCACGGTGTCTCGATGATCTCTGAATTTCAGCCGGGACGGGGGTCTGCTGTGGTGTTTCCCAGGTGACAGGAGTATCCACATGCCCTCGGCCCTCATTCAGGCCCTCGACACTAACCGAATCTACAAGGACCCGAGGGAGCGGCAGGTGTTGGGTCCCGACATTTGGGATTCTGACAGCTGGGCGTGTGCTGCCCCCAAAGGGGGCTGTTGCCCTAAGGTTGGCGGTCAGCTGGCCCTGGGCTGGTGCCCTTCCCACGGCCTGGTGTCTCCTTTTCTGTGTTTTTGATGAGATTTGAGCAGCGCCACGCCTGCCATGCATTATACATCGAGGACAGCTGTGGCGAGCAGGGTTACAGGCCTGTAATGCCACCCGGGCCGAGAAAATCATGACCCACAGATGGGCGACGGCTGAGATTCGGTTACTGGCTGCACGGCCAGGCCCCGCCCCTCCCTGGGGGAGAAGACTGCCCAGGGGAGTCCCTTGCCCTCTCTGGGCCTCAGTTTCCCCATCTGTGAAAGGAAGGGGTCCTAGGGCTCTTCTGGACCCAGGGGAGGGAAATTAGCCCCCGCTGTGTGCTCAAGGCACATGTCCACTGGCCAGCAAGGCTCCTGAGTTACATTATACAGATGAGAACATCGAGGCCCACAGACGCTCAGAACTGGGGGTACCACCCGGCAGGGGAGACTCACTCCGGCTCTGGTGAGCGCTGAGCACCGGGTTGGGGGCAAGCTGAAGGGCTGGGCTCCCCCTGCACGAGGGCTGGGCTCCCCCTCCTGGGCCGCTACCCCTAACCGTTGCTGCCATCCAGCGGCTCACCCTAACCTGGCCCTGCAGCCAGGGGCCCAGCTGCCCGGCCCACTCCCTGGGGGCTGGAATGCAGGGCGCCCCTCTAGCCGCTGCCCCGTTCAGGTCAGAGAGGCCCAAAGCCCTCACTGTGCACAGGGGTACCCCAGGTCCAGGGGGTGGCAAGACTTGGTCAAGGTCGAGGTGGCACGGTCGAGGCAGGGCCTGGCCCTCCCGAGCCTCGCGGAGGCCCCACAATGGGCAGCGGGTGAACCCAGGCCCTGCAAAGCCTCCCAGGAAGGGGGCGCCTCCCCCCGGGCAGGTCTCCGCTCCCCGTCCAGCCATGCCCCCCAAGGCTGCCTCTCTTGGGACCCACGGCTCCCTGGGGGCAGAGGCAGGCGGCCGTGTGCAGAGGAAAAAGATGGCTTTCACCACCTCCTCTGAGCCCGACGCAGGGAGAGGCCGCGCGGGCGACCTCTGGATATTGTGTTTCCATCAATACTGCATCAGGAGCACAGCTGATGGCCCGCCGTCCGCGGGGCCGAGACTGCTGGTGAGGCGGGGGCTGGCGGGGAGCGACTCTAGCCAGCCCCGGATGCAGTGGACCTCGGGGAGGTGGCCAGCCTGCCCACTCTCCACCCCCGCAGGCGGGGCACGTGGACGGGCTGGACACGGCGGGCCGGAAGGCCGGGAGGCGAGGCTACACAGACAGCCCGGCCCGGCTTGGGGAATCCTGAGCGGAGGGGATGCTGCCTTGTATCCTGTGGTGACATCAAGGAGACCACCAGGACCAGGCGAAACCGCAGGAAGCCTGACACGGGCTGGTCCCCAAAACCCCGGGGGCTCGGGAGAGCGCCCAGAGCCTCCACCCCCCTAGGAGAGCTGGGCACCGTGGCCAGGAGGGGCTGGCAGATGCGCCAGGACCTGGGGATGGAGAGCAGGGGGCAGAGACCCTGCTTGGACAGAAGGCTCGGCCATGGGCAGCACCGTGTGGGCTGAGGACAAGTAGGGGACCCCAGCCAGAGGCCAGGCGGCACCAGCTCCCTGGCAGCCGAGCAGCTGCCCACCCCACCTCCAGGCGCCAGGGCCCACACAGAGGCTGGGGGCCCCAGGCGGCCAGGGCATCCCTGGACAGTGGACTGCAGAGCTCTGTCCACTACACCAGGAACCCACTGAGTTCCCGCAACTTCTGGAACCCAAGCCAGAAAGACAACCCTTATCGTACAATAGCCAATCGAAGGGTTAGTGAATAATCAGTACACTGACTTCTTCAAGCAGTGAGCAGAGTCCCGTCTCTAAAACTACGACACCAGGACAAACCAGGACTCCACCTCGTGCGCCCCGAAGCCCCCCTGGCCTGTGACCCAAGGCCGCCTGGGTGCGGCTTTCAGGCGGTGGAGACAAGAGGCTCTCAGTGGTGGTCGGGCGAGGACCATCGCACTGGCCCAGGGCCGGGGAGGACGGCGGCTCAGCCTCAGTGGGTCGCGGATGCCCCGGGGGGGATGCCCCGAGGGAAAAGGCGGCACAGCAGCCGCGGGTGAGACCCGGCGTGGGGGGCACGGCGCCCCTCTGGGCCTCGGTGCTCCCACCTGAAGGTAGGGCCAGGCGATCCCAGGGACGCCTTCCGAAGGGGCGGCCGCCACAGAAAACCGCGGCGCCACCTGTGCAGGCGGGGACGCGTCGTCGGTCGCGCCCGGGGCCTGGAGTTGGGGGTGGAGGCCGGGCGGCAGGGCACCGGCCCCCAGCACACGCCCGCCCGCCCGTCCGCCGGCCCACCGCCCCGCTCGTTCAGCGCCCGCGCTTGGCCCGGCACTGCTGGGGGCCGGGACCCACGAGGTCCTCGCCTGGCGGACGCGAGGCCCGGCGAGGGCCCGCGCCCGGACGCGAGGGCGCGACGAGACTCTGCCCTCGCGGGCTGCACGGGGCTGGCCCGCCCACGGGGTCACCTCCCCGAGGGCCCAGGGCCCACCCCCGGGCTGTCTTCAGCCTGACACGGCGTCACCCAGCAGCAGCCCCGGCCGCAAGCGTGGATCGCAGGTCCTAAGTGCGGTTTCTGTGGCCGAGGTCCAGCCACGGCCCAGCCCTGGTCCCGGCTGTCCCGGCCCCTGTCACAGCCCCGGTCCCGGCACCGGCTCAGGCGCGGCCAGGCCCTTTCTCCTGACAGTGGCACTGTGTACGCAGCCGGCTCGCCCGCCGCCCGCCGTCGGCGCGGCAGGGGTCCGTCACCCGGCCCGGGGCGGGGGCTTGGGGACCGCGAAGCTTACCGGCCGGGCGCTGTCGCGGAGGTACTGGGCGCAGTCGCGGTGGCCGTGGTACTCCGCCAGGTCTGCGGCCGTGTAGCCGTCCTCGTCCCGCAGGGCGGGGTCCACGCGGTGGGAGAGCAGCGTCTGGCAGCACTGCGGGGAGGGCGCACCCGTGGCCGCACCGCCGGCCCCCCCCCCCCGGCCCCGAGCTGGGGCACCGAGGCCGTTCAGTCGGGGCACGGCCTGAACCCGTGCCCGGACCCAGGCCGCCCTGTCCCGGGTGGGAACCCCCGGCGCCCGCGCTCAGGGGCTCACCAAGGGCCCAGCTGGTCAGTCAGCGACCCAGCCGGATGCTAGCCAGGCGGCCTGACCCTGACTTTGCGCTTGTAAGCCTTGCCCCGGGTTCCATTTTTACAGCGACCTTTGGAGGTGTGCGTCGTTTTCACACGAAGAAACCGGGGTGCAGGAGGCTAAACAGCGTGGCTCCCCCCCAGGACTCCGGGCCTGTGCCCTCGCCCCCCTCACCCTGCCCACTCCTCGGCCTCCCGGTCAGGCCTGGCACTCGACGAGCCCCTCGTCTTGGCCCCAAGCCGAGGCGAGCTCTGGGGGCTCCCACCCTCATCCTCTGTGCCTCTATCTCTGAGCACACGGGGCTCCGCCGGCCACGTGCGCGCTCCCTCCTTGGTCAAGCCGGGCCTGGGCCCCCTTGTCTCGCTCCTGACTGGTCCTCTGGGCTCGTGCGATGGGAGCTGAGAGGAGAGGAAGGCCTGGAGGCTCAGAAGCTGGGAGGAGAGGGGAGGATGGAGGAGAGCAAAGCGAGAGGAGATCCGGGTCTGTGAAGGGCCCTCTGTGAAGGAGGCTGCGGTGGGGTGGAGGGGAGGATACGGGGGGCTGCGGGAGCAGGCTGTGCATCCAGAGCATGGGGGGTGGGGGGTCACAGCAGAAGCGGAGTGGAGCAGGGGGCACCGGAGTGTCAGGCCTGGCGGATGGGGCGGGGACAGCAGCCCCGGGGAGGGAGACGGGGAGGGGAGAACTTTCCCACAGAATGACGGCGTTTACTGCTGGCAAAGGACGGTGATCCACTTGAGAGCAGAGGGTGGGTGGGGACAGATGACCAAGAGTTAAGTCTGGAAACCGTGAGGTAGCCGTGCCAGCGGCAAAAACAGGTGCACAGATGGATCCGCGCCGAGGAGCAGAGAACCAGGCAGGTAACACCAATCCGCCCTCCAGAGTCAACGCAAAAAATGCACTAAATGCGCGGGGCACCTTCCGAGGGCATCAGACAGGCAACAGGGAAGTGAGGAATTGTCAGACCAAGCTCAGGAGACAAGGAAAATCCCGAGGGATAAGCCCACCACTCAGAACAGCTTTCGCCCTAAGAGCAGGCTGACGCAGAAGAAACGGCTGCAACCAGAGCGGCTGTGTCACAGGCTCACGAGACTAGGGAGACGAGCAAAAGCTCAGGGTCCGCCGCAGGCTGGGCCTCCAGCCTCAGAGGAAAGGTGAGGCAGGAGCCAGCCGGCTCTCTGCTTCCCGTCACGCAGGTGCCCAGGAATCTCAAGCCCGGATGGCCGACTAAGATGCTCCTGCCTTCCCAGTTGCCACGTGTGCCCGTCAGGCAGAAGCAAGGAAGGTGTCACCTACGGCCCTACATAATGACGTGCAGCACAGGGTCAAACAAGACCAGGAGCACAAGGAAATACGATCGCAGCAACGAGAGCCAGAGGACCCAACACGCAAAGGAACAGCCCCGCAAAGTCCTGAGAAACAGCAGACTGTAGCGCAGCTGTGCTCACTGCTTTCAAAGAAGTGAAAACCAAGCTTGAAAACTTAGGCATGGGAAATTGTGAATTCTAAAAAGCGGCACAGATTTTAAACCATCAACAAAATGAAAAGACAACCTACGGAATGGGAGAAAATACTTGCAAACAATGTGACTGACCAGGGGTTAATATCCAAAATATACAAAACAGCTCATACAACTCAATATCAAAAACAACCCAATCAAAAAATGGGCAGAAGGGACTTCCTTGGTGGCGCAGTGGTTAAGACTCTGCACTCCCAATGCAGGGGGCCCGGGTTCGATATCTGGTCGGGGAACTAGATCCCACACACTGCAACTAAGAGTTCACATGCCACAACTAAGGAGCCCTCCAGCCGCAACTAAGGAGACCACCTGCTGCAACTGAGACCTGGTGCAACCAAAAACAAAAAGGGCAGAAGACCTAAATAGCCGTTTCTCCAAAGAAGACATACAGATGGGCAACAGGTACAGGCAGAGATGCTCAACACCACTAATTATTAGAGAAATGCAGATCAAAACCACAGTCACCTCACACTGGTCAGAATGGCCGTCATCAAAAAGTCTACAAACAATAAATGCTGGAGAGGGTGTGGAGAAAAGGGAACCCTCCTGCACCGTTGGTGGGGATGTAAATTGGTGCAGCCACTGTGGAGAACAGTATGGGGGTTCCTTAAAAATCTAAGAATGGAACTACCATATGACCCGGCAATCCCACTCCTGGGCATACATCCGGAAAAATGAAAACTCTAATTTGAAAAGATACTATCACTTTGAATGACTGGTTTCCTCATTAATTAATGAATTAAATAAAAATGTTTGACACAGGCTCATTTTATAGTTGAATGAAAGTCATGATTACCAGCACTTTTAAAAATTATCCTTCAACATGTGGAATCATTACAAATTCACAGTTAAAAATCAGACAGCTGAAGACTCAAACATCAGGTTCAGCACTGCCATTGGTGATGTCATTTGCTCCAATAGTGAATAATTTTTGGTAAAGTGCTAAATAAAACAAAATTCTATCTTCCCTCAATATATACAGTCGGACCATTCTTGGAAAACTCTTACGTATATTAAAACTATGAAGAAACATTGGTGTATGTGTACGTATATTTGAATTTAGGTTCTACGCTTAGATAATTACACGTACTTGAGTTGGGTTCGAAGCTCAGATAACTATGAACAGGTTTTCTACCTACATACATGTCCAATCCATTGGGAAGTTGCTTGGGGCACAAGACCCTTCCTCACTGTGCAGGACTGTTCTGGAATAGCGGGCCACCCGGCCTCCCCCACAAGAGTACCCCAATCGTTGTAACAACAGAAACGGCCCTGAAATTTCCCAAACCGACCACTCAGCTATGGCAGATATTCTCTGGTTCTCGAATCCTTGGTCACATACTAAGCAAGTGCTCAATAACTCTTTGTTGAATGAGTGAGTGTCTGCATGAAGGAAAGCGTGGACATGAATCGTTGACCATTAAAGACTCTAAAAAATTAGCCAGCACAGAAAGTCGACAGAGGCAATCGTCTGCTCGGAACGCCTTTTTGGGGGACTCACAATACTCAGTAAAAATCCTCTCTTGAATTAGCAGCAATGTTAAGCTAGGTAGAGAACTACCAACGAGTTTTAACCGCATATCTAAACCTTGAAGGGACCTCGTTTACACCTGTCTTCTGCCCTCTCCTCTTCAACCTCATCAGCAAAGCCCCAGACCACACCCCATCTTATGGCAGCTTCCCGGTCCACAGCGAGCCCTCCTCCAAACAGCAAGGAAATCATATGCCCTCTTCTCGGGATCCCACAGCAGCTCCCAAATGGCTCCTTACACAATATTAAAACTAGTTCAAGGTCTTCCACCACCGACCTCTCACTGCAAGCCCCAGCGTCTACTCTCCACTCTGTCCTAGCACTCTGGCCGCTTATAACCCGCTCTCCCTTGCTAGAAATGCTGCTCCTTCTGACATTCAAATGCTTTAAGAATGACCGTCTTCCAATGAACTCTATGTCAGTAACTCAAAAAGAAAAGAATGACCATCTCTATGAATTCTTTCTAGATTAGCTCAGCTAACGCTACTCACATAGATGGTTCTTAAATTTGACATATATTAGACTCACCCAGGGAGCTTTAAGAAGTCCTGCTACGTGGGCTCCCTAGGACCAATTAAATCAGAATCGCTGGGGCACGTGGAGTTCAGGTATTAGAATATTTTAAACCTGTTCTGGAGAGTTCTAGTGTGCAGCCATGTCTGAGAACCATTACACTAGTGCTATCTACCACACTTAAAACCCTAAACAAAATGTTAGCAAATTAAATTCACCTATGTATAAAAGAGATCGTTTTCATGACCACGTTGAGTTTACTCCAAGAATGCAAGGTTGGTTTAACATTTTAAAGAGTAATCAGAGTAGAAAGCAAGGTCTTGAAGAGATAGTTGCACACCCATGTTCATTGCAGCATTATTCACAATAGCCCAAAGGTGGAACCCAAATGTCCATTGATGGATGAATGGATAAAGATAACGTGGCATAACATACCGTGGAATATTATTCAGCCTTATAAAAGAAAGAAATCCTGATACATGCCACAACATGAATGAACCTTGAGGACATGATGCTAAGTGAAATAAGCCGGTCACAAAAGGACAACTACTGTATGGTTGCACTTGTATGAGGCCCCTAGAGTAATCAAACTCATAGAGACAGAAAGGAGAATGGTGGTTGTCAGGGGCTGGGGAAGTGGGGATGGGGAGTTGTTGCTTAACGGGTACAGACTTTCCGTTTTGCAAGATAAAAGTTCTGGAGATGTGTTGTACGACAATGTATATATATTTACACTTCTGCACTGTACACTTAGAAATGGTTAAGACGGTCAATTTTATGTTATGTATTTTTTACTCAATTAAAAAACCAAGTAATCAGTGTAATTTGTGACATAAGAAAGACTGCAACATAGCAAAACAAAACACATACTAAACTATCATCATCCCCCATTGGGTATGCTAGGGCACCAGCTCATTATTCTGAAGTTTTGTTTTTAAAGGGTGGGGGGAACTGTCACAGCTTGGGGGAGCCTAAGGAGACAAGATGATGAAATGTCATGTGGTGTCATGGAAGGGATCCTGGAACAGGAAAAGTACACCAGGTGAAAAGTAAGGAAACCTGAATGAAGTATGGACTTCGGTTAGTAATATCGTGTCAACTTTGGTACATTAATTGTGACAAACATACCCCGCTAATGTAAATTGTTAATAATGGGGGAAATGGATGTGAACTCTGTGAGAACTGTCTGTACTAGTGTCTCAATTTTTCCACAAATATAAAACTCTTCCAAATTATTCTAAAATAGAATTTATTTTAAAACGGGGTGTGGCGTGGGGTAGGAATGAAGCATTATCCTATATTTCCTGGATGAATTTATTTCTGGAATTGCTAACAGATTAAGACCCAACAGACAAATCAATAATGTGTGGACTTTGCTTCGCTCCTGATTACAGCACAAGCAGGGAAATGGATATTAGATGGCTATTAGACAGACTGGATCTTAGATGATATTAAGAAATTATTGGGGGCTTCCCTGGTGGCACAGTGGTTAGGAATCTGCCTGCCAATGCAGGGGACACGGGTTCGAGCCCTGGTCCGGGAAGATCTCACATGCCGCGGAGCAACTAAGCCCGTGCGCCACAACTACTGACCCTGCGCTCTAGAGCCCGCGAGCCACAACTACTGAGCCCACATGCTGCAACTACTGAAGCCCACGTGCCTAGAGCCCGTGCTCCACAACAAGAGAAGCCACCGCAGTGAGAAGCCCGCGCACCGCAACGAAGAATATCCCCCGCTCGCCGCGACTAGAGAAAACCCGTGCTTAGCAACGAAGACCCGACGCAGGCCAAAAAATTTAATTAATTAATTTTTAAAAGTAGTCTAATAAATAAATAAATAAATAAATAAATAAAAGAAATGATCATGAATTATTTTTAGGCATGATAATGGTTTGAGGTTGCGATAAGAAACAAAGGGAGTCTTGTCTCCTGGAGAAGTCCGCTAAAGTATTTATGGATAAAAAGATGTGCCTTCTCTGACTTGCTCTTAAATAATAGTTCAGTGGAGGGAATGGCCAGTAAAGGCCAATGAGCTGAGGCAGGAGGCTCGTGCTCTTGCGTGTTTAGAGTTTTCATAACAAAAAGATTGCAAAGGGAAGCAGTTCTCAGCTTTGAGGCTTGAGCTATTTTATTTTCGTATTAAGGGAGGGTGAAGAGGTGGTGGTCTCTTGGCTTATCTGGTGAGCTTCTTGGGTTCCTATAGACTATTGCACTTGAAAAAGATGCTACTGCTTAAAAATAAAGTTTTTAGAGCACTGTTCCAGCCACCCTCCCGATTATGGAGCCGGAGGCTGGGAGAGGGGCGGCTGCCTGAGCCACAATGTGATGGCTCAGGGCTCTTCAGGCCACCAACTGCCTGCGGGGACACGCCCTCCCTGCCTCCCACCCAGATGCACCTCTGGACTCCCCAGCCTGTCATCTGCTCAGCTTCTTGTTCTCTCATGTCCAGGACAAAAGGGATGACTGTAGGGGTAACTGCAGGCTTTTCCTCTTCTCTGAGGACTGGCCTGGCCCAGACTGAGGTTCACACCTGCCCTTCCCCTCCCGTTAGATAGGGGCGGATTGGGGGCATTGAGCCAGGGAGGGCTGAGTGGTGGCTTGCAGGGGTGAGAGGAGGGGGGCTGGGGTGGAGGTGTGGTGGGGTGGAGGGGT
>NC_041215.1:136062315-136084696 GCF_002837175.3 Physeter macrocephalus | reverse complement strand
GTGCAGGGGTGCAGGGGTGGAGGGGCGCTGGGGTGGAAGGGTGGTGGGGTGGAGGGGTGCAGGGGTGGAGGGGTGCTGGGGTGGAGAGCAGGAGGGGCCCCAGGACTCCTGAGGGTCAGAGGAAGACAATTTTCAGCAGCACTGCCATGAGCAGGATTGGGTCTCTTTCTGATTCTTCAAAAGGACCATGTGCCTTCCCACGACTCTTGGTGGCTGCCCTGTGCTGCTTTTACACAACGCTGCTCAGACTGGGCCCCAGGAACACTCTGGGTTCCAGCTGGAAACAGCTGTCCAGAACCGTAGGCCCAAAAATGGGATACTCGGTTGCACCTCAGTAAAGCTCTCCCCCTTGACTAGCCTTTCCTGGACCAGGAGCACATTTCTCAGGACTGCAGATGCAGCAGGCTGAGCCCTGGGGGCTGTGGAGATGACACGGGAAAGCCCGGGAGACGTCATGGGATGAGCTGACTCAGTTCGGAGCCCTGCTGTGTGGGCCTGGGTGGGGCAGGTGGAAGAGTCAACCTGTGCATTCCCCTCGGATACAGCCTTGCCTTTACAGGAGGTCAGGGGGTAGGTGATGCCAGTGCGGGGCCAGTGGCTGATGGCCAGGTCTATTCCCAGCGTTGGACCTTAAATATTTGAACACCATCCCTGCCTGCTCTGGATTTCTGGATGCTGTTTCCTGGGAACTGGGCCATAGGAGCCCCCAGGGTCTATCTGGATCACAGCGAAGGGGCTAACCTCACACCCCCGGCAGGGCTCTGCTCCCAGGCTGCTCACGTCAGGGGGCCAGCAGCTAAAAGGCCCTCCGGGGAGGACCGGCAGGGAGACGACTCCCTGAGCGGGCACCCAGGGAGTCTCTGTGCGAAGGGAGGGGCCGAGAGCACGGATTTTGTTCCCCGATAGATCAGAGTCTGGATCCTGGGCAAGCGACTGGCCCTCTGAGCCTCAGTTTACCTGTCTGTAAAAGGGGACTAATAACATCTATTCTACAGGGTTGTGGTGAGGGTTAAACGACTTATTCATAGGAAGCCTTCCAGGACTGCTGGCTCTCGGAGGCCCCCCAGGCCCACCGTGCATCCTCCCCCGGCCCCGGGCCTCACCTCCATCTGCCCGTTCTCCGCTGCGTCATGGAGAGGGGTCCCACCCCAGGAGTCTCTCATGATGGGGGCGCCCATCAGCAAGAGCCGGTCTAGAATGGGCGTGTGGCCGCCTCGAGCGGCAAAGTGGAGGACGGTGGCCCCCTCGTTATCCCGTGTCGTCAGGCCGATGTCCGTGAAGGTGACCTGAGGGCGGAGGAGGGGCGATGGGCCAGCTGAGGCTGGACGGGGGTGGCCACTCCTACCTCGGGGCAGGAAGCCCTGGGACAGAGCTGGCTCCTCCTGGCGCGTCCCGGGCAGCATGGGAGGAAGTGAGCTCGGTGATTTTGCTGGGAGGCTCCACGGTCCCCAAATCTGCCCCAGCCCTGACCGTAAGCTGAACACCCCCAGGGGCTGGTTTCACATATCAAATAAAGAAATGCCTTTGGCAGCACCTAAGCGACAGTAAACAGATGTTTGCTGAGGGAGGGAGGGAGGGAGGGGGGGAGGGAAAGGACATCCTGGCACCAGGCCTGTTTGTAACCTGATCACGCCTCCAGCGCAAAGATGCAGGGGTGCTGGGAGGCGGGTCCTGAGCAGCCTTCCTCATGGTGCGCCCAAGGCTGGTCACCCTGCGGCCTGGGCCCCGTCCTGCTGGCAGCCACATGAGTGACTTCCGGCCGGCCCTCCTCACGGGCCCCCAGCTGCCCCTCTGTGAGGACACCAGTGGGCTCCGGTGCACGGCGCCGGGCCAGGCCTGTGGGCGCGCAGTGGACCGCGTGCACCGGGGCAGCCATGTGACAGTGAGACGTAAGGGGCTCTTCTTCTGCCTTTGCTGATAGAAGGGGCTGGTGGATGTGGTGTCACCCCCTTTTCTCCCCTTCCTGCCTTGAACGCGGCCAACTTTCACCATGAGGGAGAGGCCAGGAGAACAGCAGAGATGTGACCCAGTGTCAACGGCCTCTACGTGGGAGGGACAAACTTTTAGTGGTTTAATGCACTGGTCACGGCAGCCAAATGCTGGCTGACCCGACATCCAAACGTGTCTGTTAGAGAAAGGACAGTGAGCCGGGAACAAGGACCCTCCCATCGGCCAGCTCCCCGAAGGGAGGGGTGCCCAGCGCTGAGTGCGTGAGCCAGGCTGGACGCTGCCCCCTCCCCTCTCGGGCCATCCTGCAGGAGGCGGGGATGGGGAGTCACATCTGGAGAAGCCGTCCCGGCCCTGGGACCCCGTGGCCCCAGCTGTTTCTCCCCAGGATGAGCCCCTATGGGGCCCCACGGGACTCGGTGGGCGTTTTTCCCTCCTGCCCACCGTCCCCCTGCTCCGGGGCACCGCCGCTGCTCCGAGCCGCTGCTCCGAGCCCTGCACAGCCCACTGGCTCACTCCCACACCACTGGCTGAGCACCTGCTGCGTCTGTGGCCCTGCGGCCAGAGATGACCGGGACTCAGGCTCCCGCAGGGCGAGGAGTCCAGGTCTGGGGACAGGCACGTTTCTGGGAGGCCAAGATCTGAACTACAGTGAGGGGACATAAGGACAACTCCACCCAACGGCCCGGGCGGGGCCAAACACAGGAAAGTTAGTGCAGCAGGAGCCGCAGAGCTTTCTCCTGCGAGAGGAGCTGGCCGTGTAGGAGGAGCTGCAGAAAGGGGGCCGGGAGGGGACACAGCCTGTACGAAGGTGTGGCTGCCTGAGGGGCTAAGGCCAGCCTGGGAGATCCAGCAGCGAAGGCAGGCTGGAGGCAACTGCTGGTGGCCTCTGAGGCCAAGGTGAGTGGCTGGAGGCCAGATTCCTTCCCTCCTTCACTCACTCATCAAACATCTCTGGAGCCTTACCATGAGCCAGGCACAAGGAACGCAGCAGCAGGGCTGCGCCACTGCTTCCTGGAGCTGCTGGAACTTACAGCCTGGGGTGGGAATAGACAACCACCAAGATGAAGTCAAACACGTTTATCAGCGTTGGCGCAGGAAAGACAGCAGGAGAGCAGGACGGGGTGCTGGGCCAGGTGGCTGCCATCCTAAACAGGTGGACGAGGGATGCAGTGGGGGGAGGCACACCTGGGGAGCTGTCACCAGGCAGAGGGTGCAGCACGTGCAAAGGTCCCTGGGGCAGGGAGGCCGGCCTGCTGGAGGGAGGGCTGGAAAAGCAGGCCCCACGCGAAGGGAGGGAGGTTCTGAGTGAGGAAGGGCTCTCCCTTCTCCACCAGTGACCTGCGTGACCTTCAGAGATGCCAGCAGACCCTGGGCTCCCAGCTCGCAGCCCTTCAGCGGCTCCCCAGTGCCCCAGGAAAGAGCCCAGGTCCTCCCGGGGCCTCGGTCTGCCTTTCCGCCACACCCCGCCCCACGGGCTCTCCCAACTGTGACTGAGCTGGGCCCCCGCTCCTCCAGGAACCTGCTTTGGGGCCCACCCCCTGCCCAGCCACCTCCTGCACAGCCTCAGCTCTGCCCCTCCCCAGAGAGACCTCCCCACTCTGAGACTTGGCCGGGTCTCTGTAATGGACCCTCAGGGCTCCCAGACACCCCACCAGGCCAGGTTTTTGGTGGCGGAGCCCGGAAGTCCTCAGCCCTGGAAGAAGTCCTGGCGGAAGGCGTCCTCCCCAAGCTGGGTCACTCTGTGTTCCTTCTGGAAAGAGGCCTGGGTGACCCTTCCGTGGGTCCAGAGGGCAAGAGGGGTGGGGCCTGGCCCTGGGCTCCAAATGGCCAGGGCCAGGCACTGCCTGTGCCAGAGACAGAGCAGCTGGGTGCCACCGACCCTGAGAGCACCCAGGAGACCCACCAGGACTCCTGGGGGAGGGGCAGGAGAGCCCCCAGGGGGCCCTGCACACGCCCACGGTCCTGCAGGGGCTGACTTTCAGTCCGTAGCCACCTCCAGTCAAAGCTGTGGGCTCCGGGCTGCACCCCGGGGCCGAGACTGGGCCTGGCACGTGGGAGCTCTGAGCCACGGGCCGGCCCATCTGCTCCCCCAACCACCGTGTGGGTCCTCGGACTTCCTGCGGGCAAACCGAGACCCAGTTTGGGTGCGCCGCGCCCACCCCAGCCGGGCGCCACTCGCTCGAAGGCGGTTCTGCAGGCGAGGGGCCAGCCTTCCCGGCCCTCCCCTGCCCAAGCCCCCGGCGGCCCCTTACCAGCCAGACGACGAGCGAGTAGTGGCCGCGGGCAGCGGCGGCGTGCAGGGCGCTCATGCCGTCGAGGGCGCGCAGGTGCACGTCGGCGCCGCAGTCCTTCACCAGGAACTGGGCCAGGTGCAGGTGGCCCTCCTGGCAGGCCAGGTAGAGCGGGGAGGCGCCGCTGCGCGTCCGCCGGTTCACGCCGCTGTGGAGGAGGGCGGGGTTCAGAGGGTGCTCGGCCCGGGGGTCGGGTCGCGGGGAGCCGCTCCAGCCAAGGGCCCAGATCGGGGAGGGGCGTCCCGGCACCTGGCTGAGCTGTTGCGGCCACCCCGCTTCCCGGCTGAGGTGAGGGGCCCAGCCGGCCACCTGTAGCGGTGCCCAGGTTGCGCACGGCGCAAGGGCACGGGGTGGGGGCTGAGGTGGGCACACGGGCCGCCGGAATCCAGCTTCCCCTCCCCCTGCCCCACCCCCACTCCCCATCAAGATGCGCGCGACGCCGGGGGTTGGCCAGCAGCGGGCGCTTCTTAGGGGGTGACTAGCCCAGCAGGGCCTGCAGTGGCTGGGTCAGGGAACCTCCAGAGCTGGGGGCCTGCTCTGTGCAAGGGGCCAGTGAGCAGGACACTAGCCCTTCTGTGGTGCCCAGCCCTGGCATCCGAATTCCAGGCCCCGATGTGGACGGACTGGGGCAGGGTCGTCAGATTTCCTGCGTCCGGCTTTGCCTCCATGGTGCTGCAGGCCCAGGAGAGTTCTCGGTCCCCAGGGCAGCCCCCTCCCCAAACCGGACCCACGCCCTGCTGACAAAGGCTTCACGTCTAGGTCCTGTGGTCGGAGCCGGTGGGAATGTGGGCCCTGGGGCGGGAGACCTTCCCGTGTGCTTTAGCGTGAAATCTTCCACTTTTCAAATGACAGACACTGCTTCTAAAGCTGCCGGTCTAAGAGCCACTCTGTGGCCGGCCGCGCCCGGGGCAGCTGGTGTGGACGCTCTGGGGAAGATCCGCAGAAGCGAGTCCCGAAGGCCTTTGCCGAGGGGTCGGGACGGGAAGGGCCAGGAACAGGAACACTGCTCCACAGCTGAGCTGTCCGGCCTCATCCGGGAACAACCGTGGGGTGACCAGGACAGCCAGCCGGCCAACAAGAGGCCCCGCAGAAGGAGAAGGGGTGTGGTTACAGAGGCAGGCGGGTTCGGGGGATAAAGGCCAGGTCAGGTGTGGGGTGGACACAGAGTCCCACCCGCAGCCAGGGCAGTAGCCCTGAGAACAGACGGTGGGGGGCAGGCCACGTGCACGGCACCCTAGATGGCCCGTTGTGTGCCCAGGGTATCTTTTGTGGGGGGCAAGGACCACAGCGGTGCCCACGATGAGGAAGGGGAGCCCTGCTGCCCCCTGCCCCCGCCTCGCCATCCACCAACTCCAGGCGGTGGGACAGGGGTTCACAGTGTCAGGAACAGGACAGTGTGGAGGGAGAACTCAGGCCGACCTGACGGGGACCCCAAGTCCACTGCACAGCCTCTGCTCCCTTCGGGTGACTAGAGGGGGCCACCCTCCCAGCCAGGGGAAGCCGGGCCCTGAGACGCCCCCAGGCAGGGCCGCGAGCTGCCTGAGCATATGGAGCGCCTCCTGCTCTGACTGCTGTAGCAGCTTCCTCGCCGCTCGCACCGCCCCCTCCACGCTCCGAGCCTCACCCCGAGCGCTCTCCGCCCGCGCCTTGGCTCCAGCCGTGCCCCTCCACACTCCCCCCGCCCCCAAGGCCCGCCTCCAAGGCGGCAGCCCCTCCTCCTCCGCCCCCGCGGCGCGGCCTCCCCAGCACCTGCACCCCCGGGCCGCCCAACAGGCGGCGCTGCGGCTCCTCACCTGCCGTGGGCGGCCGTCAGGAGCTTCAGGCAGGTCAGGTCCCCGCTGACGGCGGCGTGGTGCAGCGGCAAGGCCCCCTCCAGCGTCTCCAGCGTGGCCGCGTGGCCCTCTCGCAGCAGCCACTCCACCAGCACCGGGTGTCCGAAGCGGGCGGCCAGGTGCAGCGGGGAGACGCCCGAGGAGTCTCGGTCCTACGGAGGCACGGTCGGGCGGTGAGCGGGCGGCGGGCCCGGACCCAGCCCTGCCGGGCAGCACCGCTGTGGCCAGAGCCAGCCGCCCGGGACCGCACCGCCCGGGACCCCGCCCGAGAGCTTCCGCCCCGCCCCTCCCGCCGGCGTGCCCCACCGCGGGCGTGCGCAGGGAGGTCTCGGGGACGGAGCCCGGCCACCTGCTCGAGGTCGGCGGCAGGGCAGGGTCAAGTCCAGGTCTTTGGGGGTCCAAGTCCCTGATCCTGAGCCTCCGAGCTCCTCCCCTTCTCTGCTCGCAGTCAGAAAGGCCTCCGCTCGCCCCGCTGCGCCCGCGCCGGGCCGGTGGCCTCCCTGTGTGCAGGGCTGCGTCTCCGGGCCTCTGCCCCACCCCCACTGAGCGCCCACCCGCCGGCCCCCGAGTCCTCCTGCCGGGGACCCTATCCACCGTGGGCCTCTGGCAGAGCTGGGCGTTCTCCCAGGCACAGAGGGGCCCCGCGCCCGCCCTCGGGGTTGTGGGAAGAGCCGCTGAGGATGAGGATGAGGACGGCTCGTAGTGCAGCAGGAGCCGCAGAGTTTTCTCCTGCCAGAGGAGCTGGCCGTGTAGGAGGAGCTGCAGAAAGGGGGCCGGGAGGGGACACAGCCTGTACGAAGGTGTGGCTGCCTGAGGGGCTAAGGCCAGCCTGGGAGATCCAGCAGCGAAGGCAGGCTGGAGGCAACTGCTGGTGGCCTCTGAGGCCAAGGTGAGTGGCTGGAGGCCAGATTCCTTCCCTCCTTCACTCACTCATCAAACATCTCTGGAGCCTTACCATGAGCCAGGCACAAGGAACGCAGCAGCAGGGCTGCGCCACTGCTTCCTGGAGCTGCTGGAACTTACAGCCTGGGGTGGGAATAGACAACCACCAAGATGAAGTCAAACACGTTTATCAGCGTTGGCGCAGGAAAGACAGCAGGAGAGCAGGACGGGGTGCTGGGCCAGGTGGCTGCCATCCTAAACAGGTGGACGAGGGATGCAGTGGGGGGAGGCACACCTGGGGAGCTGTCACCAGGCAGAGGGTGCAGCACGTGCAAAGGTCCCTGGGGCAGGGAGGCCGGCCTGCTGGAGGGAGGGCTGGAAAAGCAGGCCCCACGCGAAGGGAGGGAGGTTCTGAGTGAGGAAGGGCTCTCCCTTCTCCACCAGTGACCTGCGTGACCTTCAGAGATGCCAGCAGACCCTGGGCTCCCAGCTCGCAGCCCTTCAGCGGCTCCCCAGTGCCCCAGGAAAGAGCCCAGGTCCTCCCGGGGCCTCGGTCTGCCTTTCCGCCACACCCCGCCCCACGGGCTCTCCCAACTGTGACTGAGCTGGGCCCCCGCTCCTCCAGGAACCTGCTTTGGGGCCCACCCCCTGCCCAGCCACCTCCTGCACAGCCTCAGCTCTGCCCCTCCCCAGAGAGACCTCCCCACTCTGAGACTTGGCCGGGTCTCTGTAATGGACCCTCAGGGCTCCCAGACACCCCACCAGGCCAGGTTTTTGGTGGCGGAGCCCGGAAGTCCTCAGCCCTGGAAGAAGTCCTGGCGGAAGGCGTCCTCCCCAAGCTGGGTCACTCTGTGTTCCTTCTGGAAAGAGGCCTGGGTGACCCTTCCGTGGGTCCAGAGGGCAAGAGGGGTGGGGCCTGGCCCTGGGCTCCAAATGGCCAGGGCCAGGCACTGCCTGTGCCAGAGACAGAGCAGCTGGGTGCCACCGACCCTGAGAGCACCCAGGAGACCCACCAGGACTCCTGGGGGAGGGGCAGGAGAGCCCCCAGGGGGCCCTGCACACGCCCACGGTCCTGCAGGGGCTGACTTTCAGTCCGTAGCCACCTCCAGTCAAAGCTGTGGGCTCCGGGCTGCACCCCGGGGCCGAGACTGGGCCTGGCACATGGGAGCTCTGAGCCACGGGCCGGCCCATCTGCTCCCCCAACCACCGTGTGGGTCCTCGGACTTCCTGCGGGCAAACCGAGACCCAGTTTGGGTGCGCCGCGCCCACCCCAGCCGGGCGCCACTCGCTCGAAGGCGGTTCTGCAGGCGAGGGGCCAGCCTTCCCGGCCCTCCCCTGCCCAAGCCCCCGGCGGCCCCTTACCAGCCAGACGACGAGCGAGTAGTGGCCGCGGGCAGCGGCGGCGTGCAGGGCGCTCATGCCGTCGAGGGCGCGCAGGTGCACGTCGGCGCCGCAGTCCTTCACCAGGAACTGGGCCAGGTGCAGGTGGCCCTCCTGGCAGGCCAGGTAGAGCGGGGAGGCGCCGCTGCGCGTCCGCCGGTTCACGCCGCTGTGGAGGAGGGCGGGGTTCAGAGGGTGCTCGGCCCGGGGGTCGGGTCGCGGGGAGCCGCTCCAGCCAAGGGCCCAGATCGGGGAGGGGCGTCCCGGCACCTGGCTGAGCTGTTGCGGCCACCCCGCTTCCCGGCTGAGGTGAGGGGCCCAGCCGGCCACCTGTAGCGGTGCCCAGGTTGCGCACGGCGCAAGGGCACGGGGTGGGGGCTGAGGTGGGCACACGGGCCGCCGGAATCCAGCTTCCCCTCCCCCTGCCCCACCCCCACTCCCCATCAAGATGCGCGCGACGCCGGGGGTTGGCCAGCAGCGGGCGCTTCTTAGGGGGTGACTAGCCCAGCAGGGCCTGCAGTGGCTGGGTCAGGGAACCTCCAGAGCTGGGGGCCTGCTCTGTGCAAGGGGCCAGTGAGCAGGACACTAGCCCTTCTGTGGTGCCCAGCCCTGGCATCCGAATTCCAGGCCCCGATGTGGACGGACTGGGGCAGGGTCGTCAGATTTCCTGCGTCCGGCTTTGCCTCCATGGTGCTGCAGGCCCAGGAGAGTTCTCGGTCCCCAGGGCAGCCCCCTCCCCAAACCGGACCCACGCCCTGCTGACAAAGGCTTCACGTCTAGGTCCTGTGGTCGGAGCCGGTGGGAATGTGGGCCCTGGGGCGGGAGACCTTCCCGTGTGCTTTAGCGTGAAATCTTCCACTTTTCAAATGACAGACACTGCTTCTAAAGCTGCCGGTCTAAGAGCCACTCTGTGGCCGGCCGCGCCCGGGGCAGCTGGTGTGGACGCTCTGGGGAAGATCCGCAGAAGCGAGTCCCGAAGGCCTTTGCCGAGGGGTCGGGACGGGAAGGGCCAGGAACAGGAACACTGCTCCACAGCTGAGCTGTCCGGCCTCATCCGGGAACAACCGTGGGGTGACCAGGACAGCCAGCCGGCCAACAAGAGGCCCCGCAGAAGGAGAAGGGGTGTGGTTACAGAGGCAGGCGGGTTCGGGGGATAAAGGCCAGGTCAGGTGTGGGGTGGACACAGAGTCCCACCCGCAGCCAGGGCAGTAGCCCTGAGAACAGACGGTGGGGGGCAGGCCACGTGCACGGCACCCTAGATGGCCCGTTGTGTGCCCAGGGTATCTTTTGTGGGGGGCAAGGACCACAGCGGTGCCCACGATGAGGAAGGGGAGCCCTGCTGCCCCCTGCCCCCGCCTCGCCATCCACCAACTCCAGGCGGTGGGACAGGGGTTCACAGTGTCAGGAACAGGACAGTGTGGAGGGAGAACTCAGGCCGACCTGACGGGGACCCCAAGTCCACTGCACAGCCTCTGCTCCCTTCGGGTGACTAGAGGGGGCCACCCTCCCAGCCAGGGGAAGCCGGGCCCTGAGACGCCCCCAGGCAGGGCCGCGAGCTGCCTGAGCATATGGAGCGCCTCCTGCTCTGACTGCTGTAGCAGCTTCCTCGCCGCTCGCACCGCCCCCTCCACGCTCCGAGCCTCACCCCGAGCGCTCTCCGCCCGCGCCTTGGCTCCAGCCGTGCCCCTCCACACTCCCCCCGCCCCCAAGGCCCGCCTCCAAGGCGGCAGCCCCTCCTCCTCCGCCCCCGCGGCGCGGCCTCCCCAGCACCTGCACCCCCGGGCCGCCCAACAGGCGGCGCTGCGGCTCCTCACCTGCCGTGGGCGGCCGTCAGGAGCTTCAGGCAGGTCAGGTCCCCGCTGACGGCGGCGTGGTGCAGCGGCAAGGCCCCCTCCAGCGTCTCCAGCGTGGCCGCGTGGCCTTCTCGCAGCAGCCACTCCACCAGCACCGGGTGTCCGAAGCGGGCGGCCAGGTGCAGCGGGGAGACGCCCGAGGAGTCTCGGTCCTACGGAGGCACGGTCGGGCGGTGAGCGGGCGGCGGGCCCGGACCCAGCCCTGCCGGGCAGCACCGCTGTGGCCAGAGCCAGCCGCCCGGGACCGCACCGCCCGGGACCCCGCCCGAGAGCTTCCGCCCCGCCCCTCCCGCCGGCGTGCCCCACCGCGGGCGTGCGCAGGGAGGTCTCGGGGACGGAGCCCGGCCACCTGCTCGAGGTCGGCGGCAGGGCAGGGTCAAGTCCAGGTCTTTGGGGTCCAAGTCCCTGATCCTGAGCCTCCGAGCTCCTCCCCTTCTCTGCTCGCAGTCAGAAAGGCCTCCGCTCGCCCCGCTGCGCCCGCGCCGGGCCGGTGGCCTCCCTGTGTGCAGGGCTGCGTCTCCGGGCCTCTGCCCCACCCCCACTGAGCGCCCACCCGCCGGCCCCCGAGTCCTCCTGCCGGGGACCCTATCCACCGTGGGCCTCTGGCAGAGCTGGGCGTTCTCCCAGGCACAGAGGGGCCCCGCGCCCGCCCTCGGGGTTGTGGGAAGAGCCGCTGAGGATGAGGATGAGGACGGCTCGGAGGCTGCTGGGACCCTCGGGCTGCGAGCGAGCGCTGAGTCCACACCCGCCCCCGGCTCCGGGCTCTGGGCGGACGTCCTCACACCGTCAGAGCTGGCTCACCGACCTCTCGTGGCCCTTCACCCACGCACGGAGCAGCCACCGGGCCGGCAGGAGAAGCGAGAGGCGGGCGGGGTGGAAAGGCCCCTGACAGACCGTCACCCAGCCCTGAGACTCTTCTCTTTACATCAAGCTTCTCGTCCCACTGACCCCACAGCTGCGCCTGTGCCGTCACCCACCGGGGCCCGGGCGCCCGCCTGGCTTCCCTTCGTACGGACCCTTTTCCAGACCCTTCGGAAACAGGCCCCACGGATCAGGCCTGATAAGGGCCCGTGAGATCGCCAGTGGCAAGGCCAGGCGCTCCTGGGTGGGGCGCGGGGAGAAAGAACAAGGGTGGCCCTCTGTGCTGGGCGCTGGGGAACGCGAGGGCGTTTAGGAGGTGCCCACTTTGGGGGTGGAGGGAAGTGGGGCAGAGACGGACGCCACTGGCCGTGCCGTGGGGTCCGCGTGGTGACTCCCCGAGAGGGACAGCCCAGGGCCGAGGTGCCCAGAGGAGGCCGAGGGCTCCGGATCCGGCTCTCGGCTCACGCCTCCCTCGATCCCCATGGACACGGGTCCCCCCATGGACACGGGTCCCCCCGTGGCCACCTTCCCGCCCAGCTCACCTGCAGACCGCAGCCCCCTTCGCGCACCAGCCAGCACAGCTCGGCCAGGCTGCCGGTGGCGGCGGCGTCATGCACCGGCGTGGCCCCATTATGGGCCCGCTGGTTGCTGGGCAGCTGGGCCCGCTGCACCAGGAACTTGACGCAGGCCAGGTGGCCGGCCCGGGTGGCGTGGTGCACCAGGCCGGCCCCCAGGGCGTCGGTGACGCCCGGGCCCAGGGCACCCGCCTCCAGCAGCCGCTCCAGGGTGGCCAGGTCCCCATCCTTGGCGGCCGCGAGCGCCCGCTGCTCCCCCATCCGCCCGGCCGGCTCTCCTCGACTCACACACAGGCCCGGGCTTCCTGTTTCAGGCGTGGACGTGGCTCCCGGCTCGGGTTACCTGATAAGCAGCGCAGAGGGCAGATGGGAGGCGGCGGGGGTGGGGGGGACAGGCCTTGGGGACCGGGCCTCCGCAGCCCAGCCGCTCCCGCGGCGCCCGGAGCTGCGGTGGCCTGAGGGCGCGGGGGAGGGCTCACACCGGGTTTGGGTTGGCGATGGGCGCTGGCCCGGGGGACACTGCCCTGTGCTGGCCCACGCCTCCTCCTCCCATGGAGCGAGAGCTGGGATGGACTTCCCGCGTCGAGCGGGTGTCCACAGTGATGGTGTCCTTTCCAGAAAGCCGTAGGCTCCCGAGCGTCTGCTTCCCCCAGGCTGGGGGCAGCCGCCCTGAGGGCTGTGCTGGGCCCTGGGAGGCCACCTTCTCACAGGAGGGCAGAGCCATCCAAGTGGAGCCCTTTCTGGGGACCTTAAGTGTTTGGGGCGTGGTGTCACCCACCGGGAGCTGGGGGCCTGCCTGGCCCCTGGGAAATCTATGCTGGATCCTGGCCTCAGCTGGCCTTGGAGGCTCCGCGAACCCCCGGACAGCAGCTGCTCCCCAGGCCGGTGACAGGCACAGGGCCCTGACCCAGAGTCTCTGGGGCTGCAGCTAAAGGTCCCGAGTGCATCTTTCAGAGCTGCCAAGCATCTTTTTCCAGACTGTTCGCTTCCGTGGGGCTGGACACCCATAGTTCTTTGCTGGGGGAATCGGGACACCACAGCCTTTGCCTGGCGGAAGCAGGATGCTGCATGTTAGGGACCTTTCTAGAGCTCCCAGAGACACAGTCGCAAGCCGAGTTCCTGAAGCTGAAGCGTGATTATGCAGTGAGCAGTGGGTCTGACCCCACCCCCCAGCCGGCGCAGACACACTGGTGCCCCCAAGAGAAGCGCCCACTAGAAGAACCACAAAATGTCCAAAATAGGCATTGGAAGCTTTTATTAGTTCATCTGATTTCTGATGGTTGTCTCCTCAGTGCCATCATGAAGTTCCTTGCACCTTTCAACCGCACGTTAAAAGTGTTATTCAATTAAAAAACCACTCCTACGTAAATGTCTCCATAGACAAGACATTTGATGTGAATCAGACACCACAATGCCTCTGTGAAGATCAAAGAATCCTCCCGCAAATACAACTGAGATGGGAGCTGAGCGAGGGATACACGATTTTCCGCCTTGGGAATGACCCAGCATCACGCAGGCGCCGCCGCCCGTGACTCTGACCGCTGAGCTGAAACCCTGAGTAAATGATCGAATGGAAGGGACGGGAGGGGCCTGCGGACTGGGAGAGAGGGCGCCCAGTGGTCGATGGCCCGAGTGACCAGCAAGTGATCAGGAGGATGGGCAGGCCCGGGAAGCGGGGGGACGCCAAGCGGGGAGGGGGCCTGACCGCAGGGGCCCCCACCCTCTGGAAGGGGCTTGAGAAGGGCCATGGGGGTGAGGAGGGACCGACCTCTCAGCCAACAGGTGCACAGAGGCCAGGACAGCAGCCAAAAACCAGGGTTCCTATTTCCATGAGAGCAGCTGACAATCAATTATAAATACTAGGATTTTACCTTTCGGATAAAAATGCCACCTTCCAGGAAGGGCGTGCTTATAACAAGCTCGCCCCACTTCCCAGAGGGGGGAGCGTGGACGCGGCTAAAGCGTTTCTAATCCAACTGGTGCCACTGGGCAGCAGTGACAGGGACGGTCCCACGAGGGCATCTCGTCCTGGGCCCCTCAGCACCGGTGGCGTCTGTGGGCGCAGCAGACCCGCTCCCTCACTGACCAAGGGACGGGAGGGAGCCCGGAGCCCACACGCTCTGGGACGAGAGGAGGACTCCTTCTGGCACCGCCCGGGGCACTAGGCCTGGCCCTCCAGCCGGGCCACCGCCTGCTTCAGGTCCTGCACGACGAGGTCCACTTCAGCCTGGGTGGTGCTGCGGCCCACGCTGAGCCGGACGGCGTTCCTGGCCAGGTCCAAGGGGACGCCGCAGCCCAGCAGCACCGGGGATGGCCTGTGGGGCGGGGAGACGGGCCAGCCGTCGGGACCCGGGCTCTCCCAGGCTGCCGCGTGTCCTCTGCCGGCTCCCCACTGGCCACGCACACTCTTTGGCCCACCGTCGCCAAGGGCCGGCTCAAAGCCCCCCTGCTCTCCAGCCGGGCCTACCCCGGCGCAGACCCCGGCCCCGGGAGCAGAGGCGGCCGTTGGCCCCTGCACCCGAGAGCCGGAGCCCGGGGTACAGTGGTAGCTCCCGTCTCCAAGGAGCTAGCGGGCTCGGTTCCCGGTTCCCGGAGGGGACACAGAGCCACACGCGAGGCAGAGGGCCGGCCTCCTGCAGACACTGGAGGCTGCGGCCCACCCAAGTCAGTGCTGAGCGTGGCCCCGGTGCCCTGGCCTCGAACCGAGGCCTCTTGCTCATCACGACCACAGCTCTGCTCTCTCCAGAGCCCAGGTGGCCGCACCCAGCTCTACTCCCGCCTGCAGGCCCCCCAAGAAACCGAGCCCCTTCTCTTCCTGCAGCAGGGCTGCTCCGGATGCCCAGGCCCCAGGCTCCGCCCCCTCCCCTCCCGGCAGGGGGCGTGATCTGAACCCAAATCTGGTCACAGCTGCCAGTGTTCTTGAGGCTGAAGCGGGCCCTGCAGCCTGGCCCTGCTGCCCCAGCCCGCCCCCCTCCCCTCTCCCCGCCCCACGCTGAGCCCTGCTGCCCGTCTCCCAGTCCGGCCCGGGGGCCCCTGTAGGCTGCAGCTCCCGCCCCTTCCTCCCGAGGGCCCGCGCTGCCTGGTCCCTGTCCACGTCCCTGCTAGGCTGCAGAGCTGCCCAAACCTGGAGCCGGATGCGCCCTGGATGCGGCGGCCAAGTACGTGGAGAGCACTCACCGGTCTCCATGGTCCGAGTGGCACGCAGCCCCCGTGCTGGCCAGCAGCGTCCTGCACTGGGCCAGCACCAAGCGGCCTAGGAGACAGAGCACAGAGCCCCTGAGGTGGAGTCCAGGCGGGGGCTGCCTCTCTTCCCTGCTGCAAGTTTGGAGGCTCCCTCCCTCGTACCACCCGACGACGGAACCCCAGGGCACAGGTCCCTCTGACGGCAGGTGAGAGAAACCACAGAAGCGCTTCCTCTGCCCCGGGCTGCAGAAAAGCAGACACTCTTCGGCCTCATAGGACTGGCCTTGAGAATGTGGTATCCATCAGCTGCCTGGCAGGACACGCAGCATCCTGACGAGCTGCCTGACCGAATAACGTGTTGTCCTGGTAATAATGTCTAACTTGACGTCTCCGTTTTCTAAAGGGAGAGACACTGGAAGCTGTCTCTGTTAAGCTAGGAGGCGCTTCCCTCTTCCTTCACAGGCACAGAGATTAAAAAAATACAATGATGGGAATTCCCTGGCGGTCCAGTGGGTAGGACTCTGCCCTCTTACTGCCGAGGACCCGGGTTCGATCCCTGGTCGGGGAACTAAAAATCCCACAAGCCACGTGGCGCGGCCAAAAAAAAAAACAAAAACAAAACAAAACAAAACCCAACACCGATGACTGCTGATTTAATTAAAATGAACAGCCCGTCTCATTTAAATTAACAGGTCATCACAGAATATAAAGTCTGCCCCCAGAAAAAGGGGGGCAAGACATTAGAGGGAGGAACTTCCCTTCCCACGGCAGGGAGAGCTGGAGAGTTTGCCACGTGCTTCCTTCCCAACGAGGATGCACTTCAGCCCCGGTGACGGCCGCCCCAGGGTTTCTTCATGGTCCAAACACGCTGCCCTGTTTCTCAGAGTGACCACGAGGCAACGACCTCTTCTTCTCAGAGGTGAAAACTGCCCTTCAGGTCGGCTCTCCCGTGCTCTCGGGGCCACCGTAATCTCCTCCCAGACAAACAGGATGCTCTACACCCTGGACTCAAGCCTCAGGGACCCCGGGCGGCCGAGTCCTGCACGCGTCTGGGATACGAGTCGTCCTAAGGCTGATCCTAACCCGAACCCTAACTTCTGCAGCTGGGAGGCAGAGATCGCAGGAACTAACGAAGCCCACACATCTGCACTTCAGCCTGACTCTGAGCCAGTTTTTGGTTGGTTGCCTCTACTTTCCCGACCCTCGTAAAATGCTTTGTAAAAATCGCAGACAAAGATGGACCAACTAGCCTAAAATTCAGTTCACTTTATCTCCGTCCCTCACATCTTTGGGGCGGGGCTAGGACCCTGTGAGAGCTGAGCACCGCTGTGCTGCGTCCAGAGCCTTAGCACCCGGAGCATGTCAGCAGCTGTGCCCAGAGCCCCACCACCACGGGACGGTGCCTGGTGGCGTGACCCTGCCCTCGGCCAGTGCCCACGCCTCCCCACAGCTCAAGCTGTGCCCAGCCCGGCCCAGCCCGGCCCCCAGCCAGGGAGAGCTGGGGGCAGTCGCCACCTTGCAGCTGGGGTCCCTGGATGGAGAAGTTACAGGTGTTGGGGAGTCGCTCCGCGCCTGGGAACTGGCTGTTCAGATGGATTCTCTTACCAAATTCTGCCTGGAAAATTAACAGAATATGCAGTAACATCTTCGAAGCCCCCTCCCCCCAGCCGTTTGAACCTCAGACTTTCTGGAAAACGAAACCTCACTCTCGGGAATTCCCTGGCGGTCCGGTGGTTAGGACACTACACTCTCACTGCTGAGGGCCTGGGTCCAGTCCCTGGTTGGGGAACTAAGATCTCGCAAGCCACACGGTGTGGCAGGAAAATAACCCTCACCCTCCACACACACAACGATTATCTTCCTGGTAAGCATCTACTGAGGACAGTCAGGGAGACCGCCTCTGGAGGGCCCAGGTGACTGGGAGGAAACAGTGCTGAACACATCCGGGTCGTCTTCACACACTCCCTAAAGATTCCGTCTCTGGCATCTCTGTCGCGTGTCTGTGAAGAGGCCGCTCGGCCCGGAGCCCTGCTTGGGGGTCTCGCGGCCGCGCACTCACCGCCAGCCTCTCCTCCAGGTAGTCGCGTACATCCCGCATGTGGGCTTCGTAGGCCTCGCAGTTCTCTGTCACCAGCTCAGCCGCCTGGGGACACAGGAGGGCCCCTCAGTTACGGCAAAACGAGGGGAGCAAGACCGCTTTAAGCAGCAGAGGTGATTCTCCCCGAAGACAGACAGGTGGCATGGCCTCAAATTGCTCATTTTCTGGAACCTCACAAACACACAGTACGCGCCGACCGTGTGACCGGGGCCAGGGTAAGTGCCGAGTCCCCTTCACTTGTTAACAGGAATTTACTTTTTCAGGCTTCCGGATACCCCAGGCACTGGAGAGCCCCCAGCCAGTGACCAAAGGCCATCCCAGTCCTGAAGGCACATCCATCCGAGGGACAGACACACCAGGCAGGCGGTGACCACGGTGGGCGACGGGTGGGCGCCGTGACGGGAGCTCGGGGCAGTGGGCAAGGCGAGCGCCCCTGGAACAGGGTGAGCGAGGGGGACAGCGCCCCAGAGGCCCCATGACAGGCGGGATCTGAGCCTAAACTTTACAAGGCAGATGCACGTGGATTCTGAGGAAGGGGCGAGCTGCTCCGATTTGTGTGCTAGACTGGACGCTACGTGGAGGATGGATGAGGCGTCCACGCACAAGACGGGGACGTTCTGGCCTGGTCGGTACAAGGGGTTAGGTCCTGGGCGTCTCGTGGAGACTGAACAGGCAGGCCCGGCTGCTGCAGCAGGCGCGGGGGACGGGACAGGGCAGGTCAAGGGCACCTCCTGGATTCCTCAGCTGAGAGCCTGGGTGGTAGGAGGCACCACGGGGAGAGACGCCAGCGACCGGGGAGAGAGAGCAGGACGCACCGTGGGCCCAGAGGACACGCTGAGGAAGCAGCGGGGACGTGGGCCTCCCAGCAGGTCAGGACGTGCCCCGAGACGTCAAGTCCAAGACCGGCGCGCAGGCTGGCATCAGAGCCACGGGGCAGGGTGAGCACAGCGAGGGAGAGGAGGCTGACGGGTGAAGAGGCAGAGAAGGAGCCTGTGGGGGAGACGCGGCCCCACCGCTGCAGGAGGTCGCAGGGCGAAATGGGGACCTCCTCGACCAGCTGCTGGGGAAGAGCAAGGAGCAGGTGCCAGGAGGACGGTGGGGGCGAGAGTGCGTGCGGCTGCTCCACGGGGCCGAGGACCCGGGGAGGGTGGTTTTAAAGGCTGGGGGAGGAACACCCTGGCAGAGGGCTGTGAGGGTGCAGGGGAGCGGGCGGCCGCAGGGGGCGCCTTTCTTCAGCCGGCACACGGGGAGGGGGTGGAGGAAGGCGGCGGAGAGACCTGACTCGCCCCAGGGGGGCCGGGACACACCTCCCAGGCGAGAGGGGGCGGGGCGTGCCCGAGCCGGACCACGCCGAGGACGGCCAGGCTGGGCAAGGGGAGGGGGCGACAATGGTGTGCCGCCCCCCCAGCGACAGCAGGGTCAGAGGGCCTGGGCACAGGTGCAAGCCAGGAGCGAGGAAAGGGTCACGGCTGCGGAAGGGAGCGGAGGGGCCTGCTGCTGCCGCTGTGCCGCCGTCTAATCCTCCTCAGGAAGATCTTCAAGAAGCTGCCCCTCTGTCCCCATCTCGGGGTTGGGGGGGGCGGTAACTGGACCCAGGGGATGAGCCGACCTGTGGTCATGACCTCATTGCTTTTAATATTAGAAGAGACTTGAGAAAATACACTTCCCTTTTAAATGCTAAGCGTTTGAAACCCACTCCACAGATCTTAAAAAGCACACCTCCAGGTTGATAAATAAAATTCAAGGTTGCTCTTATGTTGCTCTGTTTCTTGGGATCATGCACGTGATCTCTCCTAAAGCAGGATACCTATTAAAGCTGCTGGGAAACTGCTGTGAGATCATAGAAAATATGCACTCTGGTCTCCGCCCTGGACCAGGCGCAGAGCTCCCGAGACCCTTGGAATTTTCTAGGCGAGCGGAGCATGAAGGGCAGCCTTGATTCTAATATTTGGCCTTGGGCTCTGCTTCCTGCTGCCGAGCCCCTAGGTCCCTTGGGGCTTCCTGGTGACACTGTCCTTTGCTCTAATGAGGCGACCCTGAGTGGGCTCTGGAGAGGGGCTGGTCACCGAGCCCTGATTAGAAGCCTGGAATTTCTGTAGAGAGGGGAGGGGGGCTGGAGATGGAGTTGATGGCTGATCAAAGCCTCCATAAGAACCTCAACAGTGTGGGTTCAGAGAGCCTCCAGGTTGCTGATCACAGAGGTGCTAGGAGGCTGGTGCCTGGAGAGGGCGTGGAAGCCCCTTCCCACATCCCCTGCCCTACATTTCTCTTCCTTCTGGATGTTCACCTGTATCCTTTATCATATCCTTTCATGATAAACCAGTAATCTAGTTTCTGAGTTCTGTGAGCTGTTCTAGCAAATACACGGAACTCAAGGAGGGGGCCATGGGAACCTCTGATTTACAGCTGGTTGGTCAGACGCACAGGTGACAGTTGGCATCTGAAGTTGTGGGTGCCCACAACTGAGCCCTTAGCCTGTGGGCTCTGACAGTAACTCTGGGTAGACAGTGTCAGAATTGAGTTGAATTGTAGGACACTCAGCTGGTGCCACAGAATTGCTGGGTGGGGACCCCCAACCCCGCACATCTGGTGTCAGAAGTGTGGTGGGTGTGGCAGTGGCGTGAGAGTGAGGCGGAAACACAGGAGGAAGACATCGATGGACAACGCAACGGCTTCAGCTGTCCGAGGTCGCCAAGGCTTACCTTCCCAAGGCCGGCAATCATCGGGGTGTTCTCTGTCCTGTAAGAGACAAGGGATTCAATCCTCTTTCCATGCAAAGCGATAAACAAACATCCCCGGAAGGAATCCCGTCTATCTGAAAGTCAGGTGTTCAAATAAAAACAGTCACACCAACATCTTTCCTAAACAAGGGCAGCTGCCAGCCCCCAAACCCTCGTCATCGCCCAGGGACAGTAGACATGGCCCACCGTGGGCAATATACAGTGGGTGTCCAAGTGACAATTCTACCTGGACCCGCCTCCTACCCAGGAGCAAGCCCTCCTCCGACTGCAGGCCCCAGAGCCCCCCTCTTCGGTCCCCTGCCAAACGAGGTGAGGGTCTGAGGAACTCACTCCCCACCCCGTTCCCTTCAGCTGACGTTTCAGCTGAAGCCTCTCAACTGTAATACGGGATGAATCTTTTGTTACTAGAGACTTGGGGCGTAGTGTGTGTGCTCAGGGGGGCTGTGCAGGAGGGGACAGGAACACCCCCGGAGACCAGTGGTTCCCATACACTGATGTAACAAACTGAAAAACAACTCTTCACTCTATTTCAGGAAAAACAAAACAAAACATTAACTTAACTTTCTTAAGTTTACATTTTGGCTAAATAAAGTTGTCTTAAACCTTTGGAGCTGGCTACTGCTTCTTGACTACCAGAGAGCAAGGTAAGTGAGCTCACAGCACAGGTATGACAGGAAGCGAGATTCCGCTGATCACCTTTGGACAAGCTTATTGGTCAGGACTGTCCCCGGAGACGGGCTCCGACGCCTGGGGGTGCTTTGGGAAGAACGAGGCGCTCCGGGCTCTGTCCTAGGCTGGGAGATCCCGAATGTCATCCCTCTTTGGGCCTCACCCTTCTCTGTAGGATGCTACGGTCAGACCAGAAGCACCTCTCAAGGCCTGTGACTTGTGACTGACTGTAGGCATGGCGGGGTGGCCCAGCTGGGCCCCTGTGCGGGACCTGGAGCCCACGCGCACTAGCCCAGCGCTGCTGTTAGGCCTGTCCCCGCCTCCACGCCCACCCAGAGCCATGCACACCCTGCTCTCACACCTGTCCACCCATGGAGCTGCCCACTATGGCTCCTGGCACAGGTGATGTTCTGCCTTTCTTCCTTTTTAAATTGAACTCTTTATTTTGACAGAATGTAGATTCACATGCAATTGTAAGAAACAGCACAGAGACATCCTGCGTACCCTTTACTCGGTTTCCCCCAAGTAACACTGTAGGACAGTATCACAACCAGGATACTGACAAGACACAGACATTCCCACCACCACAAAGACCCCTCCTGCTGGCCTTTTATAACCACACCCACTTTTATAACCCACACCCTTCAGCCCCCCTTCCCTCTTTAACCTCTGGCAACCGCTAATCTGTTCTCCACATCTGTAATTCTGTCATTTCAAGAATGTCATATAGATGGAATCACAGAGTTTATAACTTTGAGGGACTGGCTTTTTTCATCCACCAAAATTCTCTGGAGATTCTTCCAGGCTACTGTGTATCAACGGTTCACTCCTTCTCATTACTGAGTAGGGTCCCATGGCACAGATGTGCCCCCGCTGGTTTAACAGTCACTCATTAAAGGACATCTGAGTTGTGTGCAGTTTGTAGCTATTATAAATAAAGCTGCTAAACACTTCTGTGTATGGGTTTTGCTTGTGAACATAAGTCTTCGTTTCTCTGGGATAAATGTACAGGAATGAAATTCCTGGGTTGTATGGCAGTTGCAATATTTACTTTTTAAAGAAACTGCCAAACTGTTTTCCAGAGCAGCTGTACCATTTTACGTTCCAGCCAGCCAAGTATGAATGACCCAGTTTCTTTCCGTCTTCGCCAGCATTTGGTGTGGTCACTATTTTTTATATTAGCCATTCTGACAAGTCTGTAGTGATGGTGTCTCCTTGTGGTTTTAATTTGTATTTCGCTAGTAGCTCATGATGTTGAACACCTTTTTATGTGCTTATTTGCTATCCTCTTTGGTGAAATGTGCTCCTGGCTTTTGCCCATTTTCTGACTGAATTGTTTGGGGTCTTTTTGCTGCTGAATTTTGAGAGTTCTTTATATATTCTAGGTCCTAGTCCTTTTTCAGAGCTGTCATTTGAAAACATTTTCTCCTAATGTGTAGCTTGTCTTTTCATCTTCTTAACAAAGTCTTTTGCAAAGCAAAAAGTTTTAAATTTTGATGAAGTTCCACTTATCAATTTTTGGGTGTTCTTAGACTTGACACCACAAGTGCATCCATTTTATGCTGTGGTGTCAAGTCTAAGAACTCTTTGCTTAGCCCTAGATCCTGAAGATTTTTTCCTATTTTTTTCTAAAAGTTTTATAGTTTTATGTTTTACATTTCAGTTCACGATCTATTTTGAGTTACATTTTATAAGGTGTGAGACTTAGGTTGAGGTCTACTTTGCCTGTGGATGTCTTGAGTGCTCCAGGACCGTATGTTGAAAGGCTATCTCATATCAGGTGAATTGTGTTAGCTTTTTGACGAAGTAGTCCACTTCATCTGAGTTATCAAATTCATGTGTGTAGGGTTGTTTGTGGTATTCCTTTATTATTCTTTTGATGTCTGTAGGGTCTGTAGTGATACCTTATTTCATTCTTGATATTGGCAATTTGTTTCTTCTTGTTTTCTTTGTCAGTCTTGCTAGAGGTTTGTCAATTTTACTGATGATTTTTTTTTTTTTTTTTTTTGCAGTACGCGGGCCTCTCACTGTTGTGGCCCCTCCCGTTGCGGAGCACAGGCTCCGGA